>NC_050524.1:14128349-14165259 GCF_002922805.2 Oryzias melastigma | reverse complement strand
CAAACTAAGACTACCAAGGTTCAACTCCAAACTAAAATAACATTGTGTGAGACCGTTGAGGACAAAGAGGGGAAACAGAACATGAAAAGTTACTTTTATTTGTCACAAGAAAAACAAAAATCACATTTTGAGGGACGCTGGGTTCTTTTTATATTCTTGCTATTGTTCATGCCAAAAATAGATATAATCATTTTTTTTAAAGAAGCTCATGAATGCAAATCCAAGTTTCCTAAAAAGGGCTAAAGCAAGAATCTGCGGCTCATTCGAGGTTTTGATCAGTAGAAAACAAGCCCAAATGGCTTTTTTACTGTTAAAGTTGCCGACCCCCGTACTACCTATTCATTTGCTGGTTGTCTTATATATATATATATATATATAATTGAATGTTTAATAATAATAATAATAATAATATAATATTTGAATGTTTTCCTAGAGGGCCCCCTTGTGGGCTTTTGCCTTTGAACCCTAGAAAAACTTGCAGCGCCCCTGCTCATAGTTAACGTTACCACATAAAAGCTGAATCAATGAGCCAGAACAGTTTCATTTAATTGATGTATTTTCTTTGCGCCGTTATGTGTAAATCTACGTTGCCTAAATTGCTGGTTTGCATGCCAAAAGCATGCCGAGCGAGTTTCAACTGAACGGAACTCAAGTCTGGCTCCACCTAACTCCAGCAACAGAGAGCGCGCACATCTTTGGCGCCGTGGTGCGCGGTGCAGGCAGGTCAGACCGTCCAGTCGTCGGCGGAAGGAAGGCGGAACAGGATCGTAGACAGGACACGGGAAAGCTGCTGTGCGCCTCTGTGAGCGCGCACCTCCCACTCCACAGAAAGTCCCCGCGCCCCTCCGCGGAGCCTGTTTGCGCGTCTCCGTGCCAGATCCTGCAGCTGTCTTTGGCGCGAGTCGGACTCGAATGCAGACTTTTTTCTGTTCTCCTGCGCGCACCAAAGGGATTGTACAACTTTTATAGAGGTTTTTAGGAGTGCGTAAAGACACCTGACATCTGAAACGCCCTGCCGGCGCCTGGACTGAAATCTATTGGAAACGCCGTAGGAATGAGGAACACAAGTCTAGATTCGCGGTAAGTGTTGTTGACATTTCAAACTGCACGTCAGTGTAATCCACCGCGTTCATGTGAATGAGTGGTGGCCCTCAGAGTCCCCCTCATTGTGAGCTTAAACCTGAAATCCTCCCTCTCATGCAGTAAGGAGACCAGCCTCTGCCCCTGACACAATGACCACAGACCTGAACTTGACCTCTCTGCTGAATGTGACAGATCTCAACAACCAAACGAGATGCTCCCTCACCAAGACAGGCTTCCAGTTCTATTACCTGCCCACCGTTTACATCATGGTGTTCATCACGGGGCTGGTGGGCAACAGCTTGGCCATCTGGATGTTTGTGTGCCACATGAGACCGTGGAGCAGCATCTCTGTCTACATGTTCAACCTGGCCCTGGCTGACTTCTGCTACGTCCTCTCGCTGCCGTTCCTCATCTTCTACTACTTCAACAAAACCGACTGGATTTTCGGGGACGTCATGTGCCGGCTGCAGCGCTTCATTTTCCACGTCAACCTGTATGGGAGTATTCTGTTTTTGACCTGCATCAGTGTTCACAGGTACACGGGGGTGGTGCACCCGCTCAAGTCCCTGGGCCGGCTGAAGAAGAAAAACGCTGTCATAACCAGCATGTTGGTGTGGCTGGTTGTTGTTGTTGGCATGTCCCCCATTCTGTATTATTCCAGGACCGGTTTGAAACGCAATTCAACCACGTGTTACGATACCACCACTGTGGATGAGTTACCTGGTTATTTTATCTACAGCATGACTTTGACTGTGTTCGGATTCTGCGTCCCCTTTATCATCATATTTTGTTGCTACGGCATGATTGTCAAGTCTTTAATCTGCAACGACATGAACAACGCTCCCCTGCGGCAAAAATCCATCCACCTGGTTATCATAGTTCTTGCTGTCTTTGCCATCTCCTACCTGCCTTTCCACGTGATGAAGAACCTCAACATGCGTGCCAGGCTTTACTTCCAGAGCCCTGACATGTGTGAGTTCAACGACCGCGTCTATGCCACCTACCAGGTGACACGAGGGCTGGCCAGCCTCAACAGCTGCGTGGATCCTGTTCTTTACTTCCTTGCTGGAGATACGTTCAGGAGGAAGCTGTCACGAGCCACCAAGAAGACTTCCAGGAAGGGGGACCACGTGCTGCAGTCCAAGAGCGAGGAGACGGCTCTGAACAGCCTGGCTGAGTACGTGGAGAACGGGGAGCGGAGACTGTGACCCTTGCTTCTGCGAGACAGTTCTAGGAAAAGGATGGAATGAGAAAATGCACTGTTTGGACTTAAGACTGTATGTAAAATCTGTCAGCTTGTACTGTAGGATCAATATTCAATTTAACCCTGGGACAGCTGTGCGTGGAGCCTGTCGTTGTGGATAAGCTATTGTATTATTATCCTGTAACGTGTTGTACTTAAATATTAGAGCCATCCGTCACATATTGTACAAACATTGGACAAATGAGCGTTGTGATGGGCAAAGCTGGTGGAAACTGACCCCCTTTTCTGGCAATGATGCCCTGTTCATCAATTTTCTGGGCTGACGATAAATTTGAACATCTCTGACTACAAGCTGATGTTTAATCAATAACTATTTAGTAGGTTAGGGCTTGTGCTTAAGAAAATGTACCTGGAATGGCTTTTATTGGAGAAGAGAATGCACTGAACTGGATGATTGCGTGCCATACTGAAATTATAATGCACTATTAGCACAGATTTTCAGCTCGACCCATCAATCCTCAGTCTTTTGTCAGCAAAAAGGACAAATCTGGTCGGCTACTTTTACTTATTTATTTTATTTTTTTGTACGACAGCTCAGAGGCACGAGCCTGTAAATGTTCTGTTACATCAATCTTTCTCTCCTTAGCCAGCCAGCCTCAGAGAACCCTAACAAAGTACTTGCAGTATTTTTTTTGTGTGATGGAGTAATGTTGGGTTTGTTTTTTTGTTTTCTTTGGTGTTCAGTGCAGGATCTTGTGACTTTCCAGATTGATTGGTTTCGTTAAATGTCATTTCGTTGGTGCATGAGTCCAGTCCCAAACCCAGTATGTGACTCACCACAGCAGCTCTGCTCCACACAGAACACAGGGCTGCTCTGGCTTTGTGAGCCCATATTTAACATGTTGAAGATTCGTTTGTATGAGATACCTCAAAGTAAGTAGTGCACTGTGTCTGTGTTGGGCAGATAATTGTGTATGTTTTGTATTTGTTGTAAAGATTATGGAAATTTATCACAGAGTTTTCCATATGTGGATGTTTGATGTTTTTGTCTTCTACTAATTCCTAAATGTAATGTGGTTGACGATGAGTGTTAAGAAAGGAAATCCCTTTTGTGCAACGTATTATCAGCCATGCGCATCTTTGTCAATAAACCTCCATATTTAAGATACGCCGTACAGCGGAGAGAGGCTTGGCAATTATTTTAAAATGGGGTGGGTGGGGTTGCAAATGAACGATCACAGTAGATTTTTAGGGCGATTGTGTAGAGTCCCTTCCTTCCTTCCATGGCTGTTTGACTTTCTCTTTCAACCAAGCCAGAGGGAAGTGAGTGGACGAGGGAGGAATTAAGAGTGGCACCTTTTTCCCTTGGCTTGTACTGAGACTTGCCTTTGTTGGCGTCACAATGCCGTGTGGTTATTGATGCAGACAGGAGTGTGAAGCCATTGCCAAACACCCGCGGCTGCAAAGTGTTGTGGGCACAGGAAACCAACGAACTATCTACCCCCTCAAAGGGCCCTTTACTACAAACAGCTTTTGATTTTTTTGGCTTCAAGGTGCGATCTGCATAGAAGGCCCTCGCAAATGTGTGTTTGAGGATATATTTTTGTGTTAGAGAGCCTGAAGGCATCGGAGACCTGATTCTAGGAGGTGGCAGTTTGTTTGCTACAATAGTTTGTTTTTCAACCAGTCATCTGGACCTCATGCGGATTATTGTGTAGAATGCATGACTTTTATACTTCGTTTGATGATCAAAAAGGTGTTTTTTAAAGCTCTCTCCATCACCTTTCCCACTTTTGTCATCAAAAAACTTTTTTTTTAACCACAGAATGAAATATTTCAGTAACATAAAGGAGGACAACACAGCAACAAAGCGGAACAGTAACTGTCAGCAAAGTTTGCTTTTCGTCAGGATGGTTGTTGGGATCCCGTGGAGACAGGACGGACACACCGAGACGCTGCGCTTTGATTTTACAGATTTACGGCGTGCCCTGGCACTGCATCCTTATCGATCACCCAGGCACCATCTGCCAGTGCCAGAACCAAACGCTAACCGCACAAGAACGAGACGTAATCAAAAGCCAGTGTGTGGTCCTGGGGAGCCGCTCGTGCTGCAAACAACCGTGAGCAAGGCTGCAGCTATGTGGTTAGACTGCAAATTCAAGTGCATCAATCAAGAATGTGTGACAGAGCTGCACAATAACAGCTAAATGTTGCTTAAACTCAGCTGTTCCGAAGAAGCTCATAAAAGGAGTTAATGAACCAAACGTCTTAGTGCTATTTATTCTTAGGCTTTCTCCTGCATTGAGCACTTCAGGACAGATTTCAGTTTCATAACCTGCCCTGTCTGGAATGGCTGTTGGGTAATCTGTGACATTCCTGTAATAACTGATAGTTACCCTGCAAGGGCATCACAAGTGGATCCAAATCATTTTACTTTAGGAAAGGTTTGGAAATATTTAAACTCATGCACTGACATGCCATGATAGTTTTTTTTTAATATCTTTGACATCTCTTACATGAGTAAAATAAAACTAGTTATCAGTCTTGCATGTTTCAGATGATAACCATATTTTTCTCAATATATTTAACCCATTTGAACCTAGACAAGATCAGCATTTGGGATTTTTTGCCTCCATTTCTTATTTGTGTTGCTTTTAATCGTTGTCATCATAGAAATGTACTCAGGTGAATATCTTTAAAAAGACATTTTTATTTCACTAAGAGAAAAATGGCAAAAAAAAGGATAAAAAAATACTGAAAACTAGCATTTTTAACCAAAGCAAGTTATCAGAGGAGCTTAGATAACACAGCTAGCCACAAAGAGAGATCCTTTTCTGTAATCTGACAGCACAGTACTCTACTGGCAAATAAAACTACACTGTGATATAGTTGTGGATACTCCACTGTCAAGAAGATATTCCTACAATGCACTGAAGTAACATGAAAAGTGAAATGAGGCAAATTGAGCAAAAAAATCTGACATTTCCTTTGAATTGTTTAATTTAATCTTAATCCTGTAAAACTCATTACAACACATAATTCTTTTTTTTTTATTTCAAGGATTTTTAAATCATTTGATAAAATCCATGACACATTTTGTAGTATTTTGTAATAAGATAGAGATATTATCAATTATGATTAAATTGGGTGATTTGCAAAGTTTTTTCTCACAACAATGTTAGCTTAAGATGCAAAAATATCGACACGAGTGCACAGGAAAAATGCCTTATTTGCCCACAATCTCAAATTTGATCAACACATTTTAACATGGTGTAACTGAATTAACTAGCAACAAATGTTGTGTTCCTTAAAAACTGGAAGTAGTCATTAAAAAAATCAATAAATAGGTTATCCTCTACAAAAAGTATTAAAAAATTAGCAAAAGTTTACCTGCCAAAAGCATTTTTGAGATTTCACAGAAGCAGCCATTTTGAAAAGAGCAGAAAAATCATTTCTACTGCCTCTAGTGGAACGATGATGAACTACAGGACAGAAAATGTGAACCAAGTTATGTACAGTGGGCTTTTACAGGGAAACCAAAGCTTAAATCAACATTTTTTTGGCTGTTGACCTCTATAAATGGGGCTTTAAATGTGCTGTCTGTGGGTCCTTGCCACATTTTTGGCAGTTTAAAATAAACATGTTTAATTCTTGAAATTATAGTCAAAAACCGCCTGTTTGCTGCCCCCTACAGGTTGAAATGGTGTATTACAGTTGAATTTTGTGATTGACCAATTGGTATCAGTCCCACGTCATTTCAGAGGTTTCACATCATCATGCTCTGAAGCTCCAGTATAAAAGCCACGCCCATTTTTGATTCTGTGACGGTCTGTCGTTATCGTGTTAGCTTTAGGTATAGTTGTCAAAAATGCACAAGTTTCTGGTGGACTTGGAACCCTCAACCTCCACAGAAAGGTCTGTGGTGATACTGGCATGAAATGGTTGTATCGAATTGTTGCAAAGTGGTAAAAAAAAGAACTAATAAAAATGGCACTTGACTAGTCGTACATTACTTGGAGGCAGTCGCTGTCATCAAATAATTGTTGTACCTGTCAGAGACTTTTGCACCTGTCAACAGGTATTTTGGTGTACTCCTCGTGAGAAAATTGCTCCAGTTGTCTCAGCTTTGAAAGGCGTCCTAATGTTTTCAGCATGTAGAGAATATTTTCAACAGGAATTACATCTCAGACAATACGACTTTGAGATAAAGGTTTGGCTCTCGACCGCTCTGGAGTGCTTTTTGTTTTAGGTCATTATCCTGTTTGAAGACTGAGACACCAGACATTTTGGGTCATCTAAAACCCTTTCTCTTTCTGTGGTCTATGTACGCACAGACAATCATTTTTACTTCTTTTTTTATTTCATTTTATAATATGATGGGTTGCATCCTAAATGGGTTTTAAGTAATCTGACTACAGGAAAAAAAAAATGTGAGGAAACAGCTCCTTCTTAAAGGATAGGAGGAATGTTAGGGTTCTTACAGCTTGCATCCCAAAGGTAAACAGGCCGCTTAAACAGAACATTTTTTAAAAAGTTATGCAAACAGAATAACACCTGGACTCATGAGACAACCAACCACATTTTCTGTGTCAAAACAGAAAGTCAGGATCCACGTTTTGGCAGCGTTTGACTCTAAACATAAAGCTGACGAATTATGGATTGAACTTTAAATAAATCACGTCAGGTTTCATAAATAAATAGAGTCATAAATGCTGATAAAACACTATGACGGTTAACTCCTGGATGCTTTCTCTGTCTGTCAGTTCAGCTCGGCTAATGTATGGAAATGGACTTTTCTCTCCCTTTATGGGCCATTGTCATGCACTGTCATTTAGATTTGCCTGCGGTGCTTATTTTTTTTTTGTTGCACTGCACAGCCCGGCAGACAGCGCTGTGCTTGAAAAGTGGAGTCCTTCGTAATGTCTGCTCGAACACAACATGCTGTACTTTCTCAGGGAAAAGTCACACAACCTGTTTATGTGAATTTCAGCTGCGGCAGCCAAGTATTCTGGTTTTGGGGATATTTTTCTAGGTGGCTCTTGGATGCTTCGCTGTTCTGCTTTGATAATTCTGGCATGTGTTTACTTGCCTCAGTCAGTCATTGACCTACCCACAAAGCACAAAAAGAGCTTCCGCCATTAATCTTACGTGCTAATTTCCTACTATATGACTGATTTCTGGACATTAATGTGGCCTTTTTTTAAACCGAGCATTCAGTGAAATGCTGCGTTATTATTATAAAGCAGTTTTCCTGTGGAAAATCCAAACGCGGATGTTCAGGTCGAGAGGACTCGGAAATTATTGAATGTCAAAAACGCTGCTGATGCAATGCCTGCAAAGAATGTGCCGATCCAAGTGTGTGTCTGTGGAGTCCCAGATAATACTACACTGCACTTAATCAAACTGCTGGTCAGCTGTAAATGTGCTAAAAAATGCTGATACAGTCAGAAAAGGATTATCGGGCAGACACAAGTCTACAGGTCTAACAAAAGTTTAATATTTCATGGACACGAGATCCATAAGTAAGGGATTATTCTAATTTAACCTTGTGTTCATGAAAACCCACTGTGCACAAGGCTGCAGGTGAACCCAGCATGTGTGCACATGTGTGTACTTGGGTTGTGTTTCAGGTTGTTTATCTGTCAGGAGCAATTTAAAATGAATTGTGGCTTGTCTGTTACGATGTATACAAACAGCTGCTTAAGCCTAACCTCGTCAACTTTCTGTTCTAGATGTCCAAATATTTTACCTAAAGTGTATTTTGCATTTGCTCCTCTCAACAAAGAGGCTGAAGAAGAACACATTGTAAACAATTCTGTCTTAGACCCTTACAAATGATACTTTAATGATACAGAGACCCAACATTATTGAAATAAAATTACATTTAACAACTATTTCTTAAAAAGAAAAAAAAAAAATAGTGAAGTTGGAGCTATTCAAGTGTTAAAGTTTTGAGTCAGATGTCAGTTTGGACGGGGAAAACAAAGACGTACATGGATGTATTTATCGGAATGGAGCAGATCAGGGAGTTTGTTGTTTGCCAATTGTATTTTGTACGTCACAACTACAAGGCTTTTCAAGCTCAGTATAGCACAATTTTAATCTTAATTTTCTTGATATATGTCCTCCATCATCAGAAAAATGCACCAAAAACATGATTTTCATTTAAGAAAATACTAGAACAAGAAATAAAGTAAATGTAATAGCCAGATAATTGTTGTTGCTTTAGGTTAAATCTATATTATCTTCACAGAAATATAAACCTGGTCATCAGTTGAATGCATTGACTGTATAAGTAGGAACTGGACATAACAAGCATTGAGATCCCCCACAGGAAATGCACCACAGGAAATCAGGCCAGAGGCTTCACCGTCACTTCCTGGTACATCTACCGTCATATTGCAACCGGTTGCCACCCCTCAAAAGTGATTCACCGAGTCGGTCTGAGTCACGTTTTTAGAGGAACTATTGTCACCAATCATGAGTTAGCATGTTCCGGCTTGTCCAAAGGCCACACCCCTCCCACTGAAAGCGGGAAATGTTGGAGGCGGGGCCAATGGGCACCACATGCTTTTACTGAGGCATCTGATTGGTCAGTTTTTAACCTGACTTACTTGAAAAAATATCTTTTTATAAAAAGGGATTAGAAAGAAAATGTTAAGAAGCAAAAATGGTCATTCTGACAAGTAAAATGACGAAGAAATAACTGTATTCCTCAATGGAAGTCTATGGGACTTTGGCCTTCTGGCAACCAGCAGGTACTTCCTATTTGGAACAGTCCAGTTCTAATTATACAGTCATTGCTTGTATGTGATTTTGTGTCTTTGCACATTTTAGAATATGACTGTCTTTGGAGAAGTATACTTCTTGAATGAATTCTTCATGGACTGTCGACCTGTCCTGAGTCTGTTACCAAAGCTGAGATACACGGCAGCAAACTTTATTAAGCATGTAAGCTCCAACACTTGAAGTAAATTATTAAAGAATAGTCAATTTTTGATGAAGCATCCTGTCGATTTTTAACTTTTTTTTAAATCAAGAATCTTTATTGTCACTATGCAGTGCAACATGACTTTTTTTCCAACACCTCTTTGTTAAAAAAAATACAAAAAAAATGAATGGCACAGTGAAATTGAGCATTAATTAAAATGTAGCAAGGACATGTCTGAGTGTGTGAGCAGGGGTTAATGTTCAGTGTAATGTTATTTTTTTATGATAATAAAAGTTATATATGCTGGGATTCAACGATGAAATGGGGGAGAAGTGCTGAAGGGATGTCAAAAACTAGAAAAATCTGATTTTGTTAAGAAAAGATGCTTCTACTTTTTGACTTTTTATTGATTATGTGATAAATTCAAATGAATGACAATCTAATCAATTTCAAACCATGACTCTATTTCTTAGATACTTTAAATTAGAGTAAAAAAAAATAACCCAAGATCCGCTTAAGTGTAAATTTATTTTTGATGTATTTGTTGTTGGACCAAATTATTTATGTTTTTAAACTGAATAAAAAACCAGCTTCCCTTACAGCAGATAATCATGCGTTTTGCAAACATCTTGGCAGGGTGGAGTGATGACAGCCTTGCCAAACGGAGCGAAAACAAGCCGGACCGCCTGATGAGCTATGAGATAAGAAGAATGGAGCTGAAATGAAATGAAAAAGCTCCTGCTGCATTGCAGAAAATGGAGGAGATAAGATAAGTTATGAAAACTGAAGCGGACAGCAGAGGAGATCATGAACAACGATAGGACACGAGCAAAAAGTTTTCAGGAAAAATTAATTCAAAAGCTGTCAATTTGTACAAAAGTTATACACGAAGAGTATAAATATGCGTTCCACAGTAGATTTTTATTAAAATATTAAAAATATTAACTATGTTCTTTCAGAGAGAAGATAACAGTCATGTCCTGTCATTTTCTGTAAACGTTTAAGAGTCTAGAAGCCTCTGTTCTGTGGGAAAATGTTCCCACCAAATGTCACATCTGTTTTTACTGGACCTCTTTCATTTTACAATTAAGTTGATCCGGTAATGTTGTGTTTCAGAAAGGTTGAGAAACGATTGCTTTCACAGTCATTTTTAAATGTGACTCCTTGCAAGTCGACTTAAACAAATGTTTGGCGATAAGAGAGAACGTTTGTGTCCAGAATAAAAGCACTCAGAGCGCCTCTCTTTCCTGGATTATTAAATGTGTCCTGTTGTGAAGGAAATGAAAAAGCCGGAGGGCTTTACTCTCTTTATGTTTAAATTCTACAGAGATGCTGCTGCTTTTTACAGCAAAGACGGCTGGTTATTCATCTCAATTATGTTTGAACTGAAAACACATAAGTAATAGCCCAACACTTTTAGTAGAAGAATACAATACATGGAATTGATTAGATTATGAGGGCATTTACTGTCTTTTTTTCTATTTAGACAAACTTTAAGAGGTTAACTATCAGTAAACAATTCAATCAAATAGAGAGGAAACAGCAGCTCCTCAGTCGTGCAAAAAAATAATAAAAAATCTCAAAGAATTCGGTGAACCCTAAAGAAAGCCACAAAAGCTGCAAGCTGTAAATAGTTCTTTGCAAGCTGCAAAAGTTTTACCCAATAAAACACAAATATGCAGACTATCAAGGCCAAGAATTTAACCAGCAACTTTGTGATTGGCTGATAATTGCTGCAGAAGCAGACACTACTAACAAGACGACCTTTAAGAAAGAAATGTAGAGATCAGTCATTTGATGTTATTTGAAGTTTATGTGAATTCCATTTCTCTGGTGGGCCAGAAGTTTATAATCCTGAACAGGTCACTTTAAATTTCCTGTTCATCCAAATGTGACGAAAACTTTACATTTCCTTCATCAGAGAAGTGCTTAGAATGTCTGCTTTACACTGTGAGAAATGGTTAAGTTGCTTCAGTTTAGTTTTTTCTTTCTTTTTTTATATTTAAGTTTTGTGAGCTGTATCGAATATGTTCAGTTTGAGGCTTTTTGCTTCCAACATTAAACCAAATTTTAATTCATATGTCATCAGCTGTTTCTATTCAATATTTGAACATTCGTTGAAGTGTTTAACCATTTTTTTCCATTTTTTTTTTTTTTCTGTTTCAGGTTTATGTCACATGTTTGGTTTTGTTCTCTGGTTTTTTGCATTCCTTTGGATGTTTTGCCATCAGGATTTCTCATTTTTCTCTACCTTTATTCTGGTTTTAATGTATTAGGATGAAACAGATTCATAAAATAACTCCTGTTTTCCCCTGTCATCATCTTTGCTTCAGCAGGCTGAATTACATGACCAACACAACCCAATTCTGCTTCCTTTTGTGCTTCAAAACAATAAACTCCATTAATCTTCTTCCCAATACATTTTTTTTATTTTATTTAGTGTATTTTTATGCAGCCACAACACATTCAAAACCTGGAATTCTCTCCTTTTTTTAACTTTTATTTACACAGAGCTTGAAATAAATAGATGGCTGTTTGGGTTTCTTTCATAGCATGTGGCTTGCAGATGCACATTTACATTTAGTCATTAAGCAGAGACTTTTATCAGAAACCACACCCGCAAAAAAGAAAAACAAAAAAGGCTTCAGGAGATCAGTGCAGGAAACTCGCAGTGCAATTTTCTCTCTGCGTAGTAAAATCTGTTTCCTTAAATTACATAATTGCACAAACAACATTTATGCAAAACTGTGGTTTGAAATCTTTGCAGGAATTGGGGATAATAGCATGGAGCTTTGACAGACTTTTTTTTTATCCTGTGGTTTTCCTGCATTTTGGGTGACTTTAAACCCCATCTTAATATGTTTTTGCTTTTCTCATTAGAAATGAATAATGCTGAAGCATATTTCTGTAATTAGTTTTGTACATTTTTTAAGCAGACGTTAGTAGCAAAAAACAAGATTTAAAACAGCTTGAAACATTTAGAAAGATTGAACACTACATTAAACTGAATGCATCTTTTGTATTAAATTAGACAACAAATATGATGCAAGCTGCTAAAGAGTGCAACAGTTGTAATGTTAAAGGTAAGTTTTCCTGTTGACTCATTCTAGCTATTTATCCAAACCTAGACTCTGTCAGCACCTGGATGCAAGTCTTCTCAGAATCAACTGTCATTGGATATTTCCAAGTATAAAACTTTAGAAATACAGCCCAAAGTGAAACTAAAAAGAGTTTCAACACACTAAAGCCAAATTAACCGAAATACTCTCCAAGTAACTGGAGATGATTTTTTTTTCATGAATGTACATGATGATGCCCCTGGGGCTTACAAACACCTTGTTAGACTTGAGCATCTTCAGTCTGACTGCATTGTTGATAAAACAAGTTTGTACTTGTCCTGTAAAAACAGAGAAATGTGTTAAAGTTTGCCATCTTCACGTCATTCTCAGTTAGCCTTTCACTCTTGGGAGTAAAATCTGAACTCTACAGCGCCCCGAGGGAGGCAATATGCTATAGATTTGCTTTCAATATTGACGAGGATTTGGACATTTCAAGAGTACTGTTATTTCTGACATCCAGTCTTGTACCAGTGTTTGTGGGACACTTTATTTCTACTGTTTTGCATATAGCAGTTGGGTATGTTTGCACGCTTGTTAAATGCCATGAGATTTGTTTCGTGGTTTGCTTTAAAGAATTTGAAATTGCTCTAAAATATGAATAGATACAAAAAGAGATATATGTGATATATTGCTTTTATTCACCTGTCACCTTATTTTGTGAATTATCAATCAAGATTGCAGTGGTAGCCTGAGCGAGACTTCAAAAGCTGAGGCTATTTAGGATTTAAACTCGTGTTTAAAAATGCAAAGGTTCTGGTTCTACGCCATGATTAAACTTCTTCAAATTTTAGCCTTTGTTTCTAAGATTTTGATTTTGCCCTTTTCCCTAATTCTCATTTTTTTAAGTGGTAGTTTGAGGGCCCCAGACAGATGATAACATGGGGCCCTCTGCAGCTGTTGTATTAACTTTTTTTTTATCCTTATCGAGGATAAAACCTCAAATTACTTCCTCACTGGTCCACTTTTTGACAGGATCAATTTCAAGAATCCAAATGTTCTGCTAAAAATTTAAAAGCTGAAATCAGATTTAAATAACTTGGAAAACATGTAATTTATTGATTTATTAATCGCTCACTTCCTGGTGAGAAGAAAGGGTGCAAAGTCTTGCTGCCATTAATAAAACTAGTACTGATTATACTTGGGAGTCTCTCCCTCACTGGAATATTCCATTGTTGCAAAGAGACAGGGGTAGACGAAACACTTTTACAAGATCATTACTTTGGGCTGTTTTTTTATGAAAGTCTTGGTAACACTTTATAATAATATTCCTTAATATGTTTTAGTAACACATGACACACATTATTAAGTGTTTATAGGTTGTTAGTAAGACATTTGTTAGCACAATAAGCAAAATAAGGTTTATTAACATACTTAGTAAGATTAATTATCATCTAAAGGAGACCACTATCTACAAAGGTTATATTAATAAAAAGCTTACAAGTTTAACAAATGTATTAACTACCTTTGTCAACATTATATTAAGCGTTTTGCAGCACCTCATCTAGAGTGTTACCAAAGTGTTAAATAATAATAATAATGGGCATAAAATGTACTGTAAACACTCTTATTCGTCCCCAGAGGTTTGGGGGGGGGCCCAGGCAATCGCCTACCTTCTGCCTAATGGTAAGGAAGAAGGTTCCCCTCAAAGTGTTATCTTATAGGTCTTGGTCACAATTGCCCTTATAGATGGAAACAGGCTCTGCAAAAATGGACAAACCTGTACTGGACATGCAGGCGACCCAGACAAAATTTCAAAGCAGCAGATTGCTTGGTGAGCTTGTATAGTGAAAACGACTGCATATTTTTTCTACAGGTATGCTGCAGTGAACACTTGACATGCAAGGGTAAGTGAGGGTAAAGTAGGTGAGACACACATCGTACAGGTTTATGCATTTTCTCAACCCATCCCAAATCCTGCATACTGTGCAAGAAGTCCATTAGACTTGTTTTATGAAGGGTACCTGGGTGTAGACGAGATGGCGGCTGAAAATCATTAGCTAGAAGTAAGTCCAGCATTGGAACATAATCGACATAACACCCCTCATCCACCCACCCACCCAACATTTAGACCAGAAAGTGCTCTTGTTTTTGGTCGAAAAAGACTAATATAATCGGTGACCCTAACAGTTACATTTTTTGTGTTTTAAGCTTTTACCCAATAAAACCCGAGGTGTCTCTGTCAGAATCCACAAAACTCTTTGATACACGATCAACGTAAATCAGCTGATCTGCAGAGAAAAGCGGTTAGTGTTACGTATCGACGCAAAGCCGCTTTTCTCCACCACAGAATAAGCTGATTCACAATGATCGGGCAGAAGTTAACTGCAAACGTAAACACAGATCTGGAGCTAAAGCTCCAGTATAAAAGTCTTCACAGTTTGACAAATCTGAACACTTTTGTTCATATCCTTTTTAAAATGAATAAAGCAAGTATCCTCTTTTGACACATTTTAAGCTAAACCTAAACTGTAAAAACGTTTTAATAAAAGTGCTACAGCTCTCAAATCTTGCGAAATTTCTATTTCTTGGTAGTGATTTTCATCCGCCATCATGTCCAGGTCCTCTGGTGTTCAAGAGCACGCCCATTGCATATAACCTGCACACCCTGAGCATGTAACATAGCATACAGTTAATAAAGAGTCAGTGCAGGTACCTTGATATCGACTGGAGTGTGGCGTAACGGCACCATACGACTGGATCACTTGCCATAAGTGCGTAAAACTCCTACACTCCCCTATGATGCAGTCACTCCTGTCTACAACCCTCCACAGCCCAGACAACCCTGAAACTCATAGCAATGGTACAGATCAACCCCTGTACGGGTGCATGTACTTAAGCTTTACATTTTTTAGTTTAGTCAAATGATGAAAAAACAATCAGTCTCTAACAAAGGCAAGCAAGAACAGATCCTGTTTTTTATGTATTTCTTTTCATTGGGTCTTGGAAACAGGTGAGGCTTTTCAAGGAACCCTTGGTATTACTCATTTCCAATTAAACAGACATAGTGTGCATGTCCTTTAAACTATTAGCGTTATCCTTAAAAATCTATTTGTTAAATTAAAACTTGACAATTGGTATAAGTAAAACCACATTTAGAATGACAAAAAAGCAGAAGAAAGATTTTATGAATATGAATGTCTTTCACAGAGTATCTTAGAAAAGCTGCTTTGTGATGCTTGTTTGAACTGATTTTTTTTTTTTTTCATCTATTGTTACCACTAATCTCTCTTCCTTCACCTGCATTGATAATTTACTCAATGCAAGTTTCTATACCTAGTCAGGTCACTCTTTGTACTTCTGTGTCTGGTCAAGCCGTTAATGATTGACTCTCAATAAAGTTTTAGTATTTGGAATCTAACCTCTTACAAGGTGGTTATTTTTTCCAAGCTCAGGCGACAGAGATACACTGTGCATGCTTAGTGAGTAACTCTGAAGTGTCTGCTTCATTACTGCAGGCCTGTTATTGGTTCAGGCTTGTTTAAAGAGTGAAAATTTACCAAGGGAAGGACTAGTCATTCTCCATTAAATCCACATCAAGATAAGAGTCTATCAGCTTCCCAGTGCAGACATTAATTCAGCTGGAGAGTTGCGTGTAATTCAAGAACAAGCTAATAAAAAGCTTAATCTGATTTTTTTTTTCCTTCCACAATTTGAAGGCCTCACTTAAAAGAGAAAGGGAGAAGTCACTTCAGGAAAAAAACAGGTGGTAAAATATATTGTCTGATCTAAAAGGTCAACCACCTTGAATATTCTGTACATATTTTTTTGTTTCACGCCTCTGTGAGGCCAGTTTACCTTTGACCTCTCCCACACCACTCCCCTTCTTTAACCCCGATGAGAGGATGCACTCACTGACCCCACACGCCCTTCTTTTTTTCTCCCCCTTTTTACTTTGTTGTTGAGACTCTATTACCCTGCATGACTGCCTCCGCCTGACGTCGTGACGGTGGCGTGCTTGTGCGCGCTCATAGGCATCTGTGGAAGGGGGGGTCAAGTTCGAGAGTGCGGCGTCTATTGTGTCTCCGAATGATTAATGTGCGAGAAGAAAAGTGATTACACACAAGGATGCAGAAACCTGCAAGTACACACACGCTCACCCGCAGGTGTCCTGTTTATGTCTTTTTTATTTTTTTTCTTCGCCTTGTTTTGTGTGCGTTTGGGTGTGTGTGACTGATTTACAGAGGGAGCGGAAATGAGGATGTAGAGAAAATAAAGTGGAAGTCGTACTTTCAAAATGAGTCTTGTGCCATTAAGGAATTCGACTGTGAAACTAAAAGTTTGAAGGGAAGGAAAGTTACCCAAAGTTGGCGATGCTAAATGGTTTAGCATTAATTGATATGTCTGTGAAAAACTTGTTTTCTGAGTTTCTTTCAGTACGTCTATAACGCATGTGTTTGTGAGAGTGGATGTGAGTAAGATGATCTGCATGTCCTGGATTCCCTGCTAAACTTAGCCGAGAGTGGCCATCAGCGGGCTTGATTCACTTTTGTCAGAGTAAAGGGGATGACCTGAGCACCTGTTGTTTCATCCCAATAATCTGACACTTCCAATCAAGTGGTTATTGATCCAACAGTCAACCATAAGTCTCAGACTCTAAGCAGACGTGGCCTTAGGGTCATACGCATTCACAGGCCCATCCAAGCTGTCATCCTGAGAGAGGCTTTGAAGAATCTGCCACTGAAGACAAACAACCGCACACACCCTCCTCTGGGTATTTAAGAATCTTCTGTTAATGATGCACATGTTTTATGAGCTCTGAAAAAACAACAGAGCAAATGCAAAAGCGTTAGTGTGAATAGAAGAACCAAACTCTAACAGACGTGCAGCATTTTGCTCCGACCGCATCTAATGTTTCCACCACCCAGACAAAATCAAAACTCATCCATCATGGGCAAATCTGAGAAATAAGAAACCAGAGAAATGAGTCGGTTTCCACATTTCAAACCTTCACCCCACAACAGTCAGCCCAGATGTTTCTACAGGCCATTCCATCAAGGTAAGAAGAGCTGAAGCAAACAACAAATAATTTTGGCAAAATTCCACAGAAAGTCATCAGTGTTTGCTCACTGCCATTCTCTCTTTCAATGATCGGACTTGAAATAGAGCTGCTAATTTTAGAAACACTTAGTGAGATTAGATTAAAAAATTGGCTGAATCTCTGTGATTTTTTCATAATGATGTAAAGAAGCGTTTTTCTAAAATGACTGCAAGCTTACATCCATTATTCAATATTTTCAGAGCTGAACTCATTACTGCTATCTGCGGTCATAGTTTGCATTCACATTGGTATGAAAACTGAACTTGACTAAGCAAATTGAGTCTGCTCTGCCTGAAAATGAGGGTCTTCGTTCAGTTGCATGTGAACCCTGGTATGGTTCATACAGTGTGAACATGGATGGATTTTATCGCAAACCAAAGAGCAGTAAACAAACCAAAGAAACCAAATGATAAACACATTTTTTTGGGATAACGTGTTGGGCAGATGTGAAGTTGTGAGATAAAGGTGTTTTATAAAGTCATACCTTATTCCCTGTATTATCCATCCATCCATCCATCATCCATCCATCCTCAGAACCTGGCGAATCCCTTTTAGTGTCACGGAGTAGCAGAGCCAGGGGCAGATTTCCCATTGGGCAAAGATAGGCGATTGCCTGAGACCCCAAAACTCTGGGGGCCCATTTTTATTTAATTAATTTATTTTTATTTTTGTTAATTTTATTTAAGTAGGTCATAAGAACGGCACCCCCATCACTCAAATGACATCAGACTCATCATATGTAACTGTTCTGTTCTCCCCCGTCTATCTGAAGCAATGGAATATTCCAGTCAACAGCAAGTTACCAAGAACACAACTTAGTATTTCCAGATTGTGCAATTTTGATTCTGACTTTGTGGGTAAAATTGACTTTGGGAGGGTGGACGTAATTGGGGCGGGTTTTGGATCAGTTTAGCAACTTTTAGTTCCTTATGGAAATATGTCTCAACCAGGAACGTATGTTCAGCGGCGGCAGATAAAGCAGTGCCTTACCCGCCATCATGACATACATAGCCTACTAATAATAAAATAAATATGTACCCACTAACCTGCTCCATAAATTAGATTTATACATTTCATCCAAACCATTTCATTTTGCATATTTCCTGTTCAATTTCAGGCTGCACAGCAGTTTTCAAATGATTTCAGTTTTTAAATGCTCATCAAAACATTTGGATTCTTCATATTGATTGAGTCCACTAATAAACCAGTTAAGACGTTTTTTGACTTTTTAACCTAAAGTGCAAAGGGCACCAATTTATGTTTTGCCTGGGGCTCCCAAACTGCTAAGTCCGCCCCTGGCTGGAGCCAACTTAGTTACTGTCTGTCAAAGATGGTGTACACCCTGAATAGGAATACATCTTATTGGAGGGCTTCCTTGTATTATTATTTTTTTTTTTTTTGGTACTGGTTAACTCTTGTTTAGGCCAACACTTCCTCCTTGTGTTTTGTTTCAAAGGTGTAGAATGAAAGTGAATCAAAGTGTGGACATTTTCTGCTTTCCCAATCTAATCAAAGAAGCTCACTGAGCTAAAATGCTTTAAAAACACAACAACAACCTTGTAGTCATAATGAACATCTAAAGCCTTTTGCCTTAAGTAAACTAGCAAACCCAAAATGCTTCAACAGTAAGTAAAAAGTTAGATTTCCACTTGATCTTCATTTTGAGGTCTATGACTGTAAGACCAGAAAACAATGAAAAGGAGAAAAGTTGTAATCTAGATCAGATCCTAACTTTTATGCATATGTATGTATAATAATCTAAACACATACACACACACAACATCCTGCTGATGAAGAACATTCCAAACAGTCATGCTAGAACTAACCTGAGATGTTTTACTTGTCTCATGCTTTGATTGCTTAGTAACTTGACACTCATGACTTGAAGTCATGTTTGATCAATGACAATCTGGCACTTTTCTTCTCCCACTGGATTTAGTTTTAAATTACTACCTTTATCAAAATGAGACATGATTTCTTTACCAACAAGACACAAAAAGTATTAAAGCTCTTTAAATGTTAATTTGAGAAATCATTTTTTTAAAAAGTGGTAAAATACTAGAAAAAACTTAAAACCCATTTCTTGTTAAGTTTTAAAATGCCTCTCTGATCATCTTTTGATCTATTGTAAAATCGTTCCCAGTGGTCTTTTAACTATGATTATGCTGTTTTTTTGCCAAAAAAAAAACACAAACAGAATTTTCAACGTGTGGGTCTTTAAAAACATCAAGAAAAGGATAAAAATAAAAAGAAAAGTCTAAATATTGTGTACACTTTGCAAAAGACATGTCTTATTCCAGCACACAGAAAAAAGATATTTGTTAGGGATTCAGATACTGGTAAGTCTCTCACCCCCTCACAACCCACTTCTCATCCATTTGACAAGCATCTACTCATGACGAGAACATTCACGTCTGCCTGAAGACTTTCACACAACTGGTGATGATTCCTCATGAGGAGACGTTCAAGTTCTGAGGCCTGAAGAGAATGTATTTGTTCACAACATCCTTCACTATAATGAACTTCCTCCGTCTGCAAGGATGTTAGAGTTTCATATTCTTCACTGTGAGCCTCAATCATGAACTTTAACCCCCCAGCACTCGGTTGCACTGAGCTGGAAACAGCTGTATGTATTAATAATTGCAAAATTCCACAGATGACAGGCCGGCATTGTGGGGCAGATAAAAGACTCTGTGTCCACTCTCTTGCTGCTGACCAGTCTCTTCTCTCGTTTATGGCCTCTGCCCCGGCTTGCATTACGTATTTTCTCTTCTGGTTCACTCTGGCACCAGTTACATAGAAAAATGGTCTCAATGACAGTCCGTTTTTTTTCTAAACACTACTCTAACTGTTGGTGAAAAGGACAAAAGCCTTTTGTTGCATTCTTTCAGAACAATACTGACTTCTCAATTTTACTTCATTTCAAGATTACAACCTCTTGTTGATCTCTTTCATTCATTTTTGTTTCTATAAAGTTGCAAATATACAAAACAATCTCCAGATAATATTGAAGTCTTTACAAATTACAATTAAATTTGCACCAATTGTGATAAAATAACAGATGTGTCATAACCCTGGCGTTAGTTAATCAGAGCAGCACTGAATCTGACCACAAAAATCTCAGTTTTGTACTATGTCAAGATGAAAGACTGCTGCCCTCTTCTGGTCAATGTGAGTCAAACAACTCATGTTTCTGAACCTTAAGGTTTTTTTGTTTTGGGGGGGTTAAAACGTCTTTAAAATGAACAATAAAAAATAAATGAATAATTAATGGACTTCTTATGAGAGCTTGAGCTACAGTAGGTTTTCAGGAGGTGTGACATTAGCAACATGCTGATGAATTGGAGGTTAAACAAGTTGTTGTTCATTATGGGTTGCCTGTTTTTTTTTTTTTTTTATGAGAAGAGAACAAAAAAGAAACATTTTTAAACAAACTTAGAACCTTTGAAAAACTATTAGATTATAAATATTACATCTTCTTATTTTTAAATGAAATCATTATTTTTAAATGAAAGGAAACCAATGTTTTTTGGCACAGATAAAGCAAAAGATAATGTAAAACTTTATTTTGATGGAATAGAAATTGAATGTGTTTATTAAACATAACTCCTTAAAGTCATTCCCGACCTTCAGCTTAATTGGAAACCACATGTTGAATATATAAACAACAAAATATCTAAATCCATAGGGATACATAATAGAACTTAAAGAACACGGGGTAAAAAAATGTTTGCATATTTTATATTTAACCTTAACTTTTCCATCCTTCCAACATTGCAGTGAAATTTGGGGAAATATACACAAAACAAATATTGATGTAATAATTAAACATAAAAAAGAGCAATTACAATAATGAATAAAGTTGGTTTATCTGTACTTTATATATTAAATTGTGTTTGGTTACAATTTTTGTTTTCATTTATGTTTGTGGCATTTTGTCAACTTGATGTTAAGGTTTGTTTCTGTGTAAATTTTATCTTTTGGATGTTCTCTGTTAACTTGATACTTCAGCTCATTCCTTTTTGGTTGATGCCAATTATTTTTTAAAGGTTGTGAAATGTTAAATGTATACAACCAACCAAAAAAACTTAAACTTCAACTTATTCCTCTGCTGTTTTGAACATGCTTTTCACAAATGTGTGAAATTGAGCTTTAAATGATGCTTTGACATCCCTCCTTTTTGGTTTTGTGTTTTAAAATCATTTTAGAAAAATTTCATTCTAAATTTCCTGAAGCGATGAACCAGCCTTCTCTCCAGATATTTAATTGTTCAGTCAAAATGGGCAAAGTTCCAATTAATTAAATAAATTCCCTTCTATTTAGTAAATAGTATAGCCTAAAGCGTTTAATTAAAACTGTCTGTGTGCTAATAAACCACTAAAAAGGATATTTTTGCCATCAGAACTCAGACAAGCAGGAAAGATTAAATAACGTACATCTCACTGTGTTGAGGGTCTTCACCTTTTGTGAATGCAGAGGAAAAGGTCAGTTCAAGGACTGTGGCAGGCTAATTCAATTAGAGCAGGATGCGAATGATATGAGATTAAAGTGGTATTACTGTAAGCTATTAGTCCATCCTCCCCATGCAGATTACAAAAGAATGAAAGTTGATTTGAATGAGGAACCGCAGGGAGAAGTTTAACAAATTGAAGTAAATATTCAAGAGAGAGAGAAAATTGAATAAAAAATTGAAGTAAATCCCCAAATTAATTGACTTAATTTGTGAATTACAGAACAAGAATGTCAATAATTTATATTGTTGAGCAGCGGTTAATTTGATAATTGTTGTAAACTATATAGGTAGTATTTTGAGTCATTAAAAGTATTGGATTTGTTCAGATGTTTACTGAAAATTATTATAATTTTAATCATTTGATCCTGGATCTTAAGTTTAGCTTTCAAGTAGATGCTAAATTAAGTTACGTTTGGAGCAGAAGCTGTCTGACTCGTACTTACATCAATTGACGTCAAGGTGTTAAAGAATACTTTTGACACTTGCTCGATCTTTCACATTGTATTTCCTTTTGTCCAAGCAGACTGATAAAGAAAATCTTAAAGCCAGACAACAATGCAACAGTGTGAAAAGTAACACATTAGCGTTATTTCCTCTCTGATGAAAATTGTTAAGTATTCCCCCTGAGGATTGGGACAACATTCATTGCAAAGTTCACCACCTCAACCTAATTATTAGGAATGTGTGAAAACAAACTCTTCTTTATCAGGCTGGGGTGATCCTTATATTCCGGGTGATTACTCTAACAGATGTGACAGTTCACTTCACAAAGCTGTAGCTCATTCTTCCTCGGCCCTCGTGGGTGCAGAGTGCTGAGTGTCTTCATATAGGCTCGGCTTGTTTTTCCTTAATGGGATTTGGACTTGCTGCAGGGCACTCTGAGAGCCCACATGACAACCCAATCCACAACGTTTCATCTCCTTTTTCCTCAAGAGCCAGCCTCTGGCAAAATCCCGTGAACTGTGCTTCCACCTGTGTGTGGGTGTATAAAGTGTGACTGAACACCTCCCCCCAAATTCACAGTAACTCACTTATTTATTTCCCTATTTAGAGTCGTATCACGAGTGTGAGCTGTATCTCTGGTGATGATTTGTTGTTGAATTAAACGTCTATTGATCTGGTGGACTTTTCCCAGCTATTCTCAAGGGGATAATGTCGTGATTGTGGTTTAGTCAGCACTGTGCTTTGCTCACAGGCTCTGATAGGAAACGGTACATAGTACAAGAAATGGTGTACATGAGCAAACAACTTCCCACCACAAAGAAATGTAAGGACATCTTTAAAAAAATTAACTACACTTGGACTACGGACACAGCAGGCATGTGACAAGCAATCAAGAGCATGCTAAACATAGGTTCTTTTAGCCCAGAGGTCTGCAAGCTTTTGGGCATACTATACTATATATATATAGTATAGTATATATACAGTATATATATATATATATATATATATATATATATATATATATATATATATATATATATATATACATATATATAGTTTAGTATATATACAGTGTATATATACAGTATATACATAACATAGTATATATATATATCATATTTATTTTCAAACTAAAAGATGCTCTGCCAAACAGGATCCTCTCAGTGCAGCTCTGGGCAGCTAGCTTTAGGCTCTAGCTTTGATCCTAGAGGGCCTATATCATGCCATTGTTACATCTTTCAGAGTCAACTATATTCATAAACAAAATAATATATTACCTTTGGCACACTAAAAAAAAAATTTTTATTAGTTATTTTCGTGTGCTCTTTTCATACTCAGAAGTAAGACACCTCAATCTCTGAGGCACTGTCAACCTAGAGCCTGTGTTTCGCCCACAAAAACATCCATCCATCCATTTTCTTGACCGCTTCGTCCCTTTCGGGGTCGCGGGGTGCCGGAGCCTATCCCGGCCACTGATGGGCGAAGGCGGGGTACACCCTGGACAGGTCGCCAGTCTGTCGCAGGGCCTCAATCACACACTCAGTCACTCACACATTCATACCTAGGGGCAATTTAGAGTCACCAATGAACCTATGAAGCATGTTTTTGGACGGTGGGAGGAAGCCGGAGTCCCCGGTGAAAACCCACGCATGCACGGGGAGAACAGGCAAACTCCACACAGAAAGGTCCCAGCCGGGATTCGAACCGGGGCCTTCTCGCTGTGAGGCGAGAGCGCTAACCACTTGCGCCACCGTGCAGCCCCCCACAAAAACAAACAGCAGAATTTTCGCAAATATGGATGTCCATGTAAAATTAAAGCGTTTTTCACCGCTGGATCTGCGGAGAAAAGGGGAGTTTGTGTTAGCCTGGGGATGATACAGTTAGCAGAGACGCTTTTTGGAAGGAGCTGTTCTAAACGTTGTGATGTCACAATGTGAGGACCCACTCGTTTCCGTAGATGAAGAGGGGCTGGTGCTTAGAACGCAGGGTTTTAAAGAAATGCTCAGAGATCCATCAAATGCAGCTTTGGGGTTGTTTTTCATGAGAAATTAACATTTTAATATACCTAAAAGCTCAATAAGGTTTAAATGGCAATGGTGGGCAAACTACAGCTCGCGGGCTATATGCGGCCAATTAAGCTATTTAATCTGGCCTTTTTCTTCCCTTATAATTGAGGTGTTTACCCCATAGATGGTGCAATATAAATAATAAAGAAAATAAGAATAAATTAAGTAAGGAAATAATAAATAAAGAAATTTATTCTACATTTCTATTGTGTTGGGAGATGTGGCATTTTTTATGGTTAAGTGTGCTTTCCGAATCAGACTTTTCCAATAATTCCAACACCACATGAACCCAAAATTTCTCTAAGTTTACGGTTTTACTTGAAGAACATTAAGCCATTATTGCAATTGGTAATAAAATGATAACTAAAGTCACCGTTTTTCAATAAAACTACCAAAATGTTCCATATTAGCTAAAAATGAAAAAAAACAACAATGTTTTGATGTTATTTCTTTCTTGTACAAGGGGGATTTCCAAAACCCAAAACATATGTTGTCCGGGTCCGACCCTTCTGTCAAATTTTAGAATCCTTTTTGGCCCACAAGTCAAAAATCCCTGTAATAATACAGGAAAACAGAACCTAGACAGGTGAAACCCTAAATATGTCATACCAACAGAAACAATGAGTCATCTAGTTTGTGTCTACATTCTTATGACATCATGGACAACTTTGTTGACACATTTTTAATGACGCACATTCAACCTCAAATTTCTCTTTTGCTTTCACATAGAATAGTTTTGATTTTGTAAAGCAACTTGAGTTTTGAATTACTAAAGTCACAGTTGTTTGAGCAACACAGAAAAAAACCCAATGTCTTAAACATTGTGCAACAGGCTGAGCCGTAAAGTTTTTGAAGATAATTCCTTCCAGGAAGTTTTCTTCTGAGTCAAAAAGCAGTCATCCCACGGAGCGTGTGTTTCGAAAAACTAAGGTGTGGCAGAGCTACGTGAGTGCAGGGGGCAGTGTTTTAGCGCTGACTGTGCGATAACAACCCTCCTGCACCTTTAACTAAACACTGGAGAATACTTCTGGAGTGACGTGAGACGCAGAATGCGTGCTGAGTGCAGGCAGGAAGCGCAGACCGTTCATTTCATTAAGTTAGCGAAAGTAGCCACAGTTACAACCGGAAGTCAAATATTTTGTGCCAAGCTGAAATGTGAAAATGCCTTAAAAATATTCGGAAGTATTAAAAATAAACAATAACAAGCAATATTATTTTAAATCAATAACATTTATAGTATTAAGACGTAATATATATGTACTTGGATAGAATTTGTAGAGTTGTATACTGCGTAGATATTTTACTTTGAAATTCTAAAAAGGAAGTGGATACCTTTTGTCGTGTATAACCTGACTCTCCAAAAGAGGGCGACAACACACGGTGACTGCTTGAACGAAAACGGGGGAAGCCTGGGCAAGAACCGGCAGGTCTTTCGTCGGAAACTCACAATGCTACATGAGCAATGATAAGATTGGATCCAAACGAAACGTGCCCACTTCCCGAAGAGCGATAACTTCGCGGCCACGCCCTGTTTTCCACCGACCGGAGCCCTACAAAACTGCTGGCTGCGGCACAACGGTGCGCGGTTTGAAACCCATCAGGGGCGGCTAGCGGCTTCACAGCGGAGAGGAAGCGAGGATTGTCGGCTGCTTTGAGAACCATGCGAGAGTATAAAGTAGTGGTTCTCGGGTCCGGGGGTGTCGGCAAGTCAGCACTAACCGTCCAGTTCGTGACGGGAGCCTTCATAGAGAAATACGACCCGACGATAGAGGATTTCTACAGGAAGGAGATCGAGGTGGACTCCTCTCCGTCCGTGCTGGAGATCCTGGACACGGCGGGGACCGAGCAGTTCGCCTCCATGCGAGACCTCTACATCAGGAACGGCCAGGGCTTCATCCTGGTTTACAGCCTGGTGAACCAGCAGAGCTTCCAGGACATCAAACCGATGAGGGACCAGATCACGCGGGTGAAAAGGTACGAGAGGGTGCCGATGATCCTGGTCGGAAACAAAGTGGACCTGGACGTGGAGCGGGAGGTGTCGGCCGGCGAGGGCAAGGCGCTGGCGGAGGAGTGGAACTGCCCGTTCATGGAGACCTCAGCCAAAAATAAAACCTCGGTGGACGAAGTGTTCGCAGAAATAGTCCGACAGATGAACTATGCCTCCACGGCAAATGGCGACCGCGGGTGCTGCTCGGCTTGTGTCATCCTCTAAGAGACACAGACAATCCTAAAGTTTGATTCTTTGCTCAGTTTTACGTTTGCAATGGTAAGAAGACTTTATTTTTAATTTAAAAAATGTAATTAATCAGTCATTAGTGTTATTTAACCACTTCACCTTTATGATGACATATGTGCCACATGAGGTCAATCACCTCCTCTTTTTTTGTTTTGCCAGACAGATTAGGGAAGTGTTAAGTTAATTTAATGCAGAAGTTGTTAATTCAGTTTAAGATCAGAAGTAGTTACATCTGTTGGTTACCAGCTGGAAATGACTGTAGTTTTGCCTAGAGCACGGTCTGCAACCTTTTATTTATCAATGCTTTGAAAAAATATATATTTTATTTTGAAAGGAATTAATATGTCCCTCCTTCTAAAGTAAAATAAATTAAAATTGTTGTACGTGTTAAAAAATACATCAAGAGTTCAAGTATTCCAAATAAAAGTTGTATTTTTTTTTTAATAAAAAGGCTTAAATTTCCCCCAAAAATAACAAAATAAACAAAAAGTGTGTTTTTCCAAATGATGAATTATGATTTAAGCCGCGTTTCCATTGGGTGGTACGGCACAATACGGTCCATTATTTTGAGCAGTCCATTAAACAGTTCCGACCCGTACCACTTTAGGGCGCCCATTCGTTATAGGTCCCTGAAAAAATAGAATGGGAACGGTTGGGGTGGAGCTGCTGTTGCCACCCGTTGGTTGGTATAAAGTGATGATGACATTAGAAAGCACCAATATAGCGCACCAATATAGCGCTAAGCTAGCTTTTTTGTTTTCAACTTTCAAACGACATTAAATTCCTGTTATACACGATGTCCCAGAAGTAAGGAAGAAAAAAGCAAGGGACTGGATGACCTCCATTGTTTCTGCTTTTCTAGTTGTCGCACTACAATGACGCAATGGAACGCTAGCAGTCCATGCCACACATGCACCATGAAAACAAACTGCTCAGTGGAAGCGAGACTTAACTTAGTGGAAATGCTCACCAGAATTAACTGGTCCGCACTGTTCTACTCCTTACCGGACTGGACTGAACCGGACGGTCAGTCTAAACAAGGCTTTATTTTGGCAAGCGTTTCCGCTCAGTTAAGCCTCGCTTCAACTGAGCAATTTGTTGTCACGGTACATATGTTGTTTAGACCGCCAGCTTGCCACTAGGGCTGCCACAAACGATTATTTCAATAGTCGACTATTCTCCGACTATTTTTTCCGATTAGTCGACTAATCGAGTCAGGCATAAAGTTGACGTAAAGCACACATCTTAACCATCCTTAGATTTAAAATAACTAAAAACCAAATATATAGCATTACCTAACAATCGGTGAAGATGCTAAAATTGATAGCTAAAAATGCTGAAGTTAATAGCTGGAAACGTTGAAATTAATAGCCAGTCAAAATATTATTCAATGCCAAATTAACCTAAAAAAAAAGGCCTAAGTTAGCCAAAGCAGCTAGCATGCAGCTGAAATATTAGCTAATCTACAAAATATCCTAAAAAAACAAAAAAAAAAAGCCCAAGTTAGCCAAACAGCTAGAATTGTGCTAAAATATTAGCTAAATTCCAAAACAGCCTTAAAAAACAAACAAAAAAAAATCCTAAATTAACCAAAACAGCTAGTATATAGCTGAAATGTTCGCTAAACTCCAAATTAGCCTAATAAAAAAAAATGAAAAAAATCCTAAATTAGCCAAAAAAGCTAGCATCTATCTGAAATATTAGCTTAACTCCAAATAGCCTAAAGAAACTAAATAAATGCCAAAATAGTCCAAAAAGCTAGCAGAATGCCATTATAACTTTCAACTTTACTAAACTCTGACTCCATATAATACAAAGAAACGACTAATCGACTATTAAATTAGTTGTCGACTATTTTAATAGTCGATTAGTCATCAATTAGTCGACTAATCGTAGCAGCCCTACTTGCCACTAGCTCCCCCTGTCACAGTTGTCAAGGGTAGCAAGGAACGTTTGCAGTTCCACCGCAGAGTAGAGGGTGCTGTTGTTTATGACCAAAAGAAAAAGCAGGAAAACCACAAAAACTTAAATCTTTACAAATGTTAGCTTAAATGAGCGCTAAATTGATGTTTTCTAACGTCGTCATCACTTTCTGCTAATCAATGGGTGGCAACAGTGACCCCGCCCCAACCTTTCCGTTCTACTTTTCAGTGGACCTACAACCGATGAAATCAAGAGGTACTGTTCGGCGCTGTGTAATGGGTCAATTTTACAATAGAATCGCTCAAAACACTGGGCTGGATTGCTCAGTGGAAACAAAGTTTTTGTGGCTCTAGTAGGTTTTAGTCTGTAAGAAACTGAAGTCTTTTATCATTAAAGGGTGCAGACCCCTGGCCTGTAGAAGCTATCAGGGAATCTACTCTGGATCAGCAGATTTTTGTTATTGATCAACTTATTCTTCGTTATGGATTCATTTCTTCTGTTTTGACAGTGCGTTGCAGCAAATCTGTACCATTGCGCTCTTCTCGGTGTCTCACCCTGGCCTTGGAGGAAAATGAAGGGGAGGAATGCTGCAGGGGGACTGGATGAGGAGGAGGAGGGGAGCCACTGAGACAGAGGGAGGGGTCCACTCTTCAGGAATTCTGCTCGGTTGGAGTATCTCTGCTGCACCATTGATGTCAACACAAGAGCCAGAGTCTGAGGTTCAGCAGAACTCCTCCTCGCTGGCTCCATCTGTTCTCCCAACTGGAACTAAACCCCACACGGAAAAAGAAATGGAGAGAAAAACTCATAAATGGATATTTCTATATCAGAAGAAGACAGGGAATAGAGTATATTTTGTTTAAGCCACTGCACAGGTTAACGTTTTTGGGCGTCCTGACCTAATCTGGAGCGACGCCCCTCAACACTCCATAATCCCACCTTTTTCCAAAGTCAGAAGAAGTCTGGTGGGAAGGTGTCAAGTGCCACTCTTATTTTTTTTATTTTATTTTCCTCTTTTTTTGTGCAAGGGGATCCTAACTGAAGTGATATGGGGACACAATTGCCCTTATATGTCGAGTGCCTTTCCAAAAGAGAAATCAGCTATTCAGATTTAGTGCCAACTTTTATGTGTCACTTGAAAAAAACAAGAAAACTTTCAACGCCAATCAATCCACACGCATCAGCTCCTCTTCTGGGTCATCTTATAAAGATCAAGGCCGACAAAAGACTATCGTTTATTTTTATTTTTATTTTTTTGCTAGTGGAACAGTGATTTTTTTTTTCTATGTTTTTAAGTCGGCCTTCTAGAAAAAGCTGCAATGTCTGTCGGTCTGGCCAAATCGATATCTTGAAATGCACAGGTACTGGAAAACAAGACACAACAATGAGCCTCCAGACCAGGAAAATCAAAGGAATTCTGTTTATTCTCTTTATTTTGTTGTTTTTAATGGTAAAAAGAAAAAGTGATGATGTACTGTTGACAAATCTAACCTGATTGTAAATTTAATTTCAGACTGGTCTTTCAACTATGGGGCTGGCTGTTTAAAAAAAAAAGGACTTTTAATACAAATTGAATTTTTTAAAAAAGAAATCGGCCTGTGTTTGTTTTTTCCTCGGGAGCAGATGTTTGAGGGCTCGTAAACAAAATTAGTCTATTTCACAAATATTAGTTAATTTGGCTGGTTCTGGCTACTCAAATGACAGTTTTAGATTCACTATCACAATGACATCAATCATTGCCACTGCAATACACAGTAATGAACTAATGCTAAATGTCCAAACACCTGTTTGAAAACTGCTTTTGTTGTTCTTTGGTTGTGGAGTCATGCTGCTTAGACAGAAGCAGAAATGTCTTTGTGGTTGAGGTCAAAAGCTAGTGTGATGTAAAAATTCAAATTGAACGAAAACAGCTCTGGCGGGTTTGGTGGTGAGATTAGTTTAAAGGTTTGTTTGATTACATTTTTCCAGCCATATTATAGCTTAGAGGACATTTTTGAAGCACAGATCTATGGAAAAATGTAAATGTTTCTGGTTCTTTGGTAGGTCTAAGCTGCACATTCATTTTGCTGGAATGTGGTGCCAAAGAAGCAATACAGCCATAGGGACTCGTCATTTTTTCATTTTTATTTTTTTTAAGCTTGTGTGGGTGTAGCAGAGCTTCAGTCTAGCAATGTGATGTGGAGAGGTGGGTCGAACTCAGCAGGCCATCTCTCTGCTGCTGTTTACCTACAGGAATCAGCTAGACCTTGCTGGCTGGTCGACCACAGCGTGGCTTGAGGGCTGGAGGGTAAACAAACACAAGACAAGCCTCCTATAGAGTCCAGTCCCTTTCAGAGCTCCTGTTTATGCTTTTTCATGAACGGAACATGCTCAATGGGTCAGAGCTTTGCGCACGTCCTGCATAGGGTTGGGTGTCTGTGCGTGTTAACAAATGTAAGCAAAAGTATCATATGTGTTATTTGGCTTTGCCTGGACCATGTGACTGTAAGGCATAGGGAGGTTGTTTAAGGGGGCATTAGTGTGATCGTTCTGTCCAACAGGTGCAATCAAAATAGTGGCATTTTTTTAGATGAATTGGGGGATTCATTTAAGAATTTATGTTGCAGGGGCTCCATTGTATACACATGAAATAATGTTTCTGCAGTGCCTTTGAGCTAGTGGTGAGTGTGCATATATTTTGGGAATAAGAGCTTTTGGAGTGTTGCGTGAAATTCTCTAACGATTTGATTTTTGCTTTCAACGCGGAGGAGTTTTTCCTTTTGTGTCGGCGTTTACGGCAGATCTTGGGCGCATCCACCACAAGCCGTGGCTACGCTCCAGCTGTGCTATCTGCAAAGTCAAGGCTAATCACGCCTTCCCTCAAGGCCTCGACGCGCACATGGTGTGATCAGGAAAAGCATGGTGCAGAAACCAGAGAATAATTTGCTGTAGAAGGAGGGGGAGAAGTTAAATTTCTGTGTATTACTGGAATGTAATCTGTACCCCCCCCCTCCACCCCCTTTTCCTGCAGCCCATTTTTAGCATCTTGCTTTGGCATAAACATGTGATGTGAGAAGAACATTTATTTATTTATTTATTTTTGCAGAGGAAGAGGATGTTTGGTTCATTTTTTTTTCTTTTTATCTGTTTCTAAGTAATGAGAAGGTGAAAGTTTCACTTCCTGTTGGCCTATTATTGCAAAATGGGTCAAAAGTGGTTGGATTCTTGCAAGTTATTGTTTTTTTTACCCTCTTACTGTAAGAGTTTAGTTTGAAAGCTGCACATGTCAGGTTTCCAGATGGTCGAGCTCGTCGGTGGTATTGGTCATGGGAGGTGGTCATGTGATGTGGTTGCCATGGTTAAGGGGGGTTGGGACGCGGTATGGCTGCTCCTCGTGGCCTTGTGACCTATGAGAGTTGAGTCGCTGCTGGAACGGTGACTGTGTGGAGAGGAGGGTGCTGGCTTGTGTGATCGTCTTTCTGTCAGCTGGCACCCAACATGCTTCGATCCGGTGACACAAGGTGTGACGTGATTTATGCAGTCGAAGGAAAGCTGAAGAGGTAGGTGATTTATGCAGTCGAAGGAAAGCTGAAGAGGTAGATTTAAGAAAAAAACCCTCAAACACTAGATGTTTCGCTGTAAAGATTAGTTAAAATACCGCTGCTCGTTGCGCCACAAGACTTCTCTTGCTGTTGCAGTTTGAAGCGGTCTGTGTGACAGGAAGCGTTGCAACACAGCCAGCGAGAGTGGGTGGTGTGTGTTTGCATTTTTTTTCACATGGGACTTAATCACTATATAGACTCCTCGCTGAATTACAGGCTTCATTTTCCTTCCCTGCATCTTCATGCTGTTTTTGAGGCCATCTTGTGTTTGACAGAGTGCTTTGCTTTGTTGTCGGTGCATGTAGCGTCTTGTATCTCCTCAAGTTAGTATGTAATAACTACTCAGTGCAAACCGAGAAGAAAATATTTGGCTTTTTTAGTTGTTGATGTACAAAAGAGGGTTTTTTTAATCGTCAGCTTGGACTTTTTGTTTATTATACACCCTACAGTTGGCCTCAGTTGTACACATTTAAACAAATTGAGCGTGCAGAGTTCTGCCACACTCTGACACCAGATCTTTGCCCAGACACATCACTCTACTCCCATTTTCCAGTGGGATCCTTTCCAGGAAGCCTCCTTCTTGGAGATCCATAACCCTGCTTGTTTTAGCCCATCCCTCACCGACTCACTTACTGCTGGATCAGGGGATTCCTGGTTCTGATTGACTGAACACACCTGATCCAGGCTATCAGAAGCGATTGTAGCAAGGGCAGGTGTAGATGTATCAAACCTGTCAAATGATGCATGTTTCTCCTTACACATGGGCTTATCTTTTCCCGATGTTCCACAAAAGTGAGATTTGTTGTAATCTATCGTCAATTCAATTTTGTTTTACACCAGGGAGTGGCTTTCTTACTTCACAGCTTACTGGGAATGCCCCAGAATTCCTCTCATTCCTGCCATTCCTTCAACAGTGATGTCTGGACATGTCTATGAGTTGAGTTGACAGGGATGTAAGAGATTTGTGAAGATGTGGTATATACGTGGGAAATTCTGTGCTTTGTCTTTGGACTTCACTCGTCTATACAAATTACTTCCACTTTTTTTGTCCCTCATCCTGTCCTCTATTAAAGCCAAGAGAGAAATTAGTTGCTATGAAGTCGGACATAGAACAAAACCAGGTGTGTGTCATAAGATGATCCCGCTGGGGACTAAGTCAAAATACTCCTTCTATCCATGTTTGGGTAATCATGGCTCACACTGAAGCTCAATCTTGGAAAATATGAGTCAGCAGTTTTGTTTGTCCTGCAGGGGTTGTAATGTGTGTAAAAGTGTTGTTTGTTAACAATTTATTTTTTACCAGGGCAAGTATTGCCTCTGGGGCTGATTTGGAGATGCACTCCGTTACTATGACTGCTTTCAGTCTGACTGGCCGTAATTAGGTCACAGAGTTCATGCTGTAAACTATACCGATGTATATCGCTTTTGAGGTCCTCAGATTTTAACAGAATCTTTTGAATTCACGTAAAACATTTGCAACTGCACTGGAGTGAGTCAGACTCACTCCAAAGCAGCCGTCAGATGTTGATCCTGAGGTGTGGTTCGAGTGACTGGCAGTCGGATGACTTGGCTTAAATGCTTCCTCGTGTCTTTGTCTCCTTATTTGACTGAATGTTCATCTCAGGTGAGAAGGCGGGAGGTCGTAGCGCGTTTTCAGGGAACCTCACCTGTGTGAGGGGTACGCTCGACGGCAGAACACACTGACTTGTTTGCAAGATTTTATTTACTGGTTTACAAAGTCCTCGCTAAGTTCATAAACCTGCTTGCCAGTCTTACATGGGGGATTTCCTGAATTTGGTTGCACAATAAACATTCATCAGCAGTCACATTCAGAGCGTTTTTAGCTCAGCTTAGTTTAACAGCACATTCACAAAAGTGGTGAAACCCTCTGGTCTGTTGCATCACTTTTCCTGTTTCCTACTGGCCTTCTCTAAGCAACCATTTAGCTGAAAACTAAGATTGTGGGCTTTGTAGAAGCACTGAACACAAAGAACATATTGTGGCTTAAACGTGTAAAAACTTTTTAACTGTGGGTTGCCTCAAGACTGCACTAGAAGAGCCAAAAGCGAGAAGGGGGCGGGGCTTCCTTCACATAACTGCAGGTTCAGACCCCCCTTCAGTCACCTACAAACGCCAGCCGCACTTTGGTAAAACCACACTGATAATCTGTTTCGCCTGCAAACTGAGAGAGATTTTTTTTGGATCAGCGCAAAGGCATTTGGCCGTCGTTGAGTCTTTTGAGAGGGTGACATTCTTTTAACTCAACAACATTTCAGTGTGTTCAAGTGTGACAAATATGTATTTACAGCGAGTGCAATGGTATGAACAAACTTCCGTGAGAGAGCCGCGCTCTCAGAGGTATTTATTAATGTACAAAGAAAAAGAAAACGTAAGACTGGAGTTGCAAGTGTGTTAGAGTTTTACAGATGGTGAAGGAATGTGCTCTTTGGCTTTTATCTTGAACGACTAAGGACTGTGGCATGTCTAATACTTATTGTGTTTGATGTAAAAAGACGCCCTAAATGTTATTGGTGATTTTTAAAGAATCCTGAGCATTGCACCTTACTATTAAAAATAAATTTGGTCATTAAGGGTGTATTCAGACTGGACACATTTGGTCCGTTTGAACTGAACCAGAGTTTATTTCCCCCGATAATCCAGAACAAAGTTTTAGTCTGAATACGCGTAGGCGAACCCTGGTCTAATTAAACAATCCTAGAAAACTGCAGCATCTCCATCTTTCTCTTTTTCTTTTGACCCACCCCATAACTACTAGCCATTGATTGAGGAGATCTATAGTCACATCATTTTTTTTTTCCAAGTTTTAGTCCGGAACAGAAATCTCAGATAGACCCTAGTCTGAATACAAACCAAACTCAAGGTTTAGGTCTTGATCTGGAACAAATTAAGCTGACCCAGTCCAGAACAAATCATTTTTCCAGTGTGAATACACCCTCAAATTAGTGTCTGAAGCATGAGAGAACTGAAGAAAGTAATATTGTCTTGTGGGCTACAGGAAATACTTCTAAACAATCCTGAAAACTACTAAGAGTAAAAAATTAAGTAGTCTTTTTCAAAAATTAAAGTGCATGCTTTTTTTATTTATAATTTCTAGTAGTAATGTTTTTATTTATTTTTGCAAAGTCGGCAGAATCCTGGGACAGCTTTGCCTTTTTTTTTTTTCACCTTTTATTATATCCACAGCGAATCAGCTTTTACCGAATTGGTTTTGTCATTGTTTTTACGCTACATGCCCTTCCTGACACAACCCTGGGATTTTATCCGGGCTGGTCACAGGGGGAACCAGAACAAGGACACCTTGTTGCTACATAGGTAGCATGAAGGGTCTTACCTAAAAGGACCCACACTGGACTTAGTTTATCGCGCGCCTTTGTTTCCCACGCGCCAATCCTGTAAGCATCCAGCCACTCTGTACATATCTTGGCTAACTTGTATAATTTTTGAACAATACTGTCACTTGAGTTGAAGGGAATTCTGTAAGCTTTTTTTGTTTGTTTGTTTTAGTGGCGATGATTTAGCTCAAACTGGAAAAGGTGGAGGAAAACCACTAAACTAACTCTAGGTTTGATGGGATATTCAACAAAACAGAAAATAACAACTGAGGAGCTAAAACAAACTAGTGGTTTAGTTAAACAAACGTTGTTGTTTCTTTTCACCAAATGTGACTTTCCGTCAGTTTTGAACCCCCTATTGCTGCCTTGTTTTTCCATCCCCCATCTGGTAGGCATGTGGTTAGGAGGAGATGGGTTGTTGCATTCTCCTCCAGGGCTTGAGGCTGGGTCATGTGACTGCCTCCTACCACCCTGGTGTTGCCCTCCTGTCATCACAGCAACTTCAGCAGTCTGACTAACATGCCAGGGCATCTATGACCTTCCTCCTCCCCCTCTTTTTGTCTGTCTTTTCTCCTTTTTTTTTACCCACTTTCCCTACTAGTTTTCTTACTGTTCTCATACGGTTTCTCACATTTTTTTCCTACTTTTTTATACTTATTGAAGGAATGTCACACTTAGAGAGATCATTGCTCCTCATTTGCTCCTACACTTTGCCCCCTTTTGTTACTGTATTCTAGATGCTCCGATGTATCATCAGATTTCTCTCCAGAGACAGCTTTATGCAACATCTCTTTTATAATCTGAGCATCCAGGCAGCAGAAAAAGAACAATGTGGGAGAGCAGTCTACAAGAGGGAGAAAAGAGGGTTTTAATGCAACAGAAAGAAAAATAATTTGTGTCAGATGAATACATAGAGTGTTACATTGGAGTTTAACAGATTTCTTAGCAGCAGGTCATTTTGAAATTTGACCAAAATCACAGATAAAGAGTACTCTGAATGGATTCATCCACCCACATGCAGTTACAATACATGTCGGCGGATGTCACACATATGCAGAAGTTGCCCCATGCGTGACCCCCTCACCCTGAATTGGTTCTGTAACATTTCAGAAGTCCAGTATGAGGAAATTGCTCATATCCTGTGCAGATACGTGGAAGAGGAAGTCTCCTGTGACACTTTGATTCTCCAGTCTACTGACCCACATTACTGGAGTTTGGATTCTGCAGCACAATAAAGAGAAGAAATGTCAGAAAAAAGCTCATTTTAGATAGTTCATTAAAAAAATAGAGTTTTTGTTTTAATTTCTTTGTTAAGCTAAACTAAAGACATTAAAAGTCACTTAATGATAATTAGGGATGCCATTTACAGCTTCTCCCTTCTAATAAAATGCAAAGTGAGTTAATTTGGCCTGAAAGTTA
>NC_050524.1:14090168-14128305 GCF_002922805.2 Oryzias melastigma | reverse complement strand
CTTTTTGACAGACATTTTACATTCTCTAGAAACTCACCACTGCAGATGTGTGCTGCCATCTTTAGTTTTTTTAGTTTGGCTTAAATATTAAACTATAAGTGATTTGTGATATATTATGCAATTGTGATTGTAACCCTTTTAAATGATGTAGCCCCTGTAAATGTTTTTTTAACCCTCATAAAAGCTTTAACATTTAAAATTAAACTTAAAAAATATAGATTTTGATTATTTAAACAGTAAAAAGTTAAATAATAAAAACAAAAAAAATCAATATTTGGAGAGAAAAAAAAATAATTGTACTATGTGGTACTCAGGGAGTTTTACTTTTGTTTTATTTTGAAATATTGAAAATGCAGTAAAATAACCAAAACATAAAAATTGAGTTCACAATACTGATAATTCATTTGTAAAACGATTATGTCTTAAACAACAATTTTATTTGATTGTTTCTAAAGTGTGAAGTCTTTTTAAACCCACTTTTAAAACTTAAATACCCTTTGTAGTACTTGGAGTACCTCAGGGTAACAGGTACTCTCATTCAAGAACCACTGCTCAATGATGTGTTGCCAAAGGAAGAACTACGATATTGTCCCTTGTCACAAGAAATGTGTACAATTCAATTGTTGAGTAAGAAGACTCACACGTGTACGTATGTGGTGACAAAGCATGGCTCTGTCCCCGTCACTCTCGTCACGTGTGTCATGTGATGGAAGACTGAATGGTGCTCAGTGTTGGGGATCGGTGTGCTGATAGGAAGGAAGGGTGTTTCCCTCCAAGACTTCCTGTCCCGCTGTGTGACTCTGCTGGATGTTGTCGTGCCTCATTCCTTTTCCCTTCACTCTTCTGTCTTCTTCCTTCTCTCAGGGCTCGTCTGTCACCGCTTCCTTCACTTAATTTACTTTTTCCATAAACACATTGGTATAAACCTCAAAGGTTCATTAACTTTAGTCTGTTTTGTGTTAACTGACATACATAAGTAAAAAAAAAATAATAAAAAAACAGTAATTATAGTTCCCCCAAAAGATATTCTTTGTTTTTCTTGAATAGAAATAGAGAGATGTAAAAAAAAAAAGATGACAGGAAAATCCTGAATCACATAGGAATCCTGATCTGAAGCATGAATCTGTCATCAGAATTATGCCGGCTCAGAGCTGCTGATCTTGGATTTATTCCATGTTGATATAAAAAGAAAAAAAAACTTTGACTTTGTTTCTCTGTTAGTTTAAGGTTTCTGGAGATCTCTTTTTAAAGAAAAATACTAAGTACAAACTTTAATAATGTGGATCAAAATCAATCAAACTTAAAGGATAATAGTTTTTCTCAAAGATTTTGAGATGAATTAATTTTCATCACACAATAAGCAGGTAAATTTCAAGTAACAGCCAATAAGCGACAACAAATAAGGAGGTTTTGGAAACGATATGGAGATCAAAACGTTAACTGTAAGAAAACGGGAACAGGTTAGAGGGTCAAAAGCTGCGTTTCTGAATTCCATGTGTTCCAGAAGATCAAGTTCATTGCGTCATAGTCACTACTTCCTTCTTAATTTGCACTGACACATGAAAAAATATAAATTCCATTGTGTCACTCATCTGGTTGAGCAAGTTTGACGAACGCTTTTGGACAAAAAGTTCAGCTGACGCAGTCATCGGCACGAGTTTACAGAGATTTTGCCTTTCGAAAACTCGAGCATGAGCATATGAGTCTGAATGCTCATGACATGAAGCGGAGCCACCATCAGTGTGTGAATGTGTGTGTGAATGGGTGAATGGGTCTGTGACTGTGAAGCGCTTTGGGCCCTTGAAAGACGGTAGAAAGCGCTATACGCCATTTACCAATATGCAACATATCACTAATATAAAGTAATTTTATATCGGTGCAAAGCCACTTTTCTCCATGACAGAATAAACAGATTCACGTTGATCTCGTAAAAGGTTAAAGTTAACCCCGGTAAATGTAAATACTAGTCTGAAGCTAAAGCTCCAATGTAAAAGTATTAAAAGTTCTACAAATCTGAACACTTTTCTTTATATATTTTAGTAAAGCACATTTTTGACACATTTTAAGCTCATCCTGATTCTGAACACTAAAAACTTTGTGATAAAAGTGGCTTCAACTGTGAAATCTTGTGGAATTTTCTGTTTGTGGCTAATCATTTTCAGCTACCATCTTTTCTGCTAGTTCCTCTTGAAAAAACTTGCATTTAAGTCACAGTGCAGCAGCATTTTAGGATACGTGACCGTCCTCTTTTTGTAAGGATCCAGATTCTGGACTGACCCTCTCATGTCGTTTCAGAGTTGGTAAGCCTTTAGAGCATATGGGTTTTTAGGAGCTTAGTGGACCCCCAGCTAGCTCCCTTAGGGGGGTGCGGTGTTTTGGGGAATCCACAGAGGTCATTTTGTTATCTCTTTGGCAGTTTCAAACTTCCTGTCTGGAGATTATAAAACGACTGTGGCTGTTTCTCTCTGTTAGAGTCACTATCACATAAAACCAGTTTGCACTCAGCCTGTTTGCTAGCAACTCTAAGACATGACTTGCTTCAGTACTGCTTCTTGTGCAATTCTTTTCTGGTTTGGGATTTGTGGGATCTTAGCATTGCAAAATGTGCAGATGGCTCTCTCTTGCTCACAAATGTCTGTGTTTCTGGGCTTCCTCTCTGTCACTTGTTTGTGTGAATGTGCGTGCTAATGACCGCAGTCTACGTGTGCGCTTGTATGTCCTTGTAAGTGTGAGTGTTTGCACGTTGTTTTAGGAATATCTACTCATTCGAACATATGGTACAACATTGCCTGCTGGGCAAAGATAAATCCTGCATGCAACGGCAGCAGACACACAACAGTGCACACACACACACACACACCCACACACACAATCCACACAATAAGCCCATGCTCAGTTTCACGTACTTGTATTGTGCATTGTAATTAGCTCGCACCCCCTTGTCAGTTGGTGTTTCACAGCGATGCCCAACAGACTTGAGCTGTTCTCATCCGTCTTCTGTCTGCTCTCCTCAGAGATCTCCTTCTTCCTCCTCTGTGTTTGAATTCTTTGCTCACCTGTCCGTATTTGCTTACAGTTTATCTCACGCTTCCTTCAAGGCAGTTTCCTGAGCCACTATTTAAGAAAAAAAAAGTTTGTTCTTTATTTGTTTCCTTTGGGTATGACTGTACCCATCAACACTTATTTATAGTTGATTATTTTTATGTTTAGCACCCACTTACTAACAATATACTGAGCAAGTGGCATGTTTGTGTCTGCTTAGAACAACCTACCCATATCAAGTAAACTATACTGCTTGATATGAAACCACAAGGAAACTACAACTACAACAATGTTGTGCTTTAAAACCAAAAAGAAAACTCTAAAATAGTCTTATATCTCAACATTATTAATACATTCTTTATTTTTTCATGCCATTCATGCCAAGATGATCATGAGCAAAGATTCAGTCTAGGGGAACATTCATGGATAAACTAGTATCAGCTGGTCCTAAAACACAGATTATTGTCAGTTACAGGATTGACATATTTTTAAAGAAATTCACGAATTAAAAAACTTCTTAAACCAGGAAATCTGGAATTTATGTCTTAGTCACAAGGGCAAAATGAACAAACATATACAGGGCACACAAGTGGTATTTATCACCTGCATACCCGACCATGTACGCAGTATTTGTGCAGGTTCATAGAGGGAATAGTACCTTAATCACTAGAGTATGGCATAAGGGCGCAGTATTACGGCATCACCTGTTAACAGGGCTGGCCCATGGCATAGGCGACCTAGGCAGCCGCCTATGATGCCATCTGCTTGAGGGGGCCCCAAATCACAATGATTACTAACCAGTGGTGCAGTCATTTAGCGTCCTTGCTTTTAAACAAACAGTTACCCAGGTCGAGCCCCATCTGGGACTTTTGTATTTCACAGGGGGCGCCAAATTCACGTTTTGCCTAGGGCACCATACAGGGCCTGTACATTGTAAGGGCACAAATCTTACATTATCTCTATGAATACTTCATGATACACGCACCGCATGCACAAAAATCATTTGTTTCATTTTCATAACATCCCTTAAGGTGGTTGCACAAACCACAAGGAGGTGTTAGGGGCCCTGAATAAATTCTTGTCCAAAAAGGCCTCCGTACTCCACGACACGGCTGGATATGGGCAATGGCGACAGTGACCCTTAAATACTAAATGCTTAAATTAACTAAAAAAAATAGAAAATTAAAGCATAACCCCCTGCCCTAAAAAAGACAAAGTGATAAAAAAATTATAACATTTTGAAAAACATAAATGGACAGATGGACACATGGACAGACCTAAAATAAATACCAGCATGCAGCCTCTACAGGGCACAAACCAGTATCCTTCTTGTGCCGAACCAAATCCAGTAAGTACAGAAGTCAGAGTCAGGAAGACTAGTCCACATACGGGTCAGGTGCATGTGAGTAAGCCATGACTCTTGGACGTTTGACCCCAAACATTGTTTTCTTTCCAGCTTGCAGATGTGAGCAAAAGCCGGGTAAAGTGTGCTCTGGCATGGTACAGGTCTGATGTGATTTCTGAACGTCCCGAAGCGCTAATCTCCAATCTGTACCATCAATCATGTGACCCAAACAACACCTGGCATTTCAGTTGTTTCATATTTGCATAAAATCACAGTGTAGAGTAAACTGGGAAACGCATGGTGGTGGATGATGAACAAACTGTTTACCTCACTTATTGCATGAGGTGTGTTAATGTTCAGGCCCAGATTATCATGGTCAGAAGAGGGCTGGATTTTCTGATTTGAGATGAAGAATGGGCAATTTCTAACACGCTATAAGCAGCAGAACGAGACTGGTTTTGTTGTATCTCTATAGTTCGTATACAACATAAATAATTAAATCTCATTTTGCAATCGGATGGTATTATACTTCTACCCCATGTCATGATGTTACTTGATAAAAAGGAACATGTTTTGAGGTTTGAAGCTGAGCGGTACATTTTTTCGAATCAAAACCAAGTAGTTTTTTTTTTGTTAAAAAACGTTTCAAAACTCAACTTTTGTTAAATTGCACATTTATTTATTTTTTTTATTTCGACTTTATGATACTTTATGACACTTTATGATAGTATTACAACCAAAAAGTGAAATATCACCCATATTTCATTAAAAAAATAAATTTGTGAGGGCTTGTTGCTTTATCTTGTGTCTCTGTCAGTGAGACATTTCCTGGACTGACCTTACAGGCCAGTTGCAGCATCTCTGCTGAGCGTTCATGTTTCCTCTGTCAGCGTGGGTTTTCTCAGGGCGATTTGGTTTCCTCCCACAGTTCGGAACTACACGTCAGCTGGGAAAATTGTCATGCCTCTTCATACTTTTACACAGGAAATAGGAATGTGTGGATTTAAAATCTGTTAGAACCAAAAATACTTAAAAAAACTTAAATAATACTTTTAAAGTTAGACATGAAATGATCAGTCTTCAGAATTCCTGATCTTTCAGCCTCGTATGTAGGTGTGTGCACAGATATTGCTTTGTAATTGTGTCCCTTCCTGCTTTTACCTGCACAGACTTGCAGCAGAGCCAGACTGCATGAAAAAGGGAAGGTCACATAAATCAAAACACTCCAGAGCTCCCACGCTTCTCCGGTCGGGCTTTCTCTCTCAGATTAGGCAGATCACATAAAACCATTTACCTCAGTGTCTCTGAACACCCGGGTAAACAATGAAACAAGCTGTTTCCTTTAGAAATGCAAGGGGTGGGGGGGACTGTAACCCCCCTGTGGCACAAATCCTCCACCCCCACTGAATCGTGTGCCACAATGTCTGCTAACTGTCTGACATGGTAACATGGATGAGGGCACAGCTGGAAGAGGCAGCAGAACCGGTAGACTGGCGTCTTTACGGACAGATGCAAGCGAGCGACGTGCGGCGATCAAGAACAAAGAACTGACCACAGAAACAAAGAAATGCATTATGAAGACGGATTTCTGAGGTAGCACTCTAGCTTGGTCACCATGACAACAACACACTCCAACCACCGTTTAATTGGAGACGTCTGTTTTGTTGTCTGTTGTGTCTCTATCTCCTCCCGATGTCTAACTTTATATCATTACTCTGTGATTTGTGGGCATCTTTCTGTGTAGTGCATCGCTCAGACAGCACCTGAGTATGGTTTGTAATGCTATAGTGTACTGCACACCAGCTTTCTATGACTTAGGTATCACATTACTGTTATTTTTTGTGTACTTACGTTCCATTATCTCATTCTCTTTTCTGCAGGATCCGTTAATTGTAATCTTATCTTAGTGTTACATTTCATGAAAATAATCCTTTGCAATCAAGTGATGATGGCGACATGCCCTTCATGGAAAAATAAAAGGAAGTATTTTTGTATTTGACAGATTTTCTGGGTGTATTTTCACAAAACCTGCTCTCTGAGAGCAGCATTTACTAACGTTTTTGTGCTACGTGCAAAGAAATCCAGATTAAAGATGTTTAATTCAAAGCTAAATTAAGGATTTGGGGTCAGATTATTAGACTAACAGTTCTCTCTCTGACCACATTTCTTCAGGTTTTGGGGTAATCTTAGCTGTACTCTGGAGGGGAGTCAAGAGTGCGATGTGGCAGTGGTAATGTGGTAAAGCAATTTTCTAAAGGTGCACAGCTTTGAATGTGTCTCATGCTCCCCGTGGGTTATTTGTCTATTTTTGGAGATCTGTGGGCGTCAAAGTATAAATGTTCAAGTCAGGACAAGATGGAGATATTCTCCAAGGCTTCGAGCAGATAATGTGGCTGAGAAGTGCACACAAATTTGGAGAACATTTAGCCAAAAAAAAAAATGTAAAAAAAATTGGTTAAAATGAATGCATTTAGATAATGAGGAGTAAAGGGGAACTTGTAGTCCATCTCAGAGGCTTTGGTTTTTATTTTTTTGCAGAAATTACAGAAGCAGGACACAACTTTTCACTCAGAAAAACGTGTTGCTTCACTAATCTTTCATGACAAAAATAAAAATCTTATTTTAAAGTTGAACTCCACGGAACTGAAACATGCTTGCATTCATTTGGTATTTCAGCAGAAAAAAGTAATTTATTTGATATTTTGAAGCCCTAATAATCAGAAATAATCATAAAAGTCTCACTTTGATCATCTTTTGATCCATTTAAAAGCATTTTAAATCTTTTAATACGATTATGCTGTTTTTAGCCAATTTTTTTTTTTTAAAGTGTTGTTTTCTAGGACATATTTTCCATAGATTGGCAGTAGTTCATTTGGAGTTTACCTCTGTTGGTGGGATATTTGGTGTGTGTTGTCCTGCCATCATTTCCCATAATCCCAATTTTTTTCTCCCATGAGTTTATAGCCCCAACCTAACATTAGCAGTGCAGCAAATATGGTGAGTAATATTGGAACAAACCAGTTTAAAGCCAGGTGCAGGTCGGATGAGGAAAACAAAGACGTACATGGATGTATTTGTCTGCAAGTGGATGTATCAGAAGGGAGCCTGTGGCCCACCTTGGTCAGTGCTACATTCTTTTAACAACAGCATTTTTGCATCTGCTCCTGATTCAGAATCATTTGAATAAAGAAATAGTCAGAAATGTATTTTTTATTTTAGAAAAAAGTTAGAACATGTTAAAAACACCCAAAATGTGAATTTTCTTTATTTAACGTGTACTAAGACATTGTCTTCTGCATGTTTAGTTTGTAATTTCTAATAAAAACAGGTGTTTTTTGTGTCAGCAAATAAGCACCTGACTTTATTTTTTAAAAAAGAGAGAAGGTGCATGGTTTATAAAAGAAAAAAACCCACATACAGTAGGTGTTCGGATGTAAAAACACCCAGACTCAGCTGTGCATTCCTGTGGATTGAGTTCATTCCTTTTGCCTCCTGGGGAACACATGCACACTCTCTCCCCTACACATGCAGCACCACTGTGGCTCTGTCTGAGCTTGCACTTGATAAGAGAGACTTGGGTTTCACAGCTTGCAGGCAGATACTATTGTAGCCATTGACAGGAAGCTGAAACTGGGTGAAGTCGCCTGGTTGCAGATTTTTGCGGTTGTTTGCGGAACTGTCAAAGCAGCTCTAATTTGGACATTTGCCCTTTTCCCCTCCTGTCAAACGCTGCAGAAGTGCTCCCTCAAATCCGCCGTTTGCCTGATGAATGGTACGACTGAGTGCGCTCTCATGGGCTGGGTGAAAAAAAAGTTTCTGACGTCCAAAAAGAGGAGCAAAGAAAGAAGAAGTGTTGTGAAGGTCAGACTTCATTCTGTCATTGGACCCCCCGATTGGACAGCGAGGAGACTGTGCTCGCTGGTGCTGTTGTATTCTGCTGAATGAAGGCCCTGTTAGAACACAATCATCATGCTCTGTTTTCAGGCCAAGTTTATCATTTTAGAGTGTTTGAGACTACTGGCCCTTTTCACAATGTAAAAATCTAACATTTTTAATTCACACACAAAAATATTTTTTTCTAATAAACTAAAAACAAGAAAAAATAAAATAAAAATTAGCATGTTTGAGTAGGTGGTGCTTTAACCGTTCAGTCTGCTTGAGTGTGATTTTTTTGTTATATTACTACATAATATGCTTTTTTAATATTGTGCTAGTTTCAGTTTTATTTAGAAAGTGAAAGAGTTTCCTATTTGATCCACACTTGTTCTTTATATTAGTGTTTATGTGCGGCATCTTTCTGTGATGTTTCTTCTTCTGTGGTTCTTTCCATTAAGGAGAGTTTTGAGATTTTTGTGAAAATATTTGCTTTAAAGACAAAAAGACTTGGAATTTTGATAAAGAGAAAATTTTTTCGTAAAAAGTCTGTCCTTATTTATTGATTGATTATTTAAGGATCCTAACAGTGACAGCCAACCACTTCTTCTGAAATTTAACCCATGACAAAGAATTTAACCTAACTTTTTTGTTTGTACAGAAAACACACTTGTGTGTGTGGTTTTTGACCATGTTGTGCATTAAATAGTTGGATTTCACAATTTTTTTTGAAAATATTTTGGGAAAAAAATAATTCTTCTTGGAACTACTGTGCAACTGCAACAGTTGTGGCTAATAAGCTGAGTGTGGCTGCAGTATTTTTCTGGAAACTGTAGAGGGCACTGTCACTGTGTTTCTGCCAACCACTATTTTAAATCTCGGAGGCCCTTTAAAATATTTACAAGGACATTAAATGGAAATAGTAAGGGGTAGTAATTATCCTGGATGCCACACACTAATGTGCTCTGGGTTTTCTTGCTGTGAATGAAATGATTGTGAGACTGTGGGAGCGGCTTTTGAGTATAAATCAACTGAGCATTAAAAAAAAAAACTTGAATTCATTAACAGATGGTAAGCAAATAAAGGGAATACGATTTTTTAAACTAATTTGAATTAACACTAAGCAGCACACAGTTATGAGTGAGGCAATAACTGACATTTTTAATAAAACCGCTGTCAAAAAAAAAATTAACAATATTTTCACTATAACAACATTAAATAATGGAACTACTTATAATATATATAATTATAATAATTAATTTTATTGAGACATATTCTTTTTTATCCTAAAACTTTATGTAATTTTAAACATTTCATAAATAGCCTCTTCTATTTCACCCAAATAAACACTTTAAAATAACTTTTAACATTTTCAGTAATCCAAGTACAAAAATTACATGTATAATATTTTAATAATATTTTCCTTGTATTGGTACTTTATGTTTCAGATTAAAGTCATGTATCTGGAAAAAAATAAACATAAAAATCATTAATAAGTTGTAATTTTTTCCTTAGAAATAGTATGAATTTTGTGTGCCACTTGTCACTACACGTTAAAATACCGATTCCAAGTTTAAATCTTTGAACCTTTTTTTAGTAAAACTCATTTTAGTAGAAAGCAGTAGATAACAGTGTGATACAGACAGACTTACTGCAATGAGAAGCATCTGTTTACACAATTTTGTCTTCCCTGCTTGTGCAACACTTGAATGGCTCCACAGGGCTGTAAATCTGTCCAGCCAGTTGCTCAAGACTAAGCAGGCCACCTTTTTTATGATACTTATTTAAGCCCAATGAAAAAGCCCAACAGTAAGGGCTTTTGCAGTTCAAATACAATGTGTTACGATTAAGTCATTTAAGGGAATAGTAAAATATTTTGGAAAAAAATATGTAACTCAAAACTTGAGGCCTTGAGGCTTGATTTATTGAACCCTATCAATTCAGATTTAATAATAATTGGAACACTTGAGCTTCTCACAGTGATTAATACCATGATTTATGGTCGCATCACTACTTCAGTCAAGGATTTACAGAGAGAGTGAATCCCGTGGCCTCCTTTCTTCAGGCTGAGATGAATAAGGGGTGTCACGATGAAGATCTTTATGAATCTGTGTGCTGACGGTCAAACGGCTTCTCCTGGAGTGAATGCTCTCATCTGGTGCTCACATCTCTGATGAGGGATGGGGTCGCTCAAGGAGGAAGAATGACAGCATGTGTAGGAGCAGGAAAAACACGTTTGGGTTCTCTGGAGCCTCAGGCTTTTTCATTTTGACTCACTTTACACAGAAATGAAAGAAGGATGGAGACTGGACGAAGTGACAGGACAGATAACATCTCCTTCTGTCGCTGTGTGGGTGTTAAGTGGAGCGGCTTCTCACCACCCTGGAATGAAGAGGAGCTCTGACTGATTCACGTGAAGTAACGTGTTATAAATCAAACAAATGATTGAGATCATCAACCTTCATGACTTCCTCTGGAGGAGAGCTGAGGATTCCAAAGCTCAGCCATCCAGGAGGGACTTGGAGTAGAGACAAATTTAAGTGCCAGGAATGCCACCTTTCTGGTGAGATGTTATAATCCAACCGGAAACAGACCTTAACATGTTGGAGAGATTATGTCTCTTGGCTGGAAACGATAGCCTGAAAGAGGGACGTCCTGGTGCTGCCCCACAACTTCAACAAGGATGAGCAGCAGAAACTGATGGATAGACGAACACAAAACGGTTTAAGGGACAAACTGAACATCTTATCTTGCTCTCATTGAATTTATGGACGGAATAACATATTTTGATACTATTGAGTTTTTGATATAGAATTTAAAAATGGAACAATCAACACTAATAAGAAAACTATGATTAATGATGAAGAAACTCAAAGAGTGTCAAAAATAAAAAATTATTGGTGTAATAACTGAGGAAAAATTGAGATGGTAGAAACAAATGAATTACATAAACTGTCAAATAAAGTTAAACTTTTTTTAAATCAGTCATCAGTTTACACTTTATAAGTTTCTTCCAACCTGTGTGGAAACACATGCAGAATAAAGGTTAATTCTGTTTTTCTTCTTTAACAAATTCAAATTATTAAAACTTGCAGAGCTGGTTAATTTGAAAATAATTCAAATAATCTTAAATAATAAATAAATAAAAGAACCAAAAAGCATCCAAAGACTTTTCCAATTAAGAAATGATAAATACAGTCTGAGGGAATGAAACATGTTTATTAAACCAACTGTGAGAACAAATTCTAAATTTCACTGTTTCTCCACAAGAGGTTCAGATAACTGTAGGGAAGACATAAAAAAATGTCAATCTATAAAAAAATTTAATTAATTATATAATACATAGATATAAGGGACTCAACAAGATTCATTGATCTGTATTTTATTTTATTTATTCAATCTTTTGACCAAAATTGATTGTTTTCGGAGTGTAATTATTATAAAGAAAGGTTAGTGAGTGAGTGAATAAATAAATGAAAGAATAAAAGAAGAAATAAACATCACATTTTTTTTTAAATGTTGTGGTTTCCTGAATTTGGAAAACATTCTCAGTGTGTCATGTACCCTACTGTTGGTTTGTTTGTTTGTTTGTTTTGCAGCTCAGGATGGAGATTCAAAGAAGACATCAGGAAAATGTAAGAAAAATTCACACATAAAAGGTGAAATCTTATAACCATAAAAGAAAACTGTAGCCACACTTAAAGTCCCCCTCCAATTATATAAATATTTTAATTGTAAAATCGTTATCAGTGGTCCTTTAAATTATAATTATGGTGTTTTTAGCCAAAATCAAAAAGATTTCCCTTTTTATTAAAGACATATTGAGAGGGACTAAGTTAGCCGTTAATTTCCCATCAGCCCTTTGTTTACTTCCTCTCTTGTTAGCATATAGCATCTCTCAAGGCCAAACTAACATTAGCACAAAAAAAAATAAATAAATAAATGACAAGCAATACTGGAGCTATATAGTTTAGAGGCAGACACCAGCTCAGACGAGGGAAATTAAGACGCTAATAGTTCTTTTTGTCTACATGAGGATGCTTCAGAGTTGGAGTTGAAAAAGGAAACTTTGCAGCCCATTTCATCAGCTGTGTCATTAAGTTGAGCATTTTACAAGCACCCGATTTTCATCTGCTCCTGATTCAATGCGATTGGAAATACTCAGAAATGCACTTTTAATCTCAAATTATTTTAAATAGGTCCTCTACTATGAGAAAATGCTACAAGAACATGTTAAAAACAAAAAAAGGCAATTTTCATTGAAGCGGGTCTTTAAGAAGTTGCGAATTTAAAATTGGATGAGAAACTGATTTTTGTTCCTTCATGGCCAGAATTGCCTTCTTAAAAACTTACATCTACTTTTTCCCTAGACTGACCTAAAATCTGATTCATTGTAAAAAGACCTGAAATGGAGCTTTTCTCACTGCAGTGGAAAACTATGTCAGTGTGACCTGCGCCGGCAGGGCTCAGCGGGTCACAGGTGGAAGTCCGGTTCTACCCACAGACGAGGGGCGTCTGGCATCACATTTCTGTAAAATCACAAAGTGAATTACTTTGCTGTGAAGATTAAAACATTGTAAACGTCTTTGGCTCCCTGTAGAGCTTGATGATGTGTCACAGTGCCTTCACACTTCTGCCTCTTTCTCCGAGTACGCTCTGCCTTAAATGTGTCTGACAGAACATGAAGAGAAAATCACGTTTGCAGAACAGAGAAAATTGGTCTAGGAAATAACTGACAAGATAGTGTCACTTCTCTTCTTTGCTGTGGATTCATATCAGTCTTCTGTCATAAAAAAGGCATTCATTGAAAAAATCTAGGGAGTAAAAAAACTAAATTAGAGCATTGTTACTCAGGAAACGTTTCAAACCCAGTCAAAACATAGTTTGGTTTGAAAGAAGACAACGTGAGGAGATGACAGGGATCCAGACGCTGTCAGCTGTGCTTGTTGTAGATGTGGTGCGTTGGACAGCACTGTAATTCAGCTGTATTCTTGGCTGCTCAGTTGGAGTGGATCTGTAGCCGGCTCAGGGGTGTGGGAGGAAGAGCTGACAAGCTGACGAGCTCTGTTCAGAGCGCCGCTGCCACTGAGTGACAGGACTCTCAGGTGAGCAAGATGGATGTACATTCAGAGGGATTTTGGAGCAGACAGTAGTGCTGAGCGCGCTACACGCCGGTGTCAGGCAGATGAGAGCCATCAAACTCAATGACGTGCTGTCGCTCAGTGGGGAGGTTTGTGTGTTGTTGATGTTCCACAAAACCCACAAAGCATTTACCATTTTCTTTATCTGAAGTTCAGACTGGCTTTGTGGCACTCATAAAAGAATTTCAGTGTGATTCACTTCGTTATAAGAAAACGTCTAAAAAAATAATAAAATAATTGGGTGGAAAAGCATGTTGTGAAGATGCCTAAAGAAAACTGGGCTGGATGAGGACAGAAATAGCTCTGGGTGCTGCTGTGTGACTCAGACTTTAATTGCAAAGGAACAGGAATGTGGATGTGTGTGGACTGTTTGCTTGTGTGAAACGTGGACCTGTCTCTTGTAATTCCCAAAGTGGTACTTTCTGTTTTCTAATTAGTCATTAATCTTGATGCTTACAATGCTCAGTTTTCTTGTGTGACACTATTGTTTGTTTGTGAAGTTTCGGCGTGAATCCAATCTGCGTTGCTTGCTCATCCTTATGCCTTCAACCTGAACTTAAATTGCCTGTCTTGCTTCCTCAGCCTATCACAATCATATTTTTTAAATCATCCATTCATCACTACAAAATGCGAGTCCCCGATTGGTCAAAGTTTAACCTCACCTCAACTCGCATTCAATGGCTGGAATTTTTGTACAAAGAGCCAAAAACAGTTGTAGAAACTTGTGTGGCAATGCCTGAACGCGAGAGTTTTGAATGCAGAAGCCCAAAACGGGGATTTAGCCAAAGGTCAAAGCTTATTCCACGTGTGCAAGACATCATCAGCCCAGAGAAAGACCGCTACAGTTTGATAATTGTTTTCTGCACATCTTTCTGTATCAAATAAACATTACTAACAGTTCTTCTTATGAAATGTTTTTGTACAACAGTTTGTACCCACTTTCAAGAACCTTTTCTAGTACGTATTGATTCTGTCTTGCCTCGCTTGCTTCTCCTGTGTAAAATGACCTGATCTGTAACACTCTTGTGTTTTACTTTGTCTCTGTTATGCCTCCACAGCCAGCAGGATCGGAGGTCGAGCAGGTGCTGAACAAAGTAACAGTCAAGAGATTGACTTACAGAGTGCAGCAGTGTTCTGTCTTCAACATTGCATTTATGTATGTTACTGATAATAATACACATTTTCACCCTGTAAACATCTGTAAAATCCTTATGACAACTTTAGAAACTTAAACTTCAGACTATGAGCAGTGAGAACTTTTGACTTCTTAGAATACTATGTGTAGACTGCAACTTTTGGAAGAACTTCTAACAAAATACAATCTTAACAATAAAAACCTTTTGTTTAATTATTTATAGGACAGTTATGTGGTTTACAAGCACCTTAAGGAAAGTGAAATCACAAATGTACATGTGTCCTTGTGTTTGTGACTGGTGTGCCACATGATCAGGCACACAACACCAGAAATACAGATATAAGAAGGATTCATAAGTACAATAAAAATAGATTTGTTCTCATAACTGTATCTTTCTGTGAGCCTGATACAAGATTCCTGCTTGGACTTAAAAGCAGGGGACAATCTTGGAAACCCCAATGTGCGTTTATGCTAATTCCAGACATAAAGGGCAGGAGAGCATTTAACCCAAAGTCAAAATTGAGGCGTAATTGTCACAGCAGGGATGTTTGACATTTATGTGTTCTACACCTCAGGTCTGCCTTTCAGCAATGCTCTTCACTTATCACCCATCCTCTCTCATCAGAGGAAAACTTGGTTTCAGATTGTTGCTTGAGGTAATAGGAACGTTTTTGGATCTTCACAACGGAGACGAGATCCAACCACTAGGGGAGGGCGATACTGGGAATTTGGTAGCTACAATGCCAGTATTGCAATATCGATATTTTTTTCTTGAAATGTTGTATTATAGAATAAATTCAGAAATACACATTTTTTTGTTCATTAAGTGAATAATGAAACACAGGACTGAGGCTTTAAGCAAATAAAAAAACAATCTGTACTGAACATACATCTAACATAGAACATGTATATTAATAATGGCAGAATAGTATTATAAGAAGAAGAAAACAGTAATTAGTACAGCATTTCTTTAAAAAAAAATTGTAACAAAAATATGAGTATAACAGCATCAAAACATATATAAAAAAATCAAAGCAGTAATAAAATATTAAAGTCACTAGTAAAAAGTAAACAAAAGCTACATTAATATAAGCAACATAACAAAAAATCCTGCCATTGTGTGCAAATATGTGGCTCTGTAATGAATCTCTCTGATGAAACGGGGAGGTGAGGATCAATGTGAGAGAAGGTGATGCACGGTTTACACAGACAACGTTGCCAGATTGGGGAGTTTTCTGCTCCGACTGGGTGGGTTTTTTGCCCAATCTGGCAACACTGTAGACAGATAGACACTGCACCAGCATGAACTCGCACCCAAATTCAAGCTCTTTACTGTACATAAAGAAAAACTGTGACAGAAGTATTGAAAGTATCAAAATGCACACCCCCAATGACTACTCTTCCTTTGTGTGTAATTATGAGGAGATTTCTAATAATTATGAGCTCAAATTTGTTGTCTGAAGCGTTTGGACTACAATGAGACACTGGTGACATCCCTTTGGTTCTACAGTACTGGAACTTACAAGAATGGCACTAACAATCATCAACTTTCTTTACACGAAGATGAAGTTGGAAGTCGACATTGCTGTGTAAAGTGGATTTAGAAGAGTCAAGATAAAGCCACCCAAGAGGTTAAGATTTCCTTTGCATTTCAAGCTATCAATGCCAACTGAGTACAACTTGAGGAACAACCTCTAACTCCTGCTGTGTTGCATCATAAAGCTGTATTTAGGCCTTTGAAAGAGAAGAGGAGGGGAAAAAATACATGTTGGCAAGTTTATAGCTCCTCTGATAAAACTTCCTCAATTCTCCAGGGTGTATTCCAGAAAATGAGACATCCTTTGGTGTTTTGCTGACACAGCTTTCTGGGTCAAAGGCAATAATAAGAAATCAAAAACTGAAGAAATTAGACACATAAGAGGATTTTTTGAGTGTGTATTTTTCTTCACTATGTGGATTGATGAGCAACAGCTGCAGCTTCAGCTGGAATTCCTGCTCTGTAGCATTTTCTTGAAATAAAAAAAGTTCTGTTTATAAGAACGACAACCAGTCGAGCATGCCTTAAGAGCAAAAAACAGCAGTGGGGTCGTTGACATCACATTTCACTAGTAACATCTCAATCACAAATAACCAAAGCTTATGTATGTGAAACACTGACCACACCAGATGATTTGACCTTAAAAACTTGGAAGTGTTTGCACAAAGTTTTACACCGATGACATATCACGAGTCAGCAAATCCTAGTACAGCCAAAAACCGCAGAGGCTAAAAATGGACAAACCCTCGATTGTCCAACTCTTGTCATTCTGGGCTCAGAAAGTTCATTTTCATGAGCTCACAAGCATTTTTGTAGAAAACCTATGTTAGTAATGCAAGAAAATAGAAATAAAGAGCAGAGAGGGAGTTTAAACCATGACTTCCTTATCAGGAGGTTACTGTTTTTCCCATCATATCTTTAACTTCCAGTGGAAAAAAAAAAAAGTTGCGGTGAATCACTTACAGATGTTTGCCATCTATTCCCATAGTCATCCCAAAAAATGCGATGCTATCTTGGCTCCTTGTTTGTTGACTCTGTTGGTACATGTAATTACAGTGTGTGCTTAGCCCTTTCTGCGTATCTGTTGAAGTGAGGGGGTGTTGGAGACATGTTCAACAAAATCACTTCTTCATTATCAGCAGAAAAACACAATGCACATGTCTGACATTGTGTTGATGTAAGCTAACATGACTGACAGTTTGCCACAATAAAATCCCAAACACACTTGGCGGCAGGTTTCAAATGAAACATTTCAGAGGTGAGCTGTTTTCATCCAGCAGGATGTCTGTAAACCTCAGGTGACTCCAAAGCATCGTGGGTTACATTTCAAATGTCATTGCTTCACCACTTCTCCAAACATTTCTAAAGTTGCTCTTTTGACTAGTTCTCCTAGCAGCTGTTTTGCAGTTTTTCCACAGATTGCATAACCATTTCCCTTCAGGTTTTATCATGAAAATCAACATGTGGTCTCTCTACGCGCTGCGTTCACTTTGATGTTTTTCTTTTTGTCTCCTTGCAGTCATTTCTTCACACTTGTAAATAATTTTGTGTTTTTATGATTATTTTGACTGTTTTGATATGTTCACACCTGGCATGTGACATGTGTTCAGAAACTATAAACATGTTCTTGAACTCACGTTTAGTCTAAGGCAGGGGTCCCCAAACGGCGGCCCGCGGGCCGGATCTGGCCCACCTCAGCGTTTGGCCCCGCCCCTGAACAATATCAGAGATACGTGATTTTTTTTTTTTTTCCCGAATCTGGCTTTGAGATTGAAACCCTAAAATAACATAAAATCCCCCCCCTTCTACATTCTGTGTCCCTATCTCAAACCCCTCCCCGGACAGTCAAAAAGAAAAGGAATACAGGGTTCCCTTTCTACATCACAGTTCACCTTTTGCGCTCACTAGAAAACTTCTAGTAAACTGGACCAAGAAGAGCTTTAAAAACAACATTAACAGGGAGCCGTTGAAGTATTTATTTCTTGACTTTTTCTGCAAAAATCCTAGAAAGGGTTATTAATATTTGGTTATCTGTGGCTTTCTAGAAAACCCTAAATTTTTACGTTCAGACACACTCTGCGATTGATATTAACCTAAAACACTGTTAGCATCAATTGTAGACAGAAACAGACAGAAAACACTTTTTAAGTTAGCATTCATACTGACCCTGGCCCCACATCAGTGAAAGGAAAAGTTTGTGGACCCCTGGTCTGAGGTGTTCAGGAAGGGCATTCTTCTTCTTTTACTCTTCTATCGTTTACTAGTGCATGTCCACCTCCTACAGCCGGAAGAGTCCGTCCATCTTCTTCATCTCATCCAGGACCGGGTCGCGGGGGTAGCAGTCTAAGCAAAGATGCCCAGAATTCCCTCTCCCCGGCCACTTCCTCCATTTCCTCTGGGGGACCCCGAGGCGTTCCCAGGCCAGCCGAGAAACATAGTCTATCCTGCGTGTCCTGGGTCTCCCCCGGGGCCTCCGCCCAGTGGGACATGCCCAGAACACCTCTCCAGGGAATTGTCCAGGAGGCATCCGGACCAGATGTTCAAACCACCTCAATTGGCTCCTATTGATGTGGAGGAGAAGTGGCTCTACTCCGAGCTCTCTCTGGGGGACCAGGCTTCTCACCCTACCTCTAAGGGTGAGGTAGCTCATTTCGGTGGCTTGTAGTCAGGATCTCATTCTCAACTTGGTTCCAATACTCACTGATGGTCACGACTCTCGGTCACGACCCAGAGCTCATGACCATCAGTGAGTATTGGAACTAAGTTAAGAGCTTTGCTTTGCATTCAGCCTCTACTACAGCTTAAAGAGTCTTGGTGCAAAATGTCAGAGCAGTACAAATCTCACAAATCTTGCTCTAGACATTTTCTCTCTCAACTTTTTCCTAATACATGGAAGACTTAGTATCAGAAAATTCACTCTGGGCACAAACCAAAGTTATTAATTGATCAATTTTCAAATGGTTGGTACTTCTTTGAATTAAAAGAGACACCATCCATTCACTACCAAATCCAAATACCTGACTGGTCAAAGTTCAACTGGTTTAACTTTCAACTAGCGTTCAAACAGGTTTTGCATGTGGAGCCCAAAAAAGGTTCTAAAATTATGCACATTATTTTTGTGAAAAATTGAGTTTTTAATGTGGAAGCCTAAAAAGCACAATTACAGTTGTTTAGATTTTTCATTGAAAGTGGTCACTTAAACAAGCATCGCCGAGCGCAGTGTGAACGTAGCTTCTGATGTTATAACTTAAAACGATGATGTATTCTATTTAGGACCCTGGACCTCATCATGCCACATCAACAAACGTCTATGCGTCAATTCATCAATTAAAGTCTTCATTCCTTCATCCATTTCTATTTATGTCTCATTAGGGTAGAACAATAGATGAGTTTTGGTTATATTGATAAGTTCTGAGCAGATTTCTTCTTAACATAAAACTTTAATCTGTCTCTTGATCATGCACTTCTTGCCAAAAAAAAGCAGACTCCATACGCTTAGAGTCTTTGTCCATGCCCAAATCTCAATGCCACATCTACTACGACATGCCAAACTGACATCATTGTCCTGAGGCAAACAGCCAATGAAAACCCACGGGGGAGAGTCAATCACGGGTCATTGCTGCTACCACAGCCAATCAGCACATGCAAAAAGCCCTGTAACCATGGTGATTAGTCTGGGTTCAAACATGTGTTCATGTGGCAGATGCCCCCACTGTTAGTTCCATATGTACTTACCCACATAGCTGTATAACACCATGAAATAGGTCTCAGACAAACTAGTCTCCTGACATTTGTGACTCTTGTTACTTGAACACATATAACAATTCTTCCCCTCTTCTGAGTTCGATTTCTTGTTTTGAACATGTTTTTTTATTTCAGACCAATCTATGACTGCAGTAATTGCAGCTGTTAGTGCTGTGCTGTTTTCTGCGAGGACGGATGAGGAGATGTGTGGGTGGAAGTGAAGGGTGAGGGGAGAGGAGAGCAGGCAAGGACAGCGAGCAACAGCTCTGCTGAGTAGGAGAGGCACAATAGGTTGTGAGTCAGACAAAGCAGAAGAGAGGGAAAAAAAGAGGGAGGTATGATGCGAAAAAGGGCTTTTTGTGTGTGTGTGTGTGTTATTTTTATGAAACGCCAAAAGACTGACTATGTTCAGGAATGCTGAGTGCAGCAGTGCAGCTTTAATGCTCAAATGTGGCCTAAACTACAGCAGGTAACGGATGATGAACAGGAAGCAGAGGGCAGAGGTGATACTGAGATAAGGGGTTGTTACAAAACAGGTGACTTACATTTATATTTGTGGGCTATGTTGAAGGAGTTTGACTGTGACGCATATTCTTCCAAAATAAATAAATAATATTTATCTTTAGATGTATTTTAATTATATTTATGCTACTTTTTAGGTCTCTAAAATAATAATAAAATAACTGTCAGAGCAGAAGTTCCTCAGAAATTTGCCTCTGAGTTGTGGGCGGGACTTTTGTCAGGGAGTAAGCCCACCCTCATTTCCCATCATCTCTGTTTGCGCTGTCTTTAGCTACAGTAGTGCCTACGTCATACCTACAAGCTTTTTCCAGCTGCATTTTTTGTCTGCTCCTGATTCACAATGATTTAATAAAGAAAAAAAACAGAAATGTATTTAAAATTTAATTTTCTTTATATATAATTTATATATCCTCCATCATGAGAATGTGTAAAAAAACACTCAATGATAAGTTCTCCTTTTGGATCTCAGTCTTCTGCTCATTAAAACGAATTATAATCAGGATACAATATCTGACCTCTGACCTCTCACCACACACACTGTTACATTTTTGTAAGAATTGAATGCAACAACAGACACTAGAGTGATGCTGTTTATGAGCGTCGCCCTGGGCTGACTCACCACTTCCAGACCAGACGTTATTTATACACTGTATATGTGGCTTAAAATAAGAGCGAAGTGCTATTCTCACCTCTTGAAAATGTATAAAGACAAATTTGTTTATTCAAAATGAAAGCATTTCTTTGTCAACGTTTTTCAAAATAAATTCTTTTTGGAGTTGTTTTCATCATACTGGAGTTTTGGTTTCAAACACCTGTAAATTGTGGATAAAATGCTGTTTTCCAACCATGTGCATGTTAAGCAGCTTACAAACAAAAGAATAAGGCCACAGTATTAGCTTTTAGTACCTGGAATTCATGATATTCTCAATTTTTTTTAAAGGTAGACTAGATTTCAGATGTAAGCCAATCGAGGCATGACTTTTCTTTGTTTAATTCCTTTTAGCAGTATTTTAGCTTGGAGTAGGTGTAGATATTAGACAATAGTGTCATGAATAATTCATGTTTCATAACATTCTCTTTGGAAATGGGTTTGGGCTTGTCAGAATGAAACATTCTGTCCATAGAAAGTACAAAGGGTTGGTGACCTTCTGTGACCAGATGATGGTTTATTGTTTTTTTGACAGAACACTGCACAGTAATCTAGAGTCCATGCTGTTGAAATGCACCTTTATAAAATTTCACCTTCACAGTTCCAATAGGAGACAGATGGAAAGAATTTCCAGCCTGAAGTCTAATTCTTTCCCTTGATTTGTCCATAAACACACACAAAAAGTCTTGTTTTTATTTATAATGTTAAACTTTTATTTTCCAAGCATACTTAAAACTCTAGTCCTTTAAATTCACTAATTTTATAGCGGATTTTAAAAGCAAATGTACACCAAGCATTCTTTGGAATAATAAAGAGTCCAACGGTATAGCTCAGGTTGGTGGATGTTTTTACAGGTTTTATAGGGAAGCAAAATGGCAGTCAGCCATTCTGAAAGCAGTCTCACTTAAAAAAGATGAAAGGTCTGTAATGGAAGTGTGCTCCTGAACTGTTTTTTATGCAGACAGAGAAGCTTGTAAAAACTTCTACCATAGTGTACATTTACAATTGAAGATAATAGGTCCATTTTAAGCTTATTTTTGGTTTTTAAAAATGCTAAATGCAGAATGGATTTTATGAAGGGAGTTACCAAGGAAGCATTTAAAGTGGCAGATGATTTTGATCTGAATAAAGGAAAATAAAACTCATTTGGATTTTCAAGTTTCTATCGAGGGTTGAATTTATTATCATATGTAGTAAATGGATTATTTTCTAAAAAAAAAAAAAAACACAAACAGATATTTAACCATGAAAAGACTCAATTTTTTATAATCAAGATTAAGTCACAGAGTCTATCTGACTGTTTGTTGTGACTTCAAAGTTATTTTATGATCATTGCAACACTTTAAAGGTTTTTTTAATGGTCATAATACTGTTTTTGAATCTGTGTTTTTGAAACAGCTAGAATGACTGGCTACTCAAGTTTTTTGGTATGAACAATAGTGTTTTGGCAGTTATACAACTGGTTTGGGCATGAGATAAAATCTAAGTGCATTCGGTTTACTCTATCAGTTATATTCGAGAAACATTACACTCAACAAAATATGACAATATTGTCTCCTAGCGGCAGAACTGGGGAAGTGCAAAATATTTTGTTTTTTCCCCTCACACACTTCTTTGCCTGAGATGGATTTTTGACCTTCTGTCATTTGATAAGAAAAGTCTTATTGATGGTTTTCTTTCTGGTAGTTAGAATATTTCTGTGGAAAACACAAGTGTGCAATAATATGATGCTACATTAAAACAACAACAAAAAAACTGATTCTGAATGCAACAAATGCATTTTCCCACTTTTGACTCGAAAACTGCCTTCTCTGTATTTTTACCTGTATAAGATGTACCCCGAACCTCTCCCAATAAAATCTGGGATGTGATATGTATGTATATTCACATAAAGAAATGGATGGAAGAATATTTTTTTTACTCATATTGCAATTTCGTCCTGAACCGCACGATGGCGCCAAACAACAACTGGCTGTTGAGAATGGGAAAAGCTTTATTAATCCCACAATGGACAAATTGCTATTAGTGCAGAAGAAAATATACAGAAAAATCCTAAAAAAAAAAAACAGAAAAAAATAAAATAAAAAATGAACCAGTACATACAAATAACCCCCCAAAAGATAAATAAATAAAATAAAAATAAATACATGCTTACAAGATTTAATTTTTAATAGACATTTTTAAACCTATTTGCACCAATAATAATAATAATAATAATAGCCTATAAATAAATAAAAAAAACAATGAGGTGAAAAGTTTGTTTTAATTTGATACATAAAAAAAAGTTTTCTTTTGACGCATCACTTCTTGCCTAAAGGTTGCAGCAATTTCCCCCTAGTTGGGTCTTATAAATAAGTAGCTGCTGTTTGCCTCCCTCTTCTCCACAGCCCTATTCTCCTCCTCCTCCCCCCTTCCTCCTTCCTCCTCCTCCTCCTCTGGTCATAGAAGCTCCTCTGCGCGCTCAGCTGCGCACAGACGCGTAAAGCCAGCTGGAGTTCCCACGAGTCTCCAGTTGATCAGAAACTCAATAAACTTCTGATCCAGTTCTCTATTATAGGTATTTGGATTAATCAATTGTCTAGAGGAGTTTCTTCTATGACCGTTCGGATCCTGGAAACGCAGATCCACAGATTGAAGGTGAGTTGGACTTTAACCTGCTGGAAACTAGTTTCGTTCAAGAGTGGTGCACGCCTCTCTGCGAGCTGGTAGTTTTAGAGATGAGCATTTTCATATGTTTCAGAAGTTTAGATTTCTCGCTGGTTGTATCTCAGCTCACACTATCTGGAGAGTTTCACGTTTAATTGGGGCACTTCGCCACAATGAGCAAACACAAAAGAACAGTGGTCTGTCCTCTCTGCTGTGCTCTGTGCCTGCAGCTGATCTTAGTGTGTTTGTGAACTGAAACCACCGTTAATGAGTAAACCCTGTGAAAGTAGAACTGTGTGCTGCTGACAGATACTGATTCTTCACTTTGTTTTAAATCCCAGGGGTTAACATTTACTGTCGTCAGGTGTTTCCTCATAAAAGAAAAAGACCCACGAATGCAACAACCATGGATGTTGGCAACGATGTAGATTTGTCCAACAACAACATCACACCTCTGTGGAAACCGCACAGCAGCAAACTCCCCCAGAACTTGAACAAAACCAGACAACGACCTATCAGTTACCACCACAATGGCGTGACGACTTCTGACTTCCACTTGGAGAACGTGGACTGCTCCTTTACTCCCAACCAGCCAGCTGAGAGTTTGAACAGAGTCACCCTAACTCATGTCCTCCAAAAACCCTCCAAGAAGAGCAGAATCGTCCGGAGCTTAAGCAGCGGACGCCGCACCAAAAAACATGTCCCCATGTCCAAAGTTAGGACTGAGGACAACAGAAGAACCTCTAATGGAGACAATGGCGTGGAGAAGGCTAAGAATGGACAAGCTGTGTGGTTTGAAAGGCGTCTTCAGGACAACCAGAGGAGTCCGATCAAGGATGACACCGACTCAGCCTCAATGTCTCCTCAGACACCTGAAAACCACCAAGATTTGTTCTCGTCGAGCCCTTCTCCGCTGTCGCATCTGCCCCTCACGCCCTCTCACAGCTCCACCTCCAGCATCCCCTCGCTCCTGTCCCTGAACTCCTCAGATCCTCCAACCCCACGCTCCTCATCCCCAACTGACAGGGCCCAAACGCCAATCAGACAGTCGCCAATGTCCCTCTCACCCTCATGCAGCACAAAGCAATCCTCTACATCTTCCTCAATCTCCCCATCACCTTCCCCCTCTGCCTCTCCCGCTACCCCCGTTGTCCTCAGCACCCACAGTCCAGCCGCTCTGAAGATGGGCACCCAGCAGCTCATTCCCAAAGGTTTAGCCTCTGAAAGTCGGCACAGTAAGCCGCCCGGGACACAAGGTCAGGGTTTAGCGGGACTGCTGGGCGTGGACCACTCCAAAAGATCAGTGAAAGCTCTCAGTATGGTGGAAACGGGGCCCTACTTCTCCACAGGCTCAGGCCATGGTGAACACGCAGACGAGGATAATGACAGTCCAGGAGCTCTACGGAGAGGCTTGAGGAGCACGTCCTACAGGAAGGCGGTCGTGAGTAGCGTGGACATGGACGACTCGATGCTGATGAAGCCCATCCAAAGCCTCACATTAAGTCCAGTCCAGTCAGCACAGAGCCCAACTATTCCCAGCAGTCCGGATTCAGTCAAGACTTTGAGTCCTGGGACTCCAAAATCCTTGAGTCCCAGAACTTTAAAGCCCTCAAGTCCTGGGATGGAAAACCAGAAAAGTGGCGGGATGGTCAAAGTGAGTATTTTTGATCTGAAATGCAAAGAAATTGTGTCTTTATGAGTGAACACTATAAAGTGTGTAGAGGGTTAGCTCAACTATTAGTTTGGGTCTTAATGAGGTTACGGAAACCTTTTGTAAAAGCAATTTCAGTTAAAACCTCAAAACATTTTTCTTTGAATTTCTCTATGATAGTTTTACTTAGACCAGCCTTTTGAATTAGGGGCATTTCTGAACTGTAAATCCCTGCTTTGGACTTAGTGCTGTGGCTCTGGCACAGCAGCACCAGACGTTACGACAGAGCCTTACAATGAAACAATTAATGTGATTGTTTGAAGACGTGATGTCACTCGATTCTGAGACTTGTAAACGCACAGTAGGTTCAGAGAAGGGGGTCATAGTCGGGTGACAGAGGGGTCTGTTTCTGTTTTTTCTCAGTGTAACCTTTAATTTTTTTATTTCATGTTTAGAGTCCAGATAAGAAAAAAGTCTTGGTCTCTCAGCCGACTTTTGACAGCGAAGGTGAGACGCACTTACGGTTCTTGTCCCTCATCATCCTTCGAAGCATTACACCCATATCTCTTTCACGGAATGCATCATAAATAACCAGACTTCTGTTTAATGGTTTTTCTCAGAAGAGGAGCTGTATCAGAACTACAAGGAGAAAGCTTTACACAACGACTCGGACGAGGATGCTGATGCCCGAGAAATCAAACCTGATGATGGCATCGTGGTGCAGTACAGACCCTTGCGTACCACCTGGAGCCAACTCACTGTGGTTAGACTTTTTTTCTTTCTACCAACACACAGTCTCTGCTAAAATTAGTTGTGGAATTCTGGTGCTCTAAAGAATGCTGTCATAACCAGTTTGGCCACCCTCCATACCCTTCCTCCCTTTGCGTCTGCTTCCCTCTGCCCCTCACTCTCATTATCAAGGCTGGGTTGTTCTTGCGCCACTCGGGCGGGATGGGAGGCAGTCAGTCAGTCAGAGATCCACAGGATGTCTTGGAAGTAGTGCCAGTGTGTTGGCGAAGTGTGCATCATACTGCAAATATGCATAACATGTTGCATGCTTGGAGAGACAGTGGAATCTTTTGGAAGTAGATGAGCAAACTCTTTTTTTTTTTTCTTTACTGAAGCATTCCTGTCTGTTTATTTGCTTTTGCAAGTTGGGGACAAATATGGCTCATGTCATCCAAGAGCAATTAGCATAGTTTCCAAAGTTTCTGGGCGTATGCATATGAACTGGAATCAATCGCAAACAAAAAACAATCTAATTTGATTTTATTTGTCTGACTAAGAGTCTTTGTTTTGCACAACCATGTCATTTATTTGTCAGTAATGAAGCGGAAAGACGGTAGGACTCAAACCTGGCTGTTTCATCAACCCAATCTGCAAATTTTCCTATCAAACCGAACTTACAAAGAAGGAAGAAATATTTGTCCTGGAGAGGTCCACCACTTTACCATCTCTTTGTAACAGAAAGGAAAAACGACCTCTTTGTGAAGCATCATGAATTTCAAGATTCCAGAATAGCTTTTAACTTCCCTTAAAACCAGCCAAAGAGACACTTACATAATTTAAACTATGCACTATCAGTGGAATGACTCTTTTCAAAGTGAGTTCAAGAGCCTCCCTTTAATCTGCAGTGCTTTGTTGCTACTAGGAGTTCCCTCTGTCTGTATTTGTCCTGCTTTCAGCTCAAATCTCTCTAATCCCATGGTGAGCTTCAACTTCAGCAGCTCCTTACTCAACATGTCATTCAGTGTTTTCCTGTCGTTATGTGAGGAGACTGTGATCTAACTCAAATACTGCACACCCGTATAATAACTCTGCAAAGCCTGTGAACTAGAAAAAAAATGTCAAAAGTCTTGTTTAATTTTGGTGTTGGGGTCAATGTTCAAGTGTTGTTTTCCGTTTAGGTGAAAAAAAGTGGTTTGTCTGACAAGGTGAGCCAAGAGGAACGCAAAAGACAAGAGGTAAGCTTTTTCTCTCTTCTCCAACCCCACAGTCTAACTTTGAGTGTTCTAAGGTAGTTGGCTGCCTATGTACTTCCTTTTTAATCTAAGCTCCTTTTCAAGAAAAGTATTTTAAAAGTACAATAGGTACATTCATGACTGTCTCCGGTCTGTTATACCTTTTGAAGTGAAAGATCCACATCACAAATACTTTTGTAAGTCATCTGGAACCAGAAATGGTTCTGAAGTATTTGGATGTATATGGTTTTCTTTAGCATACCAGACATGACTAAAGTCTGCTGGTATGTGAGGTGGGTTGACGGTGCAGCTCCTCTTCTTTGAGTGTCTTGCTGAATCAGACATCTGAGAAATATGAATCCTATTTTTCTTCATCCAGTCCCTTTTGGGATCACTGAGCCAACCCAGCTACTGTTGGGAGAAGGCGAGGTTAACCCTGAACATGTTCCCAGTCTGTTGCAGGGCCACGCAACCACACACATACAACCAAGGCTGGATATAGGCGTGGGCAATGGGGACAATGCCTGAAAAGGCAACACATTCTCACTCCCAAGTCGTCACATATTGACGTTTGGTTAAGGACCCCTCTGCGTCACTTTTTGACACTTTGGGTGTCCCCGAGTTGTTGTTTTTCAACATACTGGATGTTCCCATTAAATTGCAGGTCCCCAACCTCCGGGCCGCAAACCAGAAGCCGAGTGTTGAGGTCCCTTGATTTCACAAACAGCCAGCACGACAAAAATTGTCAACTTGGGGACACCCAAAACATCAAAAAGTGAAATGGAGGGGTCCTTAACCTTGGGGAGGAGAATGTGTTGGAACAGGGCAAAAACCAGTGTTCTGCTTGTCCCAAGCCCGGTAAATGCAGAGACTAGTTTCAGGAAGAACATTCAATATAAAACTTATAAGACATACAGGTCAATGGAGGAGACAGATATGTGGTAGATGAACTGCGTTGATTATAGCTTAATTTTCTATGCATTTTAGGGGCTCAGAGTGACATTACACCCCAAACTCTCAGCACACTCACATTTGCAACCCTGTTTTTCTACGTACACCCCATAGTGGGGCTGGCTAAATCCAGGCCTTCATACACCTCACGTGTGTCTTCAGGTACCGTAACCTTAAACTGCTTTGTTGTTTTCCCCATCAGGCCATTTTTGAGCTCATCTCGTCGGAGCACTCTTACTTCCACAGCCTGGAGATCCTAATCCGTCTCTTCAAGGACTCGGCAGAGCTCAGAGAGACCATGACCAAAATGCAGCACCACCATCTCTTCTCCAACATCTCAGACGTCTGTGAGGCCAGCAAGAAGTAGGTTCGAGCAGGATGCTTTCCTCGCTCCAGCGCTTGGTGTTCCTATTCTTGTGGCTGTGAACTTTTGTTGATCCCAGACCGATGGAAACACTCGTCCATCAGAAGCCTTAAAAGCCGAGTCTATAAGGAAATCTGGGCTGTGTCAACAATTAAAGCGCTCGTTCTTTACGCCGTCATTCCTGCAGATGATTGACGGGAGGTTTTGTAGTCCAGCTGCTCTCTCTTGAGTTCAGCCATGAAGTCATTTCACGTTCACATCACCTCTAATATGTTTATTTTAACACATGGTGAGTGCAAGTCTTAATATCACAGTGTTTGAACACATGTGGTCTTAGCAACGATATTTTATTTTCTGCTCATTTCTCACTTTATTTATGTACTTAAACTTTAAAAAGACACTTATTTGAATGTTTGCAAAAAGAGAAAAAACATTATTTAAATGTAATCTTTTAGTCTGTTTGAGTGGTGAGTTTCGAGCACTTTCTGTTTGCATTCTCACCGAGCATTCCATGACTTTACAGTTCAATTGTTTGTCACATTTCCGCACTTGCATTCCCGTAGCAGATTGGGAGTATTTATTCATTTTTGTGCTTGAAGTTATTATCACGTAATATGGACAATAGGGGTTTGAGAATTCCAAAAATAATCTATTTGGCGTTTAGACACGCTGCAGCCTGTCTCTGTCCTCTCCGTGATACGTAACGCCACAAGCATTGCTGCCAGACTTTACCCTCCACGCCTACAAACGCGCGAGAGCTGGAGATCGTCAGACTCGATACTGGTTAAACAAGATCTGCTTTACTTGGAACCGGCATGCTTTGACTCAAGCGTCAAAACTACCTCATTCCTTGTCAGCCTCTCCGAGTATTTCAAATGCAGGTGCTTGTGTCGTTTGTGACTTATTTTATACATTTGAGACAAATCAAAAGTTGCATTGATATGCCGAGTAATAATATAACCCTACACTATAAAACATTAAATCCCACCTTGATGACACAAAACAAAAACAATTGCTTGTTGTTTCTTCAACTATGTGTTTGTGTGGGGTTGGTGGGAAGCCTTCCAGTTTTGCTTTTGCAGATGAGCCCAAATCCCATAAAAAAGGACATCCTGTGTCTGTGCAGCAGTTTCCTGTTTGTCACTTTGGGTTGCACTCACAAAAACAGATTTTCCCCTAAAGTCTGACAAGTGGAGTGTCGTTAAATTGGCCATCTGGTTTAGTCAGGAAGAGAAAAAGCCTCTCTGTGATGGTTGATGGTAGGCTGTGTCTATTTAAAGTAGTAAAGAGTTCCTATTGGGATCCTGACGTGGGTTTCGAGGTGAGGTGTTTGTGGTTCTCCCCTCTCTGTCCTGTGTATGTATTTTTTTTCCTTTTCTGGGAGATGATGCATAATTTGATGATTGGTGCAGCTTTCCAAACCCCAGGCATGCTGACCTTATTTCTTTTTATCACTTTTTGTGTAGGTTTTTTAAGGAACTGGAGGAAAGACACGAAATGAACATAGTCATTGATGACATCAGCGACATTGTTTGCAAGCATGCCGAGTCCAACTTTGACCCCTTTATCACCTACTGCTCCAATGAGGTCTACCAGCAGAGAACACTACAGAAGTTGGTGTAAGTGGCCGAGGAGACACACACTCTCTTATCATGTCGCCCTCATACCAAACCTTCTTTTTTCATTCATTTCTTCTTGTTTTTGCTCCCACAGTTCCACAAATCCAGTTTTTAAGGAGGTATTGACCAAGATAGAGGCCCACCCAGACTGCAGGAACCTCCCGATGATCTCCTTCCTCATCCTGCCCATGCAGCGGATCACCCGCCTGCCTCTGCTCTTGGACGTGAGTGAACTGTGCAAACAAGCGGTGGAATTACTGGATTTTTTTTGACAGCCTTGCAACTGTTTTGTTTTGTTTTTTGCCTGCGCCGCCCTGACGGATCTAACGTTTTGGGTGCGTTCTAACCTCCAGCATGTTTGCTTGACCTCACTCCATTCCTTTGTAATCCCTAAAGGTTTAGCTCCACTTTCCTTCTCGTGATGCTTCCTCACTTTCATGCTTCCTTTGCCACTTTGTAATCGTTGACAGTGTGCTTCCCTTACTTTCTTCCCTTTTATTTGCCCTCCCCGCCCTGCCTCATGGTAGTGTCTCTCATGGGGTACTTGTGTTCAAACTTGTTCTCTCAACGGTTTTTGGATCTTGAGAAAGTTGTGTGAGAGATCCTTTATTCCCACAGTTATAATATGTTATTATTCCTCTGATAAGAGTGTGGTTTGTGGTTCACGAATGGAATAAGTGGGTTAATTTTTACTGTGATTTTTTTTCCGTGTACTTTTGTGTTTCAGACTATTTGTCAGAAGACACCCAAAAACTCCAAGCAGTACGAGGACTGCAAGACTGCTTTACAAGAAATCAGCAAGGTCAGTCAGTGGTTGAGTAAACTTACTTTTTAGCCATAAAAATTCTTGTTTGGAACTGAGCTGTTGAAGAGATTGTGAAATATATTTATAGATGTTTGTTGGATGTGACACAACCTCCTCTGTTTCCTTTGATTTCTGTGTTAGCTTTCACGCTGCTTTCCTCTTTTTTCCGCTGCTGTTCCCTGAACAGAAGGCATAACAGGTGCTCTCTGCGTCTGTTTGGCCAAATTGGCCCACATTAAAGGTCACTTGTTTTGCCATGTCCATTCAGAAGGTCTCCTTCTCTGTTCCTGCAGCAGAAAATGACAGCACAGTTAGAGATTGCAGGTCTCTAAAAAGTTTTTTTTAAGTTTGTAAGTGCCCCCTCCCCAATCATGATTGACGCACTATATTTTTGCCATTTGTTGAAGACCCCTTTGATAACCTTTTGATCTATTTAAAAGCGTTTCCAGTAGTCTTTTGATTTTATTATGCTGTTTTTCGCCAAAATAATACACATAGCTTCTGTGGAGCGGCAGGTGTTTTTTAGAAATTCACCTCCAAGTTTCTGCCCCAAATTCGCCAACACATTCTCACTCCCAACCCGTTATATATAGACGTATGGTTAGGGCATCCTCCAAGTCACTTTTTGTCATGTTTTGGGTGTCCCCAACCCTCGGGATACAGTAACAGACGCAGAACTGGTTCCGGGTTAGGGTACTGGTAGCGGTCCGGTCAAAAGTTTGATGTAACCAATAACTCTGCAGTGCAGCGGCCCTCTCTTCCTGTCTGGGTTGGGGGGAAGCGAGGGGGGCGCTGTTGCCGTTGTTAGTGCTTCTTTTAAACTTTAAGGGTGAAAATAGGAAGAGGAGGAAACACAGGCTCAAAGCAGAGGTTTGTCTGTTTTACTTTTATAAAATTGCTTAGAAATTCTCTCCCTGCTGCATTTTGGTCAAATAAGACTAATTTAACCAGCAATCTAGTGTTTTTTCTTGTTTGTTTTTTCCCCCACACCTTTAACTGTTCAGATCCCCTTACTTTCAAGTGAATTGTGAGCTGGTCTGTGGTGCAGCCAGTTAGCGCTTGTCTCCAAACGCAGAGCTTCCTGGTTTGATCCCCAGTTCCACCAATCTCAAACTCAATGAGAGGCGGAAAATCATTTCTTTGCCTAGGGTGCCATGAAGCCCAGAACCAGGCCTGGGTCCGGTCCACGTCCCAGCACTGGTCCAGTGCGCGTCCCAAGACTTAGGGACTCCTGATTAGTGTCTGTGGCCTGGTACCAAGCGGCTTTCAGACCGATACTAGTCCGTTGCCTGCAAGTTGAGGACCCCTAATTTAATGGAACAGCCAGCACTTTGAAAAACGACGAATTGGGGACATCAAAAAATGACGCAGAGGGGACCCGAACAATATGTCCATATATGATGAGTTGGGAGTGAGAATGCATTGGATCCAGGACTATATGAAATATTTGAATAAAGAAATACTCAGAAATGCAGTTATAAACTGAATTTTAGTGACAATTTTAAGAAAAATGACACAAGACCATGTTAAAAACACTGAAAAAATGTTTTTTTTTTTATTTTTTTATAAGAGTTGGCTTTTAGAGCCTCACTGAAAAGAAATGAAAGTGAAGAAGAAAACCATCATATCAAGACATTATTGCATGAATTTCCAATACAATGTCTCTGCCTTGTCCAGAGCAACTTAAAAATTATTCATTTTAAGATTGTGCTGCAATTATTGTTAAATGTCTTCTATAATTGTGCAGTTTGGCGAAATTCACATTCATGTTTTTTGCACCAAAATGTATTTTGTAGTTATATAAATCTATAAAATTAACATTTCACTTAAAATTATTGTATAGTTACAATAAATTGATTAACATGGCAAGTTGGGACGTCATAATGTGGATGTAGCAGTAGCAGAGGGGTTCTGATTGCTGCATTGTGATGCTTGTGCGTATGTGTGAGAGCAGGTGGTGCGAAAGTGTAATGAAGGAGCCCGGACGATGGAGCGAACGGAAATGTTGTGCACCATCAACTCTCAGCTGGAGTTTAAGATCAAGGTACTGACACAGAATGATATTGATGAATAATTCAGATAATAATTCAGATTTTCTCATAATTGGATATATTGTCTGATAATAAATGTCTGATTACTTTAGAAATCATACAATGAACAGATTTTTGGTGTGCATGTAAGCAGCATCCGTGTCCTCCTCCTGCAGCCGTTCCCTTTGATCTCAAGCTCCAGATGGATGGTAAAGAGAGGGGAGCTGACCTCTTTGGTGGAGGGCGCCTTCCTGAAGCGAACATCACGGCAGCACGTTTATCTCTTCCTCTTCAATGATGTTCTCATCATCACCAGGAAGAAGAGGTGAGTGGAACTGAATGTTCTGACTATGTTTGATTTACGCGGTGTTTCTGCGGTCTGCAGACTTTCCGCAGAACTATCTTCTGTTGGTTTAAATGCACTTGGACTCGCAGCTAGCATCCAATTGTTTTTAGAAAGGAATGCTACTCCTTTTTTTTAATGCTGCACAGATTTTCAGAGATATTTTACGACTGAGCAGCAAAGAAACCTGGCATCACAAATCTGCCATCAAATCTTTCATGGCCCGCATGTCTGCTTCCCCTTTTGTCTGCCGCTTTACATTACAAAAGGGGGTCGGCGGTGCTCCTTTAAACGACGTGGTCAAAATTTACTTACATTTCTTTGCCAGAAAAATCTTTCTCTTCCATTCCCTTCTGTGTCTGGAACTTATTTTCCCGCCATGCGTGGATTAATACTTACCGAGAATCACGAGGGAGGGGAAAAAGGAACTCAAAAAAAGAAATTTTTTCTGGAAATCTGATCTGGGATCTCAGACGACAGGCTCCAGCACTGCCCAGGTTAGAAGAATTTCTAAAAAAAGAAGGGATCTGGCGTTTGGGGCTGTGTGTCAGGATGAATGTGAGAAACTGTTGGAATATCGGATTGTGCTGTGGTGAGATGTGGAGCCGTGCTGTGGCACGCCACTCTCCTCTGCACTCCATCTGCAGTAATGAAAGCTCAAACTTCAGAGGTTCATGAGGGAAACAGCAGGTCTTAGAGACTCCTGGGGCTAACTATATAATGGCTCTCTACTTTGTCATTTAAAGCTTTATTTGGCTTTATACATGTGTTTGGAATTCTTTATATAAATATATGTAGTAGCATTTCATTCACAAATGAGAGTTTTGTGACTAAATAAAATAAAAATAAACTGTGAATGAGTTCCTTTTTGTTTGTGGAAACATTTGTTCTCCTTTTGTTACTAAACACATTTTTGGGGTTAAAAAAAATCTAGAAGCAGATTCTAGTTAAGGTTAATTTATATGAAAACTGGCTTTATGTAATCAGAAAAAAAATCTGATTTATTGTCCCAAAAAATAAATAAAAGCAAGTTAAGTACAGAAAAAGCTTGAAAATTGACTTTTAAAGTGTTAACTTAAGGGGCACAACAACACTGTGTAAGCCCTGCTTTATAATGATAAAATATATACATATTTATTTATATATTTATAATGGTAATGTTATTTGCTTTCAATTCTTTGTTTTACAGACTCCCCCTTAGACTGTGAAATATTCGTGCACAGTTTATTTTTTGAAGAACCACTCCAATGAAAAAAGTGTTCTTGTGGTTCTTGTTCATGATGGAGAACCTCTCTATATAAAAATATAAGATTAAATGAGAGTTCCTACATTTTTCTTTATTCAAATCGTTGTGAATTAGGAACAGATGAAAAAATGCTGTTTGAAAAAGCTTGTAGAAGCTACTACGGCAAGCCACAAGGTCCCTACTCAGCTCCGTTCTGATGCATGCACTTGCAGACAAATAGATCCATTAACATCTTTGTTTTCCTCGTCTGAGCTGTTATCTGGATCAAAACTTTATTCTTTCTTTTTTTTGTGCACCACTGATGTTAGGTTATGGTGTAAGCTAGCAGGAGAGAGTATAAAGAGATGGATGACGGGAAGAAGAAGCGGGCTAACTCGGCACTAACAGTCCCACCCACAACTCGGATGAATTTGCAATGAACTACTGTTGCTCTGCAGAAACTATCTCCTAAAAACGACAGATTTGTAGATTTTTGGCTAAAAAAGGGCATAAAAACACAAAAAGATAAAAAAAAGATGAGTGGAGTGGAACTTTAAGATGTACTTTCCCAGAATATAATCAAACTTTTGATTAAAACCACTTGTTTGCTCTTCTGCTACAACTATTAAAATGTATTTTAGTTTTGAATACCTGTTACTCAACTTCATGTCTATATTGGTTCAATTTCGTGGTAAATTAGGAGAAAGTGTTTCCACATGTGCTTTTGATCATGAGTTCAGTCTGCACTGGAAGCCCGTTCCATGTCAGACTTGTGTCACGCTCCAAGTGCTGAAGTCCGGGGAACACTTACATAACATTCCAGCTGGTTCCTCTCTGCTCCTCACTTCCCTCGTCTTCCAGTGTGAACGCTGAGCATCATGTGAAACATGTTGTTTCCATCTTTGTTGTTTTTCTCACCAGTTTTTAGTTTTGTGTTTGCTCCTTCCATCGCGTCAACATTGAGAATGAAAATCATTCCCATGTGCACGTGCACGTGTCTGCCTGCATGCTTGAGCTGGACTCCTATCTAAACATCTTTTTCCAGGGATTAGTCCGCTCCGTGTGTTTTGTGCAGATCTAGGTGAACATGAGAATGTCGAGCAGCTGGGCACAGCTGTGATAACGTTTAGCAGTTTTTGGATCCGCCTTTTTCTTCCATATTTTTCCGTCTTCACACCTTACTGCCAAGACGGGATCCCAGACAAAAGCCACTGCATCAGTAGTCTGGAGTGTGGCAACTTTTGGGTAGCTGTTTAGTTGCACATGTCTGAAACTCAGCAAACAAATATGCAGCCGCCCCGCCCTGTTCCATCGGGGATCCACACTTACGCAAACAGGATTTCTGACATTTCCTTTGTACTGCTGTCACCAACCAAAACACTCAGATATTGGGAACAGATTCCTTTTATGTCATCTATGAACTTCTTTTCTTGGGTAATGCTTGATATTGTTGCATTAGGGTTAATAATGTGCTTAGAATAAATGCTTTTTTTTGGCAAAAATGTTTTTAAGGAAAAAGAAGAAAACATTTTTGACCAAAATACCAACATAACTTTTGTCAAAAACAAAAATCTAAAGAGTGTACAATAGGAAATGTCTTTTTCTAAATCATTTTTCTCGTTCATAATTTTATTACTATTTAAAAAAAGGGAAATCCTATCAGGAACCTGTTTCCTTCTACCACACATATGACTGGAGACGGTTTTCCTCTTGTCTCACTAAGTCCCTTCTTTCTAAAACCAAGTGTTTGCTGATGGTGCCCTGTGTTAAGGTACTGTCTGTACCCTCCCACACACATACTCTCAGTACTTGACGGACTTGCTGAGTCGGCATAAAAGATGCTTCAAGATTTGAAATCGAGGTTTTAATTATTACGAAATCTGCTATTTCATTAGTAATCTGGCAAAAGGAAGAGATCCAATTTAATTTGTTATATACTTTAAAATAACTCCAGCTCCTCAAACGGTTCCTCCTTTAGTGACCTGATGTTTGAGGGCAGGATGGATGAGCACATGTTGTCCTGTTGATTCTCAGCTATTTTTAATCTTAAATTCTAGACACAGTAGTCATGTCATGTTCAAAATCAGACTATAAAAATGTTGGTGTTTATGGCAAAATCAACTGAACTATTTTTCTAAGTGTTTTAACAGCTGCTAATTTGAGTTTTAGTGAAAATAAAGCTCAATGTAGATTTATTTTGTATTTCAACCAAAGCAAAATATGTATTATGATATTATTGATGCATCAAGATATATATTGTTTTATTTTGTTTCACATCATTTATTGAGTTATGGTTGAATTCAGGACCTTCCTCTGATGCATTCCATCAAATCTACAGGTAGTGTTTACTAGATGAGTTTAAAAATAATAATTGATTTTATTTAATGTAACTATACTAGTCTTGTCCGTTTTAACTTTTGTCAATTTAAATTCCCCTAGTGTAGGATTAAAAAAAAAACATTAATTTAATATTATAAATTGGAAATATTAACAGATTTTTAGTCTGAGTTTTGCTGGCTTCGCCCCAAACTTTATGAGAAGAAGTGTCAAACTTACTTCTTAGTATTCTAGTTCAATAATGTGTGTGGGGACCTGAACCTTTCCGTCTCCATCATCTCTCCAGTGGTTTTCCAGGCTACGGTGTGCTGGTGAATGATGGAAAACTTTGTCTGACTCATCAGTCTTAGTCAATTAAAGTCAAACTCACCTGTCAGGATAAACTCCACCCCCACCATGCACATCATCAATGAAATATTTGGTAACACTTAATGTTAATTTGTCCATTCCAGCTCATTAACAAGTCATTGATAAACTGTTACTGAATGAGTTATAAATAACTTGTTAAATAACAATTCACAGCTTGAGGACAGTTGATAACTAAGACAACTTACAGCTTATTCACAATCCACCAATAATTAAGTTATAGTTATAAGTCATTAACATATTACTAACAGATCATTTATAACTCGCTAGTTAACAGTTTGTTAGTTATGTAATTTACAATGCATTAACTAAATTTTTAGCACTAGTAGATAGTTAAAGTGTTACCAAATATTTCAATTTGAATGGCGAAATGTAACAAATGTGATCTGAGTTGATGCAGTGTTTTGAAATGCTCTTTTCTGTCTTTCTCTGCCAGCGAGGACAGTTACTCTGTGGTCGACTACGCTCTAAGAGATGAGATCTCCGTTAGCCTTTATCAGCCCGATGACCTCAAACCTATGCTGAGCCCGCGGCCGTCCTCCAATCACCTCTTCCATCTGTGCTTCGAGCGCAACCACTCCGGCGAAAGGATACAGAGGATCCTCGGGACCGAGTCTCTGTAAGTGAGCTTCTTCCTCTAACTCCGACGTTTTCCTTGAACTTCTACTTCAGTTGCTCATGAACTTGATGTTACGCCAAGAAATGATGAGTCAGTTACACTTTGACTTTTGCTTTGACAGACTTTGAGGCGTTATCTACCTGTAAATACAAAAAACTGTTTCATTTTCTTCTATGCTGAACAGTAAATGCAGCGGATTGAAGGATTTTGGTCCACAGCTTTTTTTGTTGTT
>NC_050524.1:14089605-14090077 GCF_002922805.2 Oryzias melastigma | reverse complement strand
GGAGCAAGGCTGTGGAACAAAAAACACTCAAAACAATCTACCAACATATAGGACTTTAAGAATAAATATATAAATGATAATAATAATGATAAATATGTACATAAACAAAACATAAACTAACTATATATATATATATACTACTACCCCTCTTATTTGCGGGGTGTCAACTGATGCCCTTTCTCTATGCAGGGGCATGGAGAGAAGAGGGGGGTAGCAGACAGGCGCTCTTCCTCCATGCTCCAGAAGGGGCTTCGCTGTGCGGAAATACACCTTTGCACCTTGTTTGGACCCAAAAATTTCATAGAAGCATCTTTGAGCTTTTTGACTGGAAAAAAAATTCACGAATATGTAAAACCACAGATAAAGAAGCGCAAATGCGCGGAGAAACACTATATTTATATGTATATATGTGTATGTGTGTTTTTATATATATATATATATATATATATATATATATATATGTGTGTGTGTG
>NC_050524.1:14050619-14089479 GCF_002922805.2 Oryzias melastigma | reverse complement strand
ATATATATATATGTATATATAGTGTGTATCTTAAAATATGAACATAAATATGAATCATGTAGGCATGACAAAATAAGTATTTATACATGTAAATGTGTGTCAGATGTTTCCAATGTGTGTATTTCTCTATATGTTTGCTTATCTGTGCGTATATGTGTGTCTATGGCTGGGCGGAGCTACAGGGGGTAAGGGGGCAGCTTTGCCCCCCACTTCCCCCAACTTATGCGTCAATACTAGCATCATTGTTGACAAAAATGAATAAATCATCAATACAAGCTACCTTAAGCATTAGTGAAACCACCTTAGCTAAATTACTGTTGTTTAAATATTAATACCAATATAAAAACATTTGAAATACATTTTTGACCATTTTATTTGTTATGACCTTCCACTCTGCTGTTCTTATTGGTCACTCACTTTTTAAAGTATTCGGTCCTCTCCAACCGCCCCAAATAAAACATTCTAGCTCCATCACTGGTCTATGGGTGTCTGAAACTGGATAGAAAGGGAACAGAACTATAACACATACTGGGTGCACTCGTTGTAGTAATATATTTGATCTAGGGCATGGGAGTGAGAAATTAAGGGTTTTTCTCCCCTTTGGATATATATATATATATATTTACTGCAATATCCTAAAAAATTTTTCAATCAAAAGATGTGAGCTTCCAGTCAGGCGTGATCCAGTCTGAGTTCTATAATATTCCAAAAAAGCTTGGCGTTAGTTTCTCTGGAAAAAATGTCGGCTATTTCCCCTCCACTGGTGTTTCTTCACCTGCCTCAGCGCAGCTTTCCAATGACAAATCAAAAACGGAGCCGGTCCTCTTTCTCCTTTTGTCGCTGCTGCTTATTTCGTAGAACTGAGCTCCCCCAGTCACAGGGATATTTTCTTACATCTGTTCTGAAATTGGAGCTGGACTGTTGTTTATGTGACGTTGAAAGGAAAAGCTTTTTTCCCACCAATAAAGTCCGGCTATAAAACAAAGATCAATAATTTGATGATTGTCCTCCAAGAATCACAAAAACTAAATCAATTTATAAGACTGAAGTTTAACCCTTTGACACCTATTGATGCATCAAACCACTTAGGCTCCAAAATCACTTTAATTTAGCATCTGCTTGAAAGCAAAAGCATAAGTGATGTTTTTAAATTAACTTTTTTTTTCTAGCATCAATCTGCTCCCCGTCATCCTTTACTGTCTCTATTCTACAAACAGCAGCACGTTTTTCCACTGTCCTTCAGACTGAAATAAAGTAATTTCAAATTTAAAGAAAACCACTTCTGATAATTTAGAGGAAACAAATTACTTATAGATTTCTTTAAAATTGTAGCCTATTAAAAATAAAAGTTTCACATGGTTCCAAATGAATTCTATCTGGAACACAAAAAGTGATCCATATGTTGAAGATGAAATTTTAATCTATAGGCGAACAGGTGAAGAAAAACTAATGTAGCTTCACATAAACTCACTCCAAGTTGATTTCATGTAAAGTTATGAAAATGACAGATCTTTTGTTATGGCGTACCAAAAGTTGCAGTTCCCCGTAAGACCACTGGAGGCAGGATTCAGAAATAACTTCCATGTTTAAAGTTCAACTTTATACCAAAACAAACATAGTTGTGTGGTTTCAAAGATTGTTTTTAAGTTTATAGTCAACTTTATGATAACTATTGTAAAATTGTAGCTTTAAATGTATTTTAGAGCCTCAATATGTACATTTTACAGATGAATAACCAGCCATTTTTGCATGTATATGAGGTGGCAGGAGCTAGTGTAAACATTCCACTTCATCCTTTATTTTTGCCATTCAGAACCCAGTGGAGGACATCACAGAATATATTTGTTTATCTGTTATTTAAATTTAAATAAACCAAGTTTTTAACCCAGTTTCTCAAACCTCATGATTTATCGGAGGAAGGGGATTATGGGTACCTGAGGTAGATTGGGCTTTCTCTAAGAGCATATTCAGATAATAATATTTGGTGATACTTGGCACTCCACTTTCAAGTGAAGGTTTGAGTACTTACATACTGCTGAATATGCACTTTATCAGAAATCAGTAAATGGAGCCGATGCAGTTCACCCTGTAACCCATAGGTGGCTTGCTGAGTATGCCTTCAATATAAACAGCCCGATTCAACAAATGAATTCACACAATCATACATCAAAACTCAAAAAGTTTGATTTTACTTCTGTTGATATGTATTATGATCTGAAGTTGTTTTGATCAGTTGTCAATTTTTGTTTCTTTTATTGGGGTCAAAATTGCACCAAAATTGGGTCCATATTTGCACCTGTAAAGAGTGCTGGTACTTCAGTAGCTGTTGTTGACTTTAAAAGAGAAAGGGGAAAAAAGTGCAGTGTTGTTGGAGTACAGATAGACCGATACCTCCGTAACCTGTTGCATTCCAGTTTCTCCACTACTGAGTCTCTGATGTCAGAGAGGGGCGGGGCTCTGGCATCCTCCTCCTGAAGTGGCTAAAAAAAAAAAAGACGTTATTCTGTGCTAAAGTAACCTGGCTTTTGGTGCACACCTGGTTTAAGGAGCCACACACACAGGTTTGTGTGACTGCGGAATAATTTGTGTAAAGTGCTGTGGACTTCCTGTCCAGCTTTTCCATGTAGTGTTTGTTTGGAAGCAGAGCGCCTCTCCTTTGATAGTATTTGGGACCCTCAGATTGTGTGTTTTGTGTGTCGGTGTGTGCGTCACCCAGTTCACCACTTACTGACTGAGTTAAGGGTGACGGGGAAACCTGGCAACTGTCCAGTGGTTACTCAGCCTTGTTTAAGTAGTTGCTTAGCAACTGTTCATTGCTGAGTGGGATGTTTCCCACGGCTATACCCTCCCACCCCCCCCCCTCCATCCTTCATGTTGGCCCCCTGTCTCATCCTTTAGAAAGCAGCCAGCGTCTGTTTTGTTTTTGGATGACTAGAAAATAACTTCTTGTTCCTCCCTCCATTCATCCCATAACTAAACGTGACAAAACCACAAAACGGTGTTTTGTTCACATCGTCTTAGTGAGTTCAGTGAAGCAAAAGCGGACAAACAAACTGAGCCCTGTCTGGACATGGTTGTTTAAAAAGGAAATAAATCAATTTCATACTTTATCTAAGCAACAACTTTTATTTTTATCTTTGGATTTCCCTTTAATCCTGCATTAAGTTATAATTTGTTTTTAAATGCAGTTTGTCATTCTGACCGATCAGCCTGCTGCAGCTCTGTTTTCTCTTGTCGTGAGCAGAAAACTGACAGTGAGATAAATGCGTCATCTTTTTAATCCTTTATTTTATTCCAGAGCTTCCTTATATCTTTGATTAATCCAACTGTGATTCTTGTCTCCTTCTCCGTGACTGTGCAGGCTGAACAGACTTCAGCCGCTGTGGTCTACAGGAAGTGCATCACCAGCTGTTCTTGTCCTCCGTGTTACATAATGACTGAACCTTGAAATGTTCTTTTGTCTGTTCAGACCTGAGGGAATGCAAATCAGACCTTTTTGATTGGATGACTTTAAAAATAAATAAATAGAGATAAAGAAATCTAGAGCTGAAATGGTGGAATTTGACAGCACATTTTTAAGGTGCTGGTGTTACCTGGTGTCACCTCTGGTGTAACAGGAAGTACAAAAAATAAATTTGAAAGAGAAAATAGCTAAGAGGGGGAAGGTAAAGTGCTCACAGGACGAGTTTGGGGTGTATTTGCATAAGGAAGTCTGAGAATGTGTAAAACTATTGATGAGGATCAGAACTTGGGTTAATTGCTACATATTGAAAGTGGCCTAAAATAATATTTGTTGGGTAAGAAACTGCTTTAATTGAAGGTTAATTTACACTAATGGGGTCTATATGAGGACGTCGAGAATCAACTATACTTTGCAACCTACAAGTTGTCATTTTCTAGGACATAGTTTCTACAGAGCGACAGGATTTCATTAGAAATTCATCTGACTTGTTGAATTTCAAGTCAGAACTGTTGCCTCCCCCATTTCCCATCATCCCTCTGATGACACTTTCTCCCGCTAGCTGACAGCCCTTTAGTACCTCAAGCTAACATTAGCGGTGCAACAAAAATGACGAGCATTAATGGAGCTATCCAGCCAACACAGTTTTGAGATGCCAGAAAATGTTCGTCATCTGCAAGGCGACGCATCAGAATGCAGTCGAGCAGGGAGCTTGTGGCTTGCCGTAGTAGCTTCTACCTCACATCTACAACTTTTTCCAACAGCATTTTTGCGTCTGCTCCTGATTTGCAACAATTTGAATAAAGAAATTCAATGTTAAACATTTTTTTTTATACAGTTGCAGGAGAAAATATGTGAACCCTTTGGAATTACTTGGTTGATGCATAAACTGGACACATGAGTGTGTTCAATAAAAACATGAAAACATATTTTGGTGTGATTTAAACAGGCAATGTTTTTCTCCACCATTGGAATTTAGATAAAAAAACACATCATGTGTCAATTTAAGGGTTCAAATACTTTCTCTTGCAATTGTATATTAGAAAAAAACTCCTGAAGAACATGTTACAAACACGTTTATCAGAGTTAGTTTTCATGCTTGGAAAAAAAGATTGAATTCTTGAACTTAAGGTCTTGAAACAGGCAGGAGGTGAGTGGAAAACTGGAGTCTATTCTCCTGCAAGGCAGAACAAAAGGTGGGAAACCTCAAACGAAGCCTATACTTGCACATAAGAACAGTCTGGAGAGAGTTGAAGAGGACAGAAGCAGATGATTTGTTAAGACTGTGAAGGCCAGTGAGAGATCCGTCCCGTCAGTCAGTTAACATGTTTTTACTGTCAGGGTTCAGAAAGCGCCGATGACAGGAACTTTTTCCCCTAATAAAGTTAGAGCTTGAATTTGCAACCTTTGACTCTGAAAACAAGATCTCTGCTCTGGAAAAACTGCAGCTCGCGTCGGGTCCTCGTGTGAGATTCCACGCATTCTGAGCGAAGGCGGGTCTGTTTTTGTGGAAATGATCTGGTTCGCCTGGACTCGGTTCTGCTTTTGTCCTCGCAGCTGCTTCTGTTTTCACCTCCTCACGTTACCTGTGGCTCGCGCTGGCGGTGCGGGTCACGCTTTCGGTTGATCTTTGACCTCAGCGATGATGCGGCCTGTCAGGAATCCATGCACACATCTGGATCGGAGATGGCACAGAGGTTTCTTTGTAACAAGCGTCGTGATTTTTCTTTTTTATGTGTTTTTCTTCAGTGTTTGGCGCTCTACATGACCCTTCTCCTGTGTCCAGTGTCCAGACTGTGAGAATAGAGCCTCTCTCTATTAGATGAACAGAGCAGCTACACAAGTCTGCAGCCAAACAACGGCTGGCCAGATATGCAGCTATAAACACACAGTTACACAACAGCCTCAAATAGATGAGGGAGTCTACTACTGTTCTCTTGTCTTTTGCGATAAAGCGCAAGTTGCAGATGGGAGTCCTGTCTGGGAATCTGCTGGCAGTGAGGCAGGGATGGCGTCTGCAAAGAAGCATCCTGCAGAAGAATGCAAGTTAAAAAAAAAAAAAGAAAGGAGGAGATGAAACAGAGGTAGGAAAGAAACCAGCAGCCTGCTCTTCAAGTTGTCCGAGGAAGGAAGGAAGGTTAGGAGGCCGCTCTTTATCTGTGCCAGTCAAAGGTTTCAGCCGGACTCTCCTGTTTCCGAATGAAATGTGAGCCTTCCACAACGGATTTGTGACTCTTTTGTTCTATTGGATCAATGTAATGAAAGCAGAGGAAGTTTTTCTTTTTGCTTTACAGAGAAAAGGCCTTCTTTCATAGAAGAACACCTGCTTTTATGTGCTCAAATATGTTCCATATACACAATTCAGCATGGGAAGACAGCTTGGAACTAGAAAAGTTGCATTACTTGCAATTTTGCTGAAGCTTTTTGCTGAAAATGTTGACCCAATTTAACTGCTGCAGGGGTTTGCGAAAATCCAACAGTTATTTGCAAAATGTTAAATTTGCAAATTTCTGAAAAATGTGTAGTAAAATTACTTAAACATCCCTAATCCATCCTCAGTTTACAAAAATATTTAGTTTTTCTTCAATAAGAGCTAAACTCCAAATTAGCCCAAAATGAATGCCAAATTAGCCAAAAAACATAGCTTGTTGCTAAAATACTTAAAATTCCTCAGTAAACTAAATTAGTCAAAAACCTTAGCCTGTTGCTAAAATAGAAGCTAAACTCTAAATTAGCCTAAAAACACCAGTAGACAGAAAATTATCCAAAAATGTTAGCATGTTGCTAAAATATTAGCTAAACTCCAAAATAGCATAAAAAACCTCAGCAGATTGATACCAAGTTAACTAAATGAGCTAGCATTATGCTAATATAACAACTCAATGTCAATTTTTTGAAAATGACTATAAAATATGAAAGCATAGCCCATGAATATTTTTGAATAAATGTAAAAGTTTGTTGTTAATCAACTTAAAAATACAAAATTTGAAGACTTTCTCATTCATTTCCTATGGGGTGTTTTTGCTCAATATTTCAAAAACTATAAAGTTTATGAAAACCAAAATTGCTGAAATTGCTTCCAGTGGAATTGAGTTTTTACTTGCCGAAAAACGTACGGAAAGGAGCCGGGGAATCACTAGTTTGAAGCATTCACACAATGATTGTGCGTTTTGTGTCTCTGTTCCTGCACAGCTGTCTGAATCATGTTTGCCTACACCATGCTATCAGCATCACACTCGTCCATGATTGTTTTTTTAAAACAACTCAAGGACCATGATTGGAAACGTGTTTGATGCCGTTCTAAGAAAAAGATTTCACTTTAGAGGAGCGGAGACAAACAAACGGTTGCAATCTGGTTGAAAGGGCGGAGCGTTTTGCGATTGCGTCAAAAGGAAGGACATTCTTTTGCAGATATGAGTCATTTATCTAATGAAAATAATAAAGAGGACATTTGTTTAGTTTAGTTGACAATCGTGAAGTTGGACATGTTGGTTGGGAATGCAGTAATGAGGTCTGACTCATCTCTGGGGGTCCAGCTGAGACCCTTACGATAAAAGTCTTGACTGGCGCTGAGTCACAGAGGGCCTCCACACTCCTCTGCTTTATTCCCTCTGATCCCTCCCTCTGTTGTTCTTTCTAAATCCACAAGGAACAGGTGAGATGAGATGCAGTTTCACTAAATCTGCTCTGCGTGGCTCCGCCCACCGCGCTTCCTGTGCACACAAGGGAGGGCGAAAGCAGATCTGTCGCTTCCGAAGAATCGGGCTTTGTGCTTGTTTTTCTGAGTTCGCTGAAAGCTGGAAACACACCTCTGAATCTGTCTGAACGATGACGGGGAGGAGCCCAAAACTCGCTCCACCACAATGTTTTCCATTTGTTTTGACAGTTTGTGAAGCTGTTGACAAAAACTCTCGTGTATGAAATCATACAAGTGTATCTCCTCGCACTCACAACTGCTGTCCTGAGCTTCATAAATGCCCAGTCATGTTTGGGATTCTGTTGTTGTTTATGGAGTCTAAGGAAGTTCTCATGGGTTTTTCTAATCTGTTTTAAGGAACGAGCGTGCTCGATGGATCAGCGTTCTGGGTCAGAACCCCAATAACAAGAAGGATCAAGACAAAAGCAGTGAGTACAAAACCTCTCTGGTCTCTGGATTTGTCCTGTAGTGCCACCTTGTGGTTATTCAGTGAAACAGCTTTTTTAAAAGAAACAAATTGTGCAACTTTTTTTTTACGGTTTCTATTGTTTTTTTCTTCTCAGATGCCATCCAGGTGGAGGTGATCAGGACATACACAGCCAGGCAGCCAGATGAACTGTCTCTGCAGGTGGCCGACGTGGTTCTGGTGTCACAGACTGTGGATGGTACGCAGGCTTGTACTCTACTTTTATTATTATTATTATTATTGAATGAAAACAAAAAAAAAGTTTTAAAAAGTTGTTAATTTTAAACTTTTGTACAGAAAATTAACAAATTTCACACCTGAGTTGTCAAAATTGATGGTGGGGGTAACACATAGGTAAAATGTGAGACTAGTCTAGTTGGCTACTAGTTAAGTCAACCAAAAGGGACGTCTTCAAAAGGTAAAGAGTCAGAAGTTATGAAGGTTCTGCTGCTCTTCAATCTGTAAAAAATTAACATTAAAAGATCTTGAAACGCTTTAAAATGGACAAGAAAGTTACACAGTGTTTACTACACTTTAACCCTGTTTATAATTGTGTTTTTATTATTTTATTTTTGTGTCTCTTATTTTTTTAATTGCTTTATGCCTTGTGAAGTTTTTTTTTTCTTTTTTATAATTTTGATTTTATTTTATTGTACTCACTATTGCCCTGTACACTCCTTCTGATGGACCACCCACAGTTTTACTGGCAGTTACAATAAATTCTATTCTATTCTATTCTATTCTATTCTATTCTATTCTATTCTATTCTATTGTTTCATCTTATTTGATTTGATTCTATTTCATTCTATTCTATTTTGTTTTGGTTTATTCAATTATCCTGTTTTATTTTTTTTTCTATTTTCTTATCTATTTTATTCTAATCTGTTTTATTTTTATCCACTGTATTTTTTTCTATTCTATCTTATTTTAATCAATTTAATTTTGTTTTATTCTATTCTGTTCTGTTTTATTGCATCATATTCTATTTTTTAAATCTATTTTATTTTGAACATCCTATTCTGTTTTATTGTATCACTCTTTTTTTCTATTCTATTTTATTTTAATGTTTTTTTGTTTTATTTTATTTTATTCTTTTCTGATTTATTTTATTCGATTCTGATTTATTTCATTTTTTCTATCCTATTTTATTTTAAGCCATTTTAATTTATTCTACTTTAGAACAGAATTAAACAAAATATTGTATTCTGTTCTATTTTTGTATTCTATTTTAGTTTAATCTATTTTATTTTGTTCTATTCTATTCTTTTTTTTGTATTCTTTTTTATTTTAATCTATTTTTATCTTATGCTGTTTTTATCGTATTCTATTTTATTTTTTTATTTTATTCTATTCTTTTCCGATTTATTCTATTCTGTTTTAATCTATTTTATTTTATTTCTATTATATTCTAAAAACAATTAACCTCAATGTTCAACTGCAAATTTCTTCATCTTCTATTTATAACTTGATCAAAACATTCAGGAAAAAAACCTAAACTGTAGAAGTCTCTGTGTGAAAGGACTTTTATCAGATGCCAGTGGTCTTTGGGTCCTCAGGCGACACTCGGCACGATTCTCAACGTGGAATACTTTTAGCATCTACTGTGGGTAAACACAACGCGCTCTGCCATCTGCTGATGCCAACCGAAGGGCGCTTCCAAGCCGTGTCTGAACGCGCTCCAGAAGCGGTCGTGTCCTGTGGGCCAAGACTCATTTCAAATGTTTCAAAGTGGGAAAGTGTTCAACGGTCACACAAGTCTAAATTTGACATTAACGATGGTGATCGTGGAAACTGTGTCGCCTGGAGTAAGACGGAGGCCTTCCAGCTCGATCTTAGCTGTCAGTTTGCAGCAGCTCTAACGGCGTGGGGCGGGATGAGCGTATCGGCTGCTTACATGTTTTTGGATGAACAATGAATGCAAACAAGTGTTCCGTATAACGGTTTTAGAGCCACACATGCTTACTTGCAGATGATATATATGTATATATTTTTTAAAGGAAAAGTTAGTCTCATTTGACCCATCCTCTGGGGGAGTGGTGAGCTGCAGACACAGCCGTGCTCGGGAACCATTTGGTGGTTTAACCCCCCAATCCAACCCCTTCATTAGGCTTTGGATCCTATTTTAAAAGTCCTTTGTATGAATCAAACGTGGATTTGAACTCACGACCTCCCAACCTCAGGGAGGACGCTCTACCACAAGGCCATTGAATTGGCCAGGCCTACTGGCACAATGCAAACACACAGATGGAGCTTTTGCAGCAGCATGGCTTAGTTCTAGAACAGTCCAAGTACGGAACAGGCATGACTTTATTCTAGATTTTTCACATTTGGAACTAACAGAGAAGTGAACCATAAACTGCTGCAACAATTTGAATTAAGAATCTAGAAATGTAATTTTCTTAATTTCAGAATAATGTCTCAAAAACATAAAAAAACACAATTTTCATCAGAGTAGTTCTTTAAGTTGTCCATATAATTATCTTATGCCATGTTCTTTGTGAATAAATCTGGTATGATTACATTTTTTTGTCTTTTTTTTAAAAACAATGAAATAATAGAATAGTTGAATTTTTTCAGAAACTCCTGTATTTCCTCCTAATCCTCAGGTGAACTGCATCTTTATTATTCCTCTCACTCTTCCTACCTTTGGTCACATTCCTCCCGTCTCCTCCTGTTCTTTTCCCTTAATGGGCCCGACCTGCTTTTGAAGTTTCATATCTCTAAAGTGTGGAGGCCAGAGGTCATTTCAGTTTTGGTGGCCATAGCAACCAGCTTTGATGTTAAAGAGGAGAAACAAAGTTAAAAAGAAAAAGAAAGAACTGCATAATTTCTTTTTTTTATTTATTCTTCTCATGAAACTCTTTTTCTCCTCTCAGGTTGGCATGAAGGAGAGCGTCTGCGCGACGGCGAGCGGGGATGGTTTCTGGCCGAGTGCGCCGTTCAGATCACGTGCCCGGCCACCATCGAACGCAACATGCAGCGGATGAATCGCCTGCAGGGGCTGGAAACCAATGTGTGATGGGCTAACGAGGCGACGGTGTAAACAAGGAGAACGGTGACGCCCCGACACGTCGATGACCCCGATTCTGAAGTCAGTTCAGCGGCCACGCCAGGCTACCAGACAAATCTAAATCCAACAGAATGACAAAGAGGAAGCCGTCACCCTGCTTAGCCGCACTTAACACGAGTTCTTTCAACCGTTCAGAGGACGGAAGGTTTCCTGCATCGCTGATCGCTCCACGCCGGTTTGATCTTTCAGGTCCATTAATCTGTCGGGAAACTTCACACTTCCAGCCAAAGATGCTGCTTTCAGCACCCTGCCACTTAACAAAAACTGACCGTGTGAAATTGTAACCCTTTTTTTTTAATACAAGTGTGCATCCAGAGGCGCTATAGGACGTAAAACGGGCCAATTAGAGCAGAAAAGAACATCATCCGTGTCCTAATGAGGCTCAGGTCGAGAGGGAGAGCTTTACTCCAACCAATAAGTTCGACTTCCTGCATTGTATGAAGTCGATTGTGAATAAGACATGTCTGAGTGGACAATATTGCAGCCGTCTGAGAGGAGCGATCTCTCCCGCCGTCCTCGGGTTAAGCAGAGGGGGCCGAATGTCGGTCCTCGGCCTCGCTGTTAGTAATGGCCCATCATGAATCACACTCCACATCTGTGTCACCAGAGCCATTATTCTCTCCATCACTTCAGTAAGAGAGATCGAGGGGGAAAAAAAAAAAAGGCAAACACTTGGCAGTGACCAGAGGTGGCTCCGTGCCTCTTTAGGATTTATATTTGCGATGCTCTAGAAATTAATGCCTGCGCTGATGGTGGGACCGGCGGAGACGAGCGACCCCGCCTGGCCCCGCTTTTAATGTGATTGTCCAGAGTGAGTCATCTTTAAAGCGTTTCCCAGATAAAGGAAATGAATGGCTTTGTCAGGGCGTGGTGATAATGCCATCTATCAAACCCACTTCTCTGGAGCTGACCCAGATGATGAGCGCCGGATTGGAGGAGCGCTTTGTGGACTCCGCATTTTTGTACTCAGGGAAAACGGCCCGTCCGAGCATGACATCGTCTTGTAAGAATTGTAAATCTTGCGTGTAGATAAGTAAAATGTGCATGTTTTATGTTAATACAGATTTATATCAAATCCTGTAAATAGAAAAATTGATGTTTGTTAATAAAAGCTTCATTGCTTGGCATCTCGAAGTCTAAAATTCTTGATTTTATGTGTTCTGATTCACAAAAAAATGCTACATCCCATTTAAGCAGGAAAGAATATTTTTAAGTCATTCAGCTTTAAAAAAAAAACAAAACTCAAATACAGATTGAACAATAATCAGGTTCAAGTGTAGAATACACATATATATATATTTTTTCCTGTACTCTAGTCGTCTGTATGGCCTTCAGCAGTGCTCAGGAAGAACTGAAATCAAAATCAAAGACACCAGCTGGTTATCAGAACGGTTTCAGCCAAACTCAGAGTCCAAGGATGCTGCCAGCCGCTTCCAGGCCACCTTTAATCATCGTCGTCGTCTGCATCGTTGAAGTAAATGTGCTGTCCTCTGGGGGCGGGCGCCCACGTCCTGCCGCTGCTGCCCGCGGCCCTCTCCTGGGTGGTGATGAGGTCTATGATGGCGGTGATGACGGCGCAGTCTTTGGACTGGCGGTTCTGCCAGTTCACGGGAGCTGGGTTGCTGATTTTCTCCTGCAGCAGCGAGTCGAGTTCTCTCTTTAAACTCTGAGGAGCGCAGCAGGAAGAGGTGTTATTAAGATCATTTTTTAAAAGTTAATTTAAGCAGATGTCTACCTTAACAAGGTGAGCTATGCGCGCCGGGGACCTGAAGACGATCCACTGGTCCACGGCGATGGTCTCCTGGCCCTCGTCTTTCTGGATGGTGATGTCACCCCCGAAGAAGAGCAGCGAGAACGGGGACACCTCGGTGCAGTCGTACAGGAAGATCTGCGGGGGACAGAGATGAGGCTAGCAGCGACAACAGGAGTATTACGACAGATTAACACGTTCAGTGTCGGGGAGCGGCGTCATTATGACACACCGTATCTGACAGCTACTCTGTGGTGTGGGCTGAAAGTGTCCCATTAGTGAGGAGAGGCTGTGCCGCTTTGAAATGTGTTTCAGTGCCTCTAGTGTTAGCAGAAATGTCATCTTGCCCTGTTTGTGAATCTCACTAATGTGTTACACTCCTTCCCATCGGTTCACTCGCTTCACTGACAGCTGCTTATGTAAAGGAGTTGGAGTAATCGCCCAAAAAACCAAAAACTGCTAACTTAGAAGGCTTCACTTTAGTTTACAAAAAATGCAAATTATTTCCAATTTTTAAAGCCTTTCACTCCAGCTAACCACCCCCATGAAAATTGTTCTTGTGACATTTTTCTGATGATAAAGGGGAATGCATAATGAAAATTAAGCTAAAATTTTATTTCTGAGTATGTATTTATTGAAATCACTGAATCAGGTGTAGACAAAAGAAACGCAGTTTAAAAAATAGTGTGTTTATAATGTAAAATATCTTAAAATTCCTTGCTTTGAGCTCTCAGCAACAGGGAGGGGAAAGGGGGCGGGGATGCTTCACCCCAACGATTTCACCCTCAACTCAGAGATGAATTTCTAATGAACCCCCTACCACTCTGCAGAAAATATGTCCTAGAAAACAACAAGTTTTTTTTTTATTTTGGCTAAAACAGCGTAATCATAACCAATTAGAATGATTTAAAAATAGATCAAAAGATGATCGGAGTGAGACTTCAAAGAGTTGGTTATATTCAAACAAACAACATGATGGACGGATGGACAGATGGACAGATAAGCGGATGGATGAATGATTGGGTGGACGGATAGAGGGATGGATGGATGGACAGATAAGCGGATGAATGGATGGATGTAGAGATGGACAAATAAGCGGATGGATGGATGGATGAACAGATTGACATATAGATGGATGGATGGATGGATGGATGGATGGATGGATGGATGGATGGATGGATGGATGGATGGATGGATGGATGGATGGATGAACAGATTAACATATGGATGGATGGATGGACGAACTAACAGATTGACATATGGATGGATGAATAGATGGATGCATGGATGATCAAACTGAAACAAAAATAAAAAACATTTATACATCCAACTTCTTGATTACTATTTCTTAATCCTGGTAACTTCAAAATGTTTTGAAATCCTTCCACTTCACATCACTGTTACACTTGTCATCAGCTGCTGTATGAAAAAAGTGTCCCTTGTGAGGATCAATAAAGTTTTTTAATGGCACCACCTTCCCTTTACGCAGGCAGGAGGTTACCGTGAGGTAAAGGACGTACGTCAAACAGAAGCTATTTCAGCTCACTGAGGAAAACTGGCGTCACAGAGAAGCAGACGGATGTAGGAGGACTTGACCAAGAAAGAAAGAGAAAAAAAAATCAAGGTGAAACAACTGTTTTTTTCACCATGATTGTGTAATGTGATGAACCTCCACGGGTAACTGCGTCAGAGAAGATAAAGTAAAACGTCAAAAATTCCTCTTTTATTTTTTCTTCCATTTTTAAACCAACAGCCTCAGCCGTCAGCTTCCTGTTTCCAATGAGAACAAATAACCTTGACGAGCCTACACTTTGAATATCTTACTTTTCTAGGCACAAGTGCTCAGCATTGTGCGCGAGAAAGGCAAAAGCTTTTAAATCCCACAACAGTTATGATGAAATGCAGAAAAAAAATACCTTTCTTGGTCAGGACAAAAGCAGCAAAGTGAGAAGAAGGGAGAGGCAGCAATCAGAAAAACACGAAAGGCGTTTCTCTGCAGAATGGAGCCTCTTACGTGCAGACGGGAAGAACAAAGGGAGAATGGAGGGGATGAGGACGGCAAAAAAAAAGAGAGGATGGAAGCAGCGAGCGCTGCAGTCAGGGATCGGCGCTGACCCGCCACCCCGCCGCCAACACCTTTTCCACATTGTGTGTGGAGGCTTTGAAGCACGAGGGCCTTTGGAGAGAGTTGAAAGGCGGCGCTTTAATCAAATATTCATTAAGTGCAAAGCTGTTGTAACACCACCGCCAACCTGCATCCACAGGTGCCTCCATCCACTCTGGTGAGAGACGCGCTCAAACGTAGAAACGCGAGTGTAAAGTTCTGTGCTTACACTGCTTGTTTTCATCTTCAGGTGGTAAATGAGCCACGTGTAGTTGAACTCCTTCTCCTCGGCGTTGACAGATTTGGGGTGGATGTTCACCTTCCCGTCAGCCTGTGTGTAAACCTTCACCCTGAGGAAGAAGAGAGGCGTCTTTAGACCGCTAGGACTGCTGCTTAAAATTCAGCCAGCAGTGACAAAAACAACAAGATTTACACACAAAAAACCCACAAAGAATGAGCTTTTTATTCCACTGAAAAAAGTCAGCTTATGAATGCTAAAAAGCTCTGCTTAAAAAAAAAACACCACATCCCAGAAAAAAAAAAAAAATCAAAGTAAGGTGTTCAAAAATACAACTTTCTCTAGAAAATGGAAAAATTGTTCAGCTTTTACCATTTTTTCCAATATGGAAGACATTTATCAAGAAAATCAAGCATTTCTGAGTATTTCTTTATTAAAATAATGAACCAAGAGCTATAAAAAGAAAAAGCATGTTTGTGAAAATACAAACGGCTCCTTTTGATGCATCCTCATATGGACGACTTGATCAATGTACGTCCTTGCTTTCCTCGTCTGAGCTGGCATCTGGCTCAAAACTGTACGGCTGGATAGATTAAATATTGCTCGCCATTTTTGTTGCAACGCTAATGTTAGCTTTGGGGAGTAAGCGGTACAGAAATAGAGAGCTCTCAACAATGGGAGAGAAAGGGGGCGGGGTGGCTCCGCCCACAACTCGGAGACAAATTCCTAATAATCTCCTGCAGAAACTGTCCTAGAAAAAAAAGGTTTTATGGCTAAAAAAGGCATCATCATAATTAAAGACACTGGGAACACTTTTACCATAGAACAAAAGATGATCAGAGCGGGTTTTCTATAGTTCCCCTACGACAATAAAAAAAAACATTCCCAGTGTTGTTTTAATTTTGATTATACAGTTTTTAACCAAAATTTCACAACTTAAATGTCTTAAAAAGTCATGTTTATCTGAAGCCTTTGTTTCCATATGTTTCCTCTTGGTGGGCGTGGCCTTTGCTCCTGAGCTGAGTAGCCCCGCCCCATTCTGATGATGATAGTTGTGTCTCACTAGAATAAATCTTCGCCACCACAATTAAAAAAAAACTTGTTTGGGGGCACATCGACATGGACATTTTTTTGTAAAACTGCAATAGCAGTTTTTAACACTTCTTACAAATGAAATGTGCTTCTTGGTAGGAACTGGCTGCCCTGAGCGCCGCACAGCGGGAGTTAAAAGAGGTCCTACAGCGTCCCACAGCTCATTAAAAGCTGAGGATTTGTTGGATCCACAGCTTCTCTGTAAAATCCCCAACCAAGATTTCCCCAAATCACTTCATCTGTAGTCGCCCCCACACTATAGGAGCTAGCCACTCCATGGTCTAAATAGGACGCAGACGTTGCCTTTGATAGACGATGATGTGGCAGAAATGTGCACGTATCTTCTTGTGTTATTAAAAAAAAAAGGTCTTTAAATAATTTTCTTAAATTAATTTCTAGAAGAAGTAATATAGTTTTGCTAACTTTCTTAAAACCAGTATACTTCAATTAAATAGGTTATTCTATAGAATTTCCATAATTGCTCCACTTTTTTAAAAAGCTTTTTGTTTGTAAAGTTCATCTATTCACAGGAAGTGTTTCAACACACTTAACATCTTTATTTGACTAACTCCAGCCATTTAAAAACAGACTGAGAGGAACTTGGCTGCTTTTTGTCTTGTACATTACAACCTCACCAGAAAAAATAAATCCTCCTATAAAGGGCTCTAATTAGCCTCCTTTGCAGAGAGGTGGATGGCAGCCTGTGGCCGCTGATAGTTGGAGAAAGGTTTAAGGACTCTGCATAATTATGAAGCTTTGAAAATTGCATCATCTGCTCTTTTCTAATGATGACTGTAAACAAGCCACTGCTGAGACAAGCCAATTAAGCCTGCATGAAAGACCTTTAGAAAAGCCATTTCAAACCAAAAGAAAACTATAATCTGACTAAAGAGTTGAAAGGAAACTTTGATCTATAATGGTCTCTGCAAACATCATCACAGCGAATTGTTGCTAAGATGAAAAAACTTCACTATGACACCAAGAATACAAGAAAAATGATCAGTGTTTTTGTAGTTCCTTTTTATATATATATGTATAACCATTTACTGTAATTGCTTAAGATCTTAAGGTGGCTCTTTTTTAAATAATAAATTGGAAATCTTCAACTATCATCCCTTAGATTGCATATTAATATGCTTTCTCTATTTGGACATGTGCACACGACTAACATGTCTAAAATCTATTTAATCATCTCTGGTTTTTGCAGGTTGCAAGTGTTTAGTGTTCAGCCCCCTGTTTACATTTTAATTTGCTTTTAGGAAACATTCGTGTGGAAGATCTGGACCATTTACTGTATATGAGACCTGGACTGTGTGACCCCTCCCCCCTCATGTTCCAAAAAGAAAGTGAAATCCCAAGAAATCTCATAGACTTCTATTGAGAAATAAACAGTCATACTAATACTCAGTCATTAAATTTGTCAGGATAACCTATGATACATTTTTTTCAAATGTTCTTGCTAATCCTAATTTTTTAATTTTATTTTTTTTTGTAGCGAGAGTTATTCAGGTTAAACTGACCAATCAGCTAGATCGATAAAAGTAGGTGGAGCCTTTTTTGGCCTAATGCTGAACGTTTGTTTGACAGATTCATCCAGGCCAGCTTTCGCTGTTGCCATAGGAACGCCAACACAGACCGACTCGGACCAATCACTGCTTACTGACGACGTCTGGCTCCAACATGGCAAATCCACATGGCAAAAAATGTTAGCTGAATGGACTTCAGTTTGATGGAGTCTGAAGTAAGCCATTTTCTATGGGTGACGTCACACTCGGTCCAGTTCTAATATACAGACAATGATCTGGACACAGATCCACAGTAAAGCCTCATTTTCACAGAACGGCCCAAGACGGTACGGTCCTTTAAGTGTTTCCATTGTACAATGGACCCATTAAACAGTATTGAACCACACCTCTTGGGGTCCCCATCGGTTGTAGGTGTATTTGAATTGCCAGAAAGTGATGACGACATTGGGAAATGCCAATATAGCGCTAATTTAAGCTAACGTTTGTAAGCATTCCAGTTTTTGCGTTTTCCTGTGTTCTGTTTTGATAACGAGTCTCAGTTAATAATACCTGAAAAACAATAGCAATGAAAGGACTAGCTGTTTGATGACCTCTAATGTTGTTGCTTTTCTAGTTGTTGGGCTACAATGCCGCAAGGACACGCCAGCAGTCCACTCCACGCATGTGCTGTGAAAACAAACCGCTCTTTGGAAGCGAGGTTTAACCGAGTGGAAACTTCTTTATGATACTCAAAAATGTAATGTGGTGTTTTATTTTGAAATTTAAGTTTAACAGAAAACTTCCTGCTCTTTTGCTTATTCAAATGAATCCACGTGTCGCTGCTTCTGTTGCATGATGGGACGCATCAAGCAAACGACTGACTTAAATACCTCATGCACAAGATCCCCACAAAGAAAAGAAAGAAAAAACTTGTTAGCAAAAAGTTAGCTTGTTTTCATTTATCACTGCATCACGTTTAACAAAAGAAATCTAAAGTGTTTGATTCACCATAACAGTGCAGTGCCAGCACAATGGTTGCTTCCTTGTTATGTATTTATTGAGGTCAACGAGCTGGAGTTTCTCCTCGTTGTTAATGCTGAGCGTTAAGTGCCTAGCATAAGAGAGGGTGCATTTCTGTGGGAAAAATTACACAGAATACATTTTGGCAGGTAGGCTCAGAGTATCTCCGAAATCCCCCCATTAGTTGCTTTTAGACTATTAATGTAATTCACCTCAAACGCTTCACCTCGTTCCACCAAAGAGAACTTAAGTGGGATCGCAGTCGTCAAACCGTCGCCAACATGAAAGGCGCGCCGTTTTTCCCAAAAAGCAAGTCTGCCTTCTGATGTGGTAACAAATCCACTTAATGATTAAGTGAAATAAACACGATTACTTTGAACTGGTTCCATTTTTCTTGGTTGCTGTCCAGACAATAACCAGGCGACACTGACAAGTGTTCATTCAAGAGACGACGCCGCGAAGTTCGGCGCGCACCTGGTCGAAAGCTCTCGGCGAGAAGCGTAGGATAAAGTGACAGCCCTGCTGTGAGAGGAAGCAGCTCTGTTGTGCGCATCAGACTTGTGCACACAGGTCACAGCCGCTGCTATGACAGCTGCCTTGGGGCGATTTCATGATGACTGCATTGATCCTGAGCTGCACAAGTGCCTTGCTTTTTGACAGTTTTTTTTTTCTTCCTAACCGCTCAGCTCCAGGTAACTGCTGTCCTATTCTCACAGAACTCATTACTTGCGAGCTCTGATTAATGGCTGCACCGAGAGGCTTATTTGTTAGGAACACTCTAAAGCGTGCGCTTCCCCAGAGCGCGCAGACTCACCCCGGCCTCTTCTTGCTGTGAGACGGTCTGATGGTGGCCACCTTCGGATACAGCCCGGCTACGATCACTGCTTTGATTAGCTTCTCGTTGTCTAAAGTTACACATGAAAGATAAGAAAAAAAAAAGCTTGATTGAGATCAGAACCAAAGGATGAGATTAAAAAAAAATAGAAGAAACTGATTTTTTTTTTTCTTACCTGAGTTAATGTTGGAATTATAATCTTTTGGGTCTCTGCTGCTGACAAAGCCTGTATGCATGAGATGCTCAGCAAACTGGCCCTTCATGTTATGAATCATCTAATAAAAAAGGAGAAAATAATTTATCGGAAATAACTACAAGCCAAACCTTAGTATTTGGACAATTTGTGGAGTTGCCCTTATGCTACGTTCACACCAGACTTAGACACAAAGGTTCACGCGACCAATTCCAATGAAAAGTCAACTCAAAGATGGATGATTACGCATCTCTGGCTTTTGCATTCAAAACTCTCGCTTTCATGCTTTGCTATGCAACTTTGTTTGCAGGCTTTATGTACAGGTGTTGAAGGTTAAACCAGGTCAGAGTTTAACCAATCAGGGACTTGGCTTTTGTAGTGATGTATGTGCGACATCCTTTTCAAAACATGGAGGTGATAAATGTTTGAAAATTGATAAAGGAGGAGAAATTATAATTTTGGAATTATTGAGAGGCAAAAAAAATGCTTTAGTCAACCTCCAATTATACAAGTTCTCCCACTTCAAAAGATGAGTGAGGTATGTCATTTTCATCAGAGGTTTTACCTCAACTATGAGAGACAAAAAGAGAAAAAAATCCGGAAAGTTACATTGTAAATTATTTGTTTAAATTGGTTTAAAATACATTTTGCCCCCTTATATGACATCAGTTCGTTCATATATCAGAATAGAGCTGTGAAAGAAAAGCTTGAAGCAAGATTTGTGAGATTTTCTCTATCACGCCACAACCCTCTTCCAACTGTGAGTACATGTATTAGTATCACAAAGTGACTGTCTAGAATGAATATGTGCTAAAAGCGTGTTCAAGAATACCTGTTTAGCGTGTTCTTGAACACGCGTCACATGCCCGGCGTCTATAAAGCTTTACAAGAACAATATTCGTAGCTTGACTCACCTGGAGAGTGTTGGCTGACAGGAAGTTGTCCCAGCAGTACTCCCTCTCATACCTGGCACCCCGCCGTTTAGCTTCCTCCCAGCCCTACCAGTGGATTCATAATTCATGAAAACAAGGTTCATTCATGCAGAAAATGAAGGAACAGAACAGTTACCTGACAGGCATAGACAATGGTGAGGTGGTCACTTTTAGAGTTCCTGGACAGGGTTCTTCTCCTCATGTCGGCCATCTTTTCTTTACCCTGTGATAGACAAACACATTCAAGACGATTTGTACAGAAATAAAAAAAAAAAAGAGAGAAAGAAACAACACTTTTCAGAAGTGTGTGTGCTGCTGCAGGAGAAGCTTTCATGTCTGTGCAGTCAGCGCCCTACCAGGGGTATGAAGAAAGGGTCTTTGAAGCTGAGTGAGGCAGCGATGGTGAGGACGGGGTCCAGGCATCCCAGCAGAGCACCAAACAGGATCAGCTTCCCAATGTGGGGCTCCACAGGGAGACGGGCCAAGTGGAAACCCAGCGGTGTCAGGTTCTCTGTGTGGTCCAGTGCATTCTAATGGATTTTGAGCACAAGATCAAAAGGGAGGAAAAAAGTGTTTTTTTTTTTCTTTTTTTATCACATACAATGTTTGTTTTCCCATGTATAAAGTGAATCTCTGTCAAAGAAAATCTGATCCTAAACAGGATAAAATGAGAATTTATAATTTAGACAAAACAAAGCCACTTTATTATCTAAGCTCATATATGTTTAACCCTTTAACCCTGCAGATGTTGACAGTAACACCTAAATAACACGCTCTTTGTCATAGCGTAATCTATGACCGTTTATACGATCAGGAAAAGCGGCTTTTATATAGGATTAGCACCGATATACAAAACGTAATGTAAAGTGCTGCATAATGGCACAAAGTTGCTTTTCTGCACTTCAAAATCCCCTTAAACGGTTGAAGAGTTATGGTAGTCAAAAGAATGTAAAAACTGGTGTTAACGGGTTAACATGGCTGCAGATCTATATATTTTTATTTATGTTTATTTTTGTTTTACAACTTCTTCTTTTATTTGACCAAGAACTCATTGATAATACTCATTTTTGTTCAGCTCTTGATCGGATTTGCTCTAAAATGTCATTAGAAAGCTCCTCTTCCTTCTCACCAGATCTGTGAGGTTCTTGATGGCGAGGTTGACGGCCTTCTCCGTGGGGCGGTCCAGGGCTTTCTCCAGGAATCGACCTATAGAGCCCAGCTTCAGAATCTACAAAGAAACCATCATATTAAACTCAGATCAAAAAAAGACTCTCTGATTTACATCAACTGCTTTATGATTGTGCTTTTTTTCTCCTTAAGAGCTTTTCTAATTGATGAGAATTAAACAAAACAGGTTAAGGCCGATTGTGGATTCATTTCCCCAACAGACTTCTGTACTGTAGGGATGACAAATGCTGAAGTTAGTGTGTGTTTGAGTCAGCCGTTAGTGTTTCTCCTGCTTTGATGCGTTAGGCAGCCTCTCACCCACTAGCTCTAATAAAAAATGCAACTTAAAAGCGTTTCAATGAGACGCTGGAAGACGCGCATGCAGCACAGCGACTGGAACAATTGCTGCACTACGCTGGATCTGAATGAACTTTGGCTTCTTGTTCCATTAGCAGCGGTTCAAATATTCCCCAGTGGAGTGTGTGGTTTTTAAAGGAGACGAGGAGAACAAGGCCGAAGAGAGAAGTGATTATATCGCTGTAGAAAAGGCAAAAACGCGCTGGAGAGTAACGCTGCGATGCGCCTCTCTTGACATGAGAGGCTGTAGTTCTGTGCAGAGCCCCAAAACACACACAGACCTGATTGTGAGGAAAGCCCCGCCCCTATCGTTTGCCCCCTTTTACTACCTTTATCTGCAAGCAGAGCTCCTCCAGCGGCGTCCTCATAATTTCAGGTAACTGATATGCATCCAGCAGGCTGGCTCTGAGCCCGTTGTACAAGTGATAGCACTTTCCTGGACACACTCTGGGTTTGTGGAAAGAAGAAGAGAGTTCAGAAAAGATTACATGTTATAGCGGCCCTGCGACAAGGGCTTAATTTGAGAAATCAGTGGGATGAAACTGCATGGTGTAAGTAGCTCCTGCTAATTGGGCCTCGCTGCACTTTGATGTCAGAGCTATCGAACAGAACTGACGTCTTAAGCTGCAGACTGGGAACAACCTGGGAGTGAAACCAGTAAGGAGAGGGCCAACGAGGGCGGCTAACACTGAACTCGGTTGGAACAAAAATATCAGTATCGTGCCCGAGGCGCTGGCTCATTAAAAATAGATCAGAAAAAGCTGGCGTGTTTACAACGCACCTGCCTGCGCGTCCTTTCCTCTGTTTGGCATTGGCGAGACTAACCCACTCCGCCGTCATGGTGCTGATGTTGTTGTTGGTGTCGAAGTTGGTTTCCTTAATCTTTCCGCCGTCTATGACGTACACGACGTCGTCTATGGTGATGCTGGGAGGAGGAGAGGAAAAGAAAAAAGTACGAGTTAAAACAAAATAAAACACTTTTAAGCAACCTGTCAGTTAAAATGTTTCCTTTCTAAACCAGCATTTGTTATCAGTCGGATGAAAGTACGCTAATAAACATTCAATTTGTCACATTAAAACAAGAGTTTTCATCTTGAAAACACATATAATAAGTTAAAGATGCAGATAAAGGTGTGTTAATACACACCTCGTCTCAGCTATGTTAGTAGCAATCACAATCTTTCGAACTCCAGGTGGAGGCCTTTTGAAAACCTGAGAGAAAATGAACAACGTGATGAAACTCCAGCTTTGATTTTGAGGAGATTGAAGCAGGTTAGTCTGGATGCTCACAGAGTCAGAGAACGTGAACGAGAACAAAAACAACACACTGACCTGTGTTTGATTCACAGTGGGCATGAGGGAGTGCAGGGGGATGATAACAAACCGATCTGAAACAAAGACAAAAAATGGAAGAAAGTTTTTTGTCCAACTGAGCTTAAAACATTATTTATCAAAATAAATAAATAAATAAAAGCTCCTTTCATTTTTTTTTAAATACTTTTTGTGTTTGAACAATCCTGTAACTACCTGCAGTAGTCTGGACTCATCAGAACATCCAATCTTTTTTTGTTGCAACAGGTTTCAATCTAAATCCCCCTTTATAAAGTCTTTATTTTTCCTATCAGCCTCACTGACAAGTGTGCCATTATGGAAGAAGTTTTTAGTCCTTTTGCTTCAACTTTTACTATTTACAATTCAGCCTTGACTTCTGCTGCTGTTCCTTCAGTTTTTAAAGGATGTGCTGGATCACTCTCAGCCAAATGTGAGTTGATTTAGCAGCTGTTTACATGGTTTGATGTCAGCATTTTCATCATTCAGAAACTGATTTACATCATCTCTTCCTCAACCAAAGGGCGCGTTTTCCAACATGGTAGATATGGGAATGAAAACGTAAAAACTCAATCACACTTTCAGCGATATAACAATCCTGGTGTAAAAGGTTCAACTCGTTCAGGACATTGCTGCTTGTATTTTTGGTATTCATGAACTTTATAGTTTTTGAAATATTTAGCCAAACATGCTCCCATAGGAAATGAATTAAAAAGTCTTCAAATTTCAAAATGTTAAGTAGATTAGCAACAAGCCTTTAAATGTATTCATGGGCTATGTTTTCATATTTTATAGTAATTTAAAAAAACATGGAGTTTACCTAGTATTTTAGCAACATGCTAACATTTTTGGCTAATTTGTTATCTACTGAGGTTTCTATAGTCTAACTTAGAGTTTAGCTTCTATGTTAGCATCAGGCTAATGTATTTGACTAATTTAGTTTACTGAGGAATTTTAGGCTATTTTGGAGTTTAGCTAGTATTTAAACAATGCGCTAGCTTTTTTGGCTAATTTGATATCTACTGAGGATTTCTTTATGCTAGTTTGGAGTTTAGCTAATGTTTTAGCTGAAGGCTAATGTATTTGACTAATTTTGTTTAATGAGTAATTTTAGGATATTTTGGAGTTAAGCTAGTATTTAAACAATGCGCTAGCTTTTTTGACTAATTTGATATCTACTGAGGATTTTTTTTATGCTAATTTGGAGTTTAGCTAATATTTTAGCTGCAGGCTAATGTGCTTGACTAGTTTAGTTTACTGAGGAATTTTAGATTACTTTAGAGTTTAGTTAGTATTTAAGCAACAAGTTAGTTTTTTAGCTAATTTGACATCTAGTAAGGTTTTTTGGGCTAATTTGGAGTTCAGCTAATAATTAAGCAAAACACTAAATATTGTTTTCAAAAGTGGCATCTATTAGGGATTTTTAAGCAATTTTACTACAAACTTTTCCAGAAATTTAGGTCAACTTCAGTGTTCTTTCATAGTACTTTAACGAAATTGCCAAATTTAACTAAATAGCTTTTGCATTTTCAGCAAACCTCGTCAGCAAATAAAGTAAACTGCGTCACCATTTTCAGCAAAAACTACTTTTAACAATAAAGATTCACACTGGCATTATCGCAGCTAATGCTGAGTTTCTAGTTAGTTTAGCATTGTTAAAATAAAAACAGCTAAATATGGGTGTTTGAGTGTTTTTATGTTTGTACCAGATCTAAACATGGTCTGAGCCATCAGCAGATCATTGAGACCGCTAATGTTGTCCCAGCCTGGTAGGAAAACCAAGATCGCTCCTTCCTGCAACAAAAACAAAATAAATTAGCCTGGAGACACCAGATCCAAAACGTAAAAAATGAAATGAAAAAACAAACAGCAAGGAACCACTAACAGTGACAACAAAACACCGCCCACACCACCCACTGAACAAGGTGTTCGAGTCCTAGGGAGTTCATTCAGAGAGGATGCCCTTGGCTTTCAGCCTCCACACAAGTGGCCTGGCATTGTCGTGACAAAAACATATCTTCTCCACAGAGCAGCCACTGCTTCACATTAAAGTTTGATTGACTCATAAGTGGAAAAAAAAAGAAAAGGAAGCTAATTAGGAACTCGGAACAGCACAGATGCACAAACGCTCACTGAGATAACAAGACTTCCACGTTGAGCTGTCAGTCACCGCAGAGAGGAAACACAGCAGCCTTCCCTTATTAAACCAAAACGAGTTAAAACCAGGAGCACGTTTACATGCCCACAAAAATCAGATAACAGGTAGTAATCAAATACATACAAATGATTATGGAAATGGGACTTTTGGAGAGCCTTAGTTTACATAGTACCCCACTGGATGATTCATTTTGGAGAACTTCCTGACTCGCCAAAATAAAATAAAAATCAAATTCCTTCATTTCGTTTATATAGAAATACAAAACTGATTGAATACGGGAGGATAGATCTTTCTTAAATCTGAACATGTGAATCCAATCATCATCCTCCTGCTAAAAATTAGTTATGTCAACTAACCAGATATTGGTCAGTATAAACAGAATGTGGAATAGCTGTTTATTGTTGTTTTTCTTTAAACCAAACTCACATTTTTACATCTGATTGGGTGGATTATTGATGAGCAAAAACCTCTAAAGCTGGAGAATTTTTCTATCAGCTGCTACAGAAACAAAGCTGCTTCCATTGGCTCCTAAAAGGCTTGGATTGATGCAGATGTCTGAACATCTAACAGATGAGACTGAATCAGAGCAGATGTGAGACTAGACATTCACACAGTAGATATCTTATCAAACATTATTTGGTTTTCACCAAGAAACAAAATACAATTCAAGATTTGCATTTTATTTTTGAGTCTGCTGATATTTTGTATGTTTAAGTAATTGTTGGAGACTAGAGATTCTATGTTACATATAAAGTAGATTTTAGCCTAAATCAGTTTTCTGTGCCAATCCTCTTTAATCATTTCCCTCTACTTGAAATTTTTTCATTTTCTGTGACTTCTTTCTTTGCATAATTCATAAAAGGAAATGGAGATGAAATTAAAATGTCTGATGCATAAAGTTGCAAAGAAAATCATTTTTGGCCCAGACAATATTTGAATATTTCTATTCCCAAATCACAGGTTGATGCAGGAACTCTTCCTGTTGTTACTCTCCCTTCTTCGTTTCATCTTTAGGTATACTATTTTTTTCCTATGAAACCACTAAAGTCTGAAACAATTTTGTGAGGATGTTGTGGTGCTAAAATATTAATGCAGATACAGAAGCAACAAGGACTAAAGACTCACTCTGGTGAAAATTGTGTTTTTAACATGTTCTTGTGGTATTTTTCTAATGACATATACAAAAAAAATTACGTTTAAAAAAGGAAATTTCTGAGTATTCATTCAAATCACGAGTCAGAAGCAGACAAAAATGTTTTTAAAAAAAAGGTTGTAATTTTTACGTTAAAAAAATTGTTGGGCAGGCCACTAGCTCTGCTCCATTCTGATGCATCCAATTGTAGACGACTAGATCCATGTACGTCTTCGTTTTCCTCGTCTGAGCTGACATCTGGATCAAAACTGTATGGCCGGATAGCTCTGATATCTAGTCGGAGTTGGGGGTGTGAGAGGCGTTAGGCTAGCAGGAGAAAGTGTAAACAGAGAGCTCTCAGCAATGGGGAGGGGAGGGGTTTGCTCCATGCCAATGGCCCCACCTACAACTAAGGCAATGTCTGAAATCCCACTCGAATCCCTAACTTCCAATTATATATACGGTATGTATATATATATATATACACCGGTAGTGCAGGACTATATAGTTTCCTGAGTTTTAAAAGCATTTTGGACACTTTTACTTTTTTTTATGTATTTTTGGAATGGAAGGCTTTGTCAGAATTCTTTCCTCACTCACTTTGTAGCACACTATACAGTGCGTTTGCCATTTTTTAGAGCCGTCCGAATCTACAATTCCAAGATCAAGTGCACCAGAAATTTCCCAAATGTCTTTTTGAAAAGCTAGCGTAAATCAATGCTCACTAAATTAGTGAATATAGACCACAATGCATTGCAGTTGATCAATTTCCACAAAAAAAGCGTGTTTAAATACAATTTTTTAATAAACTATACACATGTTGATCATCCAAACACAGTGGAGTCATAAATAGACGTCTTAAAATGTTAGTTTTGATTAGATTTTCACTTTGTGAAATCAGTGACGTCATATTCAGCGTTAATAAAACGAAATCCAGGGCACTAGATAGTCCTGCACTACATATATTTTTTGTAGTTCTGGATTATGGTGGGAATATGGACATAGCCATGGATTTGGACAGCACTAGAAAGTGGCAAACACACTTTATGAGTATTGAAGGAATTTGATTATATACCCTAAGAGATGAAATTCCTTGAACTACTGCCACCCTACAGAAACTATGTCCTAGAAAACAACACAGTTTTTTTTTATTATTATTTTGTCTAAAAATGACAAAATCATAATTAATAGACTACTGGGAACACTTTTACAAAAGATCAAAAGAGGATTAGAGGTGGGATTTGAAACAATTAAAAACAGATCTTAAAAGATTTTACTTATTAAGTTCTAACAAACTTTTCTATTATTCCCAGAAGAACTTCTTCGCTACATGACGAGATATAAAAAAGCAGCTGAAGTTCTGACATTAAAAGTATCTCCGGAGCCCCGAGAATGTCTCCTTGATAATTAAATCTAATTATCAAACCCACTGCTCTATAACACCCACATGAAACTGTGTGGTAATACATGCATGTCAGGAAGATGAGGAGATACAAGCTCTGTGCCTGCAGCTATCCTTACATACTATTTTGGCTTTACCGAAAACCCAAAGCCAGGTTTGAGTAGTCTAAGCTATCTATAGGGGGGAAAAAATAAAGAAAGAAATAAATAAAACAGGCCGGGCCCTCCCCTCCTCATGCACAGCTCCACTCTCCTCGCATGGCAGCTTCTAGGTGTGTAATCACAGACCTTTTCAATATAATTAACCAATCAGCGCAGTAGAAAGCCTGGCAGCCGGCCGTACCCTCGCTTCAGAACACAGTCATGGCGAATGAGCCGGCTCCCTCCCGGCCATTTGACAATGCCACGGCAAATCAGCTGGCTGAGTGGCTGAGTGTATCCATGACTGATGGAGATACGGCCTCATATAGGAGGAGATAATTACCCTGTCTGTCCCGGTTAGTCACTCGTCTTTCCAGGGTCTCTCTTTTTCTACTCTGCCCCCCCTCGGGTGTGTTTTTCACAGAACGATTGCAGCAAACTACAACTAAAAATCAAAAACTTCACTGGAGGAAAAAAAAAAAAAAAACAAAGGAGTGAAGCAAATATTTCTTTTTCATTTCCTTCCGTTTTGACTCCTGATGTGTAACCACCATCATTATTCTTCACTCAATATTGACTTTCCTCGCTGCTGCCGTTAGTCATATTTATGTGAGCTCAACGCTGACATAGCGCCGAATTTAAAACAAAAGAAACTCGGTAAGAAGACCATCCGTTCACTTATTAACACAGATCTGCTGCCAGGATCCAATTAGTCTGATCAAAAACACCTCTTTAAAAGTTAGTTCTGTTTCTTTTATCAGCTTTGCTGCAGTTGTTTCCTTTTGCCAGCTTGGATGGACACCCAATAACCTTCATGTAATCTCAAACCATCTTCCACACGGACCACTGCTTCCTGTCTTTGATCAAACTGATGGGCGGCTCCAGTGTCCGGGAACATACGTTTGAAAATCCTCCAGAAAAAAAAAAGTTAGTGACTGGAAGACTGCCATTATCAGAGAAACAAGGTGCCTGGAAAGTAATCTTCTTCTACAAATTTACTTTCTTAAAAAAAAAAAAAAAAAAAAGGAGAAAAAAAATTACATTCCAGGCAGCAGTGGAGGCAGAGAAAAGATTGAACTCACCCCCTCACTGCGCACAATATGACAGATCAGTGCCAAGATCAGCTCCAGATCAATCTTGTCATCGCTGTCCAAAACCTCTAAGGTCTCGATGGTGCTGTCAGAGTATCTGTTCCACATTAGAAAAGCAAGAAAAAACTTAAAAAAAAGAGCTTAGAAAATAATATGACTAAAAATGTCAACTCTCCAAAGCAATAGTTGATCTTTGTAAGCTCATTTTCTGTGAAATGGGCAAAAAGAATTTTGTTTCTGTCAAATGTGACCGTCACAAACCAACCACGTTCTCATAAATGCATTTGTCAAGCTGGCAGCTGCTCTCCTGCTGCTCCCGCCGGCTCACCTGTCCTGCAGCGTGCGCGCATAACAGGGCCAGCTCTCCTTGTATTCAGCCTCTTTCTGCTCCTTCTCAGATCGGAGCTGGCGGCCCTGCCAAAAGCCCCTCTTCCAGGCTGGACGACGGTCCTGGTTCTGTGGACGATATCTGGGAGGAAAAAAAATCATTTTTCCATCTAGTACTGCTTTTTATGCCAGCCGCTGTTAGAGTAAAGACAGGATTGTTCTACCTAATCTTCTCCACAACGTCTTCAAGCAGGAACTCTTCCACCGGGAACGCCAAACCAGGGATGTGGATCATTGGACAGTTGTCTGAGGAAAGAATAATGTCAAAAATAAGAATAAACTTCCCCGCTGAGCACAGTTTGATTTTACACGAGGTAAACTTCTTACCGAAATACTTAGAAAACTTTTCTGCGTTCAGTGTGGCGCTCATGAGGATGACTGTGAGGTCATCTCGGATTCTGAGTAAGTCCTTCACGATGATGAGTAAAACGTCCGACTGGAGGTTCCTCTCATGAATCTCATCCAAAACCAGATGACTGACGCTAGACAACGACCTAAACAACGCATAAAACTTTAGGTTGCTTCACTTCAATACATTACTTCTGTAAATAATTGTGTTTAAAGTGAATTATAACCAAAACCACATTTTTAACCGGTTTTAATTTTTTCTTACTTGGTGAGCTGTAAAGTCCAATTACACATGACTAATTGGGAAATATTTCATTTTTCACGATAAGATTAGATTTTATTTTATTTTCTCTCCATGCAGCCCGCTGAAAATACAAGTTTGTGTCAGGAGGGCCATCCGGCGTTAAAATCTCTGTCACCAAATCTGCGACTCACTGACTGTTCGCTGAGGGGATATTCCGAAACGTAAACAACATTGATTTCATTTTTAAAGATGAAAATATGAAATACTTCTTTTTTATGATGATTTGCAACATAGCATGTAATCCAGCGGTGTCAAACTCCAGGACTCGAGGGCTGGCCTCCTGCTGGTTTTCCAGAAATCCCGCCTCATCTGCTGCTGATTACCTGGATCAGGTGTGTCTGGCTAACTTCAATGGGAGGTTGGAAAACGTGGACACCGGCCCTCGAGGCCTGGATTCTGACACCACTGAACAATCTATGCCAATGTTCGTGGCATGAAATGAATTGTTTGCAACTATTCCACTTTAACAGGGCGGTGGTTAAATTTTGGGATTTACGAGTGGTCTTGGGAAACAGCACTGGCCCAGCAGCAAGTAAAATAGTATGGATTTGCTCTGCTGGACTTTCCCAGTGGGAGATAATAGTGTGTTAAAAGGACCCAGCACAGATTCAATCACAAACACAGCAATCAACCAGCAGAAATGTGAACTTGTAAGCTAGCTGCTGGGTAATTTACTTTCTGTCTGGTTTTTTTTGTTTTTTTTAAGTCTTGAAATGATTTGCTACACTAAATGCCAGTTTATATAAAAAAAAATAGGTATGAGAGCAAAAAAAACAACATTCTCCTATAATGTGAATGTGAAACACATGTCTTCATTTTTCCCGCCCTTAGAGCAGACAGCCATACTACTGATCGTTCCTTCAACAGCAATGCCAGATCATTGGGATGAAACGGAGCAACACAAAGGCAGGACAAACAGAATGGAGACACAAAGGGGACACGCTCGGAGGAAGGGGCAGCCAGATGATGCGGTGAGGAAAGCCGGGGTGGAGGATCAGACTCACGGATCCGAGCGCAGCCACTGAAGAATGATGCCTGTTGTACAGTACAGGATTGAACCTTGTCTCCGTGGTAACCGGCTGTGAAATGTGAAAAAGAGAGGGGAGAAAAAACAAGGAAAAAAGGAAATTACATTTTTGAAATCACACAAATAATAGGACACAAAAATTGTTTTCCATTTCCAAAAGTTTTTTTATTTTTCAGGCGTAAACAAAACCTTTCTTTTTGTTTGTTTTTATGTATCTAAGAATGAATGAACATAATGACAGAGCAACGAAAAGGCAAATAACAGTTTCTTACTTCCCCCTCTGCATCACAATGTTTCCAAATGGAATAAAAACTGTTTTGGTTTTGTTAAGTGTAAATTAAATTATTCTTTAATGAATACAGAAGCATCTAAAGGCTCCTGCCTAAAGCCTCAAGGAGCCAAACTAATACGACGATGAAATTCTCTTGTGGTAGTAATATAAACTACTAAAATAATATGTGCACACAGAAAATGAACTTTTGTTTTTAAAGATTCCTGCTTGTAGTAATTGTATACGTGCCATGTTTCATATAGTCCTTGCTATGTTTATTTCTCCTGAAACCTTCAAACAATAACTAAATTGGATGTAAAAATTGTTCAAAATCACAGCTGTCAATTTATTACTAATAACCAAATAAAAAAAATGTTGTCTAGTAGTGTAATATTTTTCTTTTTGGTTAAACTGTTTGAATTATTCTGAATATTTCCAGATTTATATCTCTACATGTTTTTAAATAATTTATTGGTACAGAAAATCTACAAGAAAAGGGCACATGATGATGACATCATTCTCTCTTGCTAACCAGTGTTCAGATGCACACCCGATTATATTGGGATTCCAAAGTATTTTTCTGAAAGTTCTCCTACACTGATTTAAGAAGATATGAACAAAAATGACTTTTATTGCCCAGACAGCTCATCGCTATATGACAATGGTCATTTATCATAACTAAATAATCAGTTAAGTTAAATCTCTTGTTTGACCATTGATTCTTTGTTCCTTTTAATCTAAAAACCTGTGTTAAGTTTGCAAACACCTTTTTTTTTTTGCTAATATTTTCTCTCACTGGATACCATACACTAAAAAAAGCCTAAAGACTTTGGTACTTTTGGGTTGTTTGTTTGTATCTCAATATGTGTTCAGCAGTGTAAAATTGAATATTTAACTATTATTTTTATTTTACGTGCCATTGTATTCAACATTTAAAAGTAATCATTCAGCAAAACTGTCAAATTTTCAAAGAAGTTGCCTCTGAAGCAGTGAAAAATTCCCCCAAAAATCTTGAATTTCTTCTTACTATGTTAATAGAAATACAGTATGATCGAAAAGCCAAGGAATAGAATCAATAGATTCTCGTCCCGGCCGACCTTGGCCCTCAAAAAAAAAAAGCTTTTCTGCTTGAAGAGAATTGTGGAAAACGAACCCCATTCGAAGGCTGCTGACAAAGCTCATCGGTTCAATGCCAAGAAGACTTTCTGAATTCAAAACTGCAAAGCCAATGTCTACTAAATACTAAAGTACTACTTATTCATTGCATTTTGGCTGTTTGCTTTTACCAAATAAGTCTTTTTTTAATTAAAGGTGTGTATTTTTTCTTGCAAGTCTGTGCATATGACAACAATACAAAATACTTTTACATACTGCACTGTAAACTACTCCAAGTATTCCAAAACTATTCTAATATGCATCAGTCATTTTGTATTCCAGCTATATTAGAAATACTCGAAAAGGAGAGAGTGAAAAAGGAAGTTTTAAAATGAGTTTGCCATGTGGGGAAAGTTGGGGACATCATTAGACTTTAACAAAGGAAGTTTTGCATAACGCCATGACAGACTCCCATAGTTTCATCAGTGACTGAAACAATGAGCAAGGAAAGAGCGGCTGCAGATTTCATCACAGCTCAGAGTTTCTTTTTAAGATGCTTCGTCTGAGTATATATGCATCTACATTTCTCATATTGTTCTATAGGCTAAAATAAAAAATCTACTTCTGGAGGAGATGCAGATTAGAAAAGAACAAGAAAAGAAATCAAATCTGTGAAAACGGCTATTTAGCTTCGCCCAAGGACTAATTTTCCATCCTATTTCTTTGAGAGTTATAATCAACTTCCTCTTAACGTCCTCTATCAATTTTCCTTCTGCACGCCCCACTTGTCTATTTTCTTCTCTTGTACTGCAAGCGTTTCATACACTCACAAACTCCACTCTGTATTGCACACCATTGCTTTCAGTTTATTGCACCCGCCTCACTCTTGGCTGTCTGCTTGCTTCTGCTCCAGCTTTATCCATCTGTTGGTTCTTAATCATTCTGCTTCAAAAACATTAAAAAACATGCTGCTGTGAGGCAGTTTGAGATAGCATAAAAAGTTAATAGATTTTTTAAAATCATTTACAATTACTTTCATTTTTTTCCCATTAAACTCTGTATTTAAAGTTAGATTAATTTGATTTTTGTTTGTTTTAAGGGTGCCCAGGTGATCCAAATGATCAATCAAGGATGCCAAGTGGAAGGCGGGGCAAACCATTCCTGGAGTGGGGGTAGAACACCGCATTGTTTTGTTGTTTTTTCTTAGACTCTAATATGAATGAAGTGGATATATGGTATAAGTGATTGTTTAGACGTAATTTTTGTAGTGTCATACTTCTTCAGCTTTGAAACATTTATTTATGAGTAAAATGTATCTAGATGTTAAACTACTCCTCCCCCACCACATGTTTGTCATTGGCTGGCCACCTGTTTATACGCCTCCTGGGATGTGAGTTTAAATCTACAATTCCCAAATCCAATGCCCTGAAAATTTTCAAGAACTCTCTGCAAAAAACTGGCGAATATAGAGCAAGATGCATTGCATTTGAAGGATTGCAAAATGATTTTTTTTTAAATCTATTTTTCATAAATCATCTGAATTTTCATCATCAGAAGACAAGACAGTGAATTGATAAATAGTCTTAGAAAAATGTTCATATTTATTTGGTTTTTAAGAGAAATGTATATAGCATTACCTGCTATAATCCTAGTGTGAATGCTGTAAGCGGAATTTGGCAGCTGAAGATGCTAGTGCTGATAGCTAAAGATGCTGAAATTGGTAGCTAAAAACACTGAAGCTGATAGCTGAAAACGCTGAAGCTGATAGCCAGCTAAAATATTAGTTATATGCCAAATCAGCCAAAAAAAAAGAGCATAAATTAGCATAAATACCAGGCATAAAGCTGAAATATTAGCTAAATTAAACAAATTAGCCTAAAAAAACAAACAAACAAAAAAAATCCTACACTAGCCAAAATAGCTAGCATGTAGCTGAAATATTAGCTAAACTCCAAATTAGCCTAAAAAAAACTTAATAAATGCCAAAATAGTCCAAAAAGCTAGCAGAATGGAATAATAACTTTCAACTTTACTACTCTCTCACTCCATATAATATCAAGTAACGATTAATCGACCATTAAATTACTCATCGACTATTTTAATAGTCGATTAGTCGACTAATCGTGGCAGCCCTAAACTGAATTGAAAAAAAAAAAAAAAAAAACTTTTTCACATAGAACTCTCACATAAAGCAGCTCAAAAACAAAAAGTCCAAACTAAAACCACCTGGTTTCAGAACAGCTGCTTCCCAACAGCTGTCACACTTCTTAATTCTGCCTCCTGACATCTGAACCACACAACACTCCTGGACAGAATCCACATCCAAAAGTCCAAACCAATAATGGACTGTATTCTCACACACACAACAATGACTTATCACCACATACGGTACGTACATTTTCTCTGTAGAAATGTTCTACTTTCCATTTTTCACACTATAAATATCTGTTAGTATCAGTACCTGCTATTTATTCTACTGGGTACATTACATTAAATTTGTTTCTGTGTACTCGAGATTTGCAATGACAACATGGTTGAATTCTATTCTATTCTAAAAGAAAAAGACAGTCACATTATCAAAAAGAAAATTAAAAAAGTGTTTTTGTTTACATATATTTATACTATTCACCTTTATTTATCCACATTTTTTATTATTTTTTCTCAACATTTTAAAAGCATCTTAAATGTATTTTACATCCCTTGGTACAAATTAAACAAAAAAAATGACAATTTTATTCAATTAAAGTTTTAGATATAAAATAGTTGGTTGCCTTAAGACCAAGTGAGGAGTCATTACCCATTTAATAGAATCTATTCCAGAAGTAAAAAGAAGATGAAGAAATGATAATCCACAGACTAATGGATCATAAAACCAACTTTAGTAGCAAGTGCCTAAAAAAGCCCCCATATACACAGCTATCAACTAGATCACTGGTATAAATCTTTACTCGTTTGACATGTGATGTGTTGGTCAACTCTACAAATAAAGATGTGTGCTTTTTCTCTCACAAATGACCGACAACAAATAGAATCTAAATTGCTGTCTAATAGGCCTACACAATACATTGTCATCGGGAAATCAGTCTGTGCTATACAAGTATCGCACAACTTAACTTAAATTGCGATAAATGGTTATATACCCTAAATGTTAACCAATCAAACAGAGACCTTCATGCATTTGACCAATCGGATGGACCCTTTTTGTTTTGGATGCCCGCCTCCTTTGTAGGTTAGGGAAATTTGGAGTATAAATTAATTTATGTTGACTTTTATTTAAATACAATTGATCCAATTAAATGGAAATTATGTATTTTTTTAGTTTTGCTTTTTGTTCATGTATCCCATGTCATACCGTCATCAGAATATTGATCCCTAATATTGCACATTTCCTTATATTGTGCAGCTCTACCGTCTTTTATGCTCCACGCGAGCAGAAAAAATGTTGAAACTTAACATTTAAAGCAAAATCTGTTACATTTTTTTGAATACGTTTAACACTTCTTGTCTAAACAGAAGAATCTAAACAAGAAGTTCTGGATGCAGCAACCAGAAAAAGATAAACAGTCTTTCAATTAGGTGCAACCTTTTCTTTCAACATTTCTGTATTTGTTTTGGTTTGAAAACCACTAAAGCCATTTCAGACAACAAATGAAACACACAGCCTGGTTAAGCATTCAGAAGCTTCATTTCATGCATCAGTTAAAAAAAAAAAAAAAAAGAGTCCTTTACCTCTGCAGGCGGATTTGGTAACCACAAGAATTCCCATTCCCCACACTCTCTGCCCTCTCAGCAGCTACACGCTCAGCTACCTGTCAGCCAACAACAACAATCATTTAGAGAAAACTAAAATCCACTTCAATTATGAGCGGCATATCTCATCAGAATTCTACCGAGATGGCGCTGATCCGGCGAGGCTGCGTGCAGACAACGCGACACAAGGAGCCCGCGCCCCTGCTGATGTAGTCATCCAGGATGAACTGGGTCACCTGAGTGGTTTTCCCACATCCGGTCTCCCCGCTCACCACCAGAACCCGGTTGGAGTTGATGAGCTCCACCAAATCCTGGACAAGAAAGTAGAAAAAAAAGAGAGAAATAGTACAAGTCAAAATGATGTCAGGTATGATCAAAAGGAGAATATTTGCTGAGAGCTCTAATAAATAAAAGAAAAGAACTTGCCTCTTTTTTGCTGTAGGACGGTAGTTTTTCTCTAAATTTCTAAAGACAAACAGGAACATCATGAAAGAGTATCTACACGGGGATAAATTATAATAATAAATACAAAAATGTACTTAAAAAAAGGATTTATCAACCTCTAATGCTAAAATACAATGATATTTTAATGAAAATGTCAATAAGTCATCAAATATTATTGAATTTTGAAGAAAAATAACAAAATATTTTAGGCTTTGACACCAAAAAGACAAAATTATCACCTAATTTCATATTTTTTTATATTTATTCATAATAAATTCTTCCTTTAGAAGGACAATAGGGCTATTTTGATAAACTGTGTTATAAAGTTTAGGAAATATTGGCACTCACCAGCATTTCTTTGTACTTTGGCTCAAACGTTTTGTTCCTCAAGTCACTTTTCAGGTAATCATCCAGCGATTGGTCTCTGACCACCTCCTGAAATAAGTACTCCAAATCTTTTTCTTTTTGTATAATTTTCTTTTTCTCCTCTTTTTCTTCATCTTCATCCCAGGTGTCGGGCGGCTCGTTTTTTACCGCTTCCCTAGAGGTGGCACTAAAAAAAAAAAAAAAAAAACATGAACAGGAATGAAATACATAGATGACCAGTGAGTGATCTGGAGGAATGATAAAAACTAAAAGGTTGTTACCATTTCCTGTGGCCTGCAGTGAATTCTTCTTCCTCTTCATCCTCACTTTTAACTTCAGCCTTGATCTTCTCCTCTTCAGGCAAATCCCCGTCAAAATAACTGAAGGGAAGGATGTTAGAAAACCATCTGACACTGAAGATGCTTGAATCTTCTGCAGCATGAAGGGTTTATTTTTCTTTAAAGAGTGCAACATTTAAATTTGAATGTAAAAAAAAAATGTTTTTAAACTATTTTAAGACATTGCAGAGACATAAAAATAAACCATACAGTTTAGTGTCAAACTCAAATGACCTTTGGTGACCTGTGACCTGATTTTTTTTTTAAACCTATTTTCTGCAGCAAAATAAGAAAAAAAAAACAAAAAAACAACAAGGTTTTATACTTGTTGGGGTATTTCTGAAACCTTGCGGTCCACCTCGACTCACCAGTGAGCAGCGTCCCTTGTGTCCGTCTGCCTGCTGGCGGAGGTGGAGGCTCTTGCATCTCTACCGTCTCTCCTTAGACCGAGCTGGTCGTTCTGTACAGAATTTAGTAACTTGGTGATGTGTTGCTCTCTGGCCTCATCCATGTGGACCACAGCTCTCTGCAAGACATAGAAAAAGTTATTAAATGAAAGTGAGTAATTGCTAGTTTAAACTTGTTAGTATAGAAACATTACAACAAAACAAAGGTTAAATCTGTATGTTGTACAGGTAAAATCTTAAAGTCCAATTCCAGTCATCGCTTGATCTTTAGAAAAAAAAAGTTCTTTGTGGTCTTTAAATTATGACTACGCCGTTTTTAGTCAAACTCCACAAAAGTTGTTTCGTTTTCTGGCACATAGTTTCTTCAGAGCGGTGGTAGTTCATCAATAACATTACAGATATAACAAAAATTGCGAGAAATTTCAGGGCTATCTAGCTGTAGTTTGAGCCAGACATAATACATATATGGAAATATTTGTCTACAAGTGAATGCATGAGAATGAAGCAGAGCACGGAGCCGTATTAGCTTCTATGTCACACATACAAGCTTTTTTCATATCCAGAATCACTACAGTTTAAATAAGGAGACACTCAGAAAACTGTTTTTAGCTTAATGTTCTTTAGATGCGTCTTTCACCATGAGAAAAAGACCACAAGAACACATTAAAAACACCCAAAAATATTGGATCTGTCATAGTGGGTCTTAAATGCATAACTTCTTAGATCAAGGAATATATTTAAAGTTATTTTTCTCGATTTTAAACACAACGAAAAAAAATTAGGCTGATGAATTTAGAAAAAAAAGAAAGTAAAAAAAATTAATAAAAGGATGAAATAGATTAATTTGAAAATAAAATAAAAATAATGTATAAAATAGTAAAAATAACAGTTAATAATAACACAAAATAGAGTAATGAAAAAATCTCAGCGATAATTAAAGAGAGATTAGCTAAAAAAATTAAGTGTAAAAAAAACTTGATAATAA
>NC_050524.1:14000930-14050141 GCF_002922805.2 Oryzias melastigma | reverse complement strand
TAAAAATAAAAAAACAATAGAATGCGATGGATAAATGATAAAATCAATTAAAAAAATAAAAACGAGAAAAAAACGAGATACAGTAATAAAAAAGAAATACAATTAATTTCGATAAAATAAAATACACTCGATAATAAAATACACTCGATAATAAAATGAATTAGAATAATTAAAATAATAAAAAAATAATAATAATTAAAAGACGGGGAAAGACGCATCTCTAAGAGAAATGTTGGCGGGAGACAAATCATTAAAATACATACCGATCTTCGATCTGCCTGTTTCCTCCTCACTGCTCCGTACCGCGCGTACCACAGACCGATCTCTCGGCCCTTCAGATGTGGAGGAGGACGGTCTCTAGGTCCACTTTCTCCTTGGTCCTGGTCAAAGCTCGAGCCTCCTCTTTCCCATCTCTCTCTGCTGTTGTCTCTGTGCCCGCGACCTCCTCTTCTGCCCCTTCTTCCACCTCCACGGTCAAACCGAGAACTCATCTTGTCTTAACGACAACGCACTTGGCTATTTTTTCCTAAAAAATTACCCAAAATACACACGAGACGCTTCCATTAATGAAAAGATTAGCTTTTCTTTTAGCCTAGTTGACAGAAACGGTGCGGGATCTACACTGAAATGTAAATTCAAACGCGAGCGAGCTGTCTCAGTTATGTTTAGTGCTGCAGTAATATCGACCTAAACGTGCATTTGTGAATAGCACAGTAAAACGGACATAAACAACGTTAAGCATCTATTTGCAACCGGTGTGTCGCACAATGAAAACGTATAACTGTATCAAGCGCTGGGTGATGACGTGGCGCGTTAGGATTGGTTTTCTCCGTGTCAGCGGTTCAGATGGCTTTCAGATTGTAGAGAAGTCAGAAAACAGCTTGCAAGATATGCACAATTACAATTTTAAATATATTTAAAAGTTTTATTGAACTGAATTAAAAATAAATAAAAATATAAATAAAAATATTAAAGATGCACTATGGAAGAAAGGCTGGAGTCAATCAGATCAAAGGTGATGATTCGCATGCATTTACATGCAACAGCACAAAAACTGATGGAAATTCACTTTGGCCACACATAACAGATGCAATACGTGTAGCAAACATAATATTATGGTTTCAGATTTCTTTAGGTTATTGACCAGTTTCCCCATGTAGCTCTGTACTGTTTTCTCACGGTTAATTTTTTAAAATCATTTTAACCTGACTCGATGAGATCCTGCATATAAAACCCCAGGTTGAAACAGATCTTCAGTGATCTTCCCTTTATTCTATTCACTAAATTTTTTTTCTAACAGTTGGTTTCTTGTCACTAATTATGAAATATTATAAATGGTTTTATTTCAGTCGGTGTTCAATCTTTTCCCTGGTGTCCTTTGACAGCTCTTTGGTCTTGCTCATGGTGGAGAGGTTACAGTCTGACTGTTGAAGGGTGTGGACAGGTGTCTTTTATATGAATAACCAACAGAAACTTGTGCAATTAAAATAGGTAACAAGTGGAGGAAACACAAAGTTTCAGGTCTGTGAAGGGAAAAAAAAACTTTTTCTTGTTTGAAGGTTCAATAAATCTATTGTCTTCATCATTATGCAAATAAATTATTTAAAATCAAACAAAAGGCTTTCCTGAGTTCTACTTTTTTTGTACTTTCAAAGAGAAATTTTGCTAATTGTGCTGACAGATCTGGTGACTCAAACTAATGAAAAATAATTAAACTAGATGGCAAATTAGTTGTAATTGATATAATAAAAGGTGTGAATAATTCATACTTGAAAATATGATCGTCTAGAAATATATTCATTTTTTTCTTTAAAGTATCATGTGAATCTGTCTATTTTTAAGCTGTATTCTCTCATTGGAAAAAAAGGAACCCAGGGAACTGGCTTTATCTGCTGCAAGTGAACTGGAGAAAACAGCTGTCATGATGCAAGCCTTTTAGGTTTTAGGGATATAGGAAATGTTTCAAAAATGATTTCAAGATGCTCGTGATCTCCAATGGGGAAACATTGAGATCTAAAATGGGAAAGTATGCAAACTGTAACTAAAAAAAAACAATGTACAAGATCTTAAATAGCAGACGACTCCTCTCCTTCCTGAGCTTTAGCCTATTTTTGATGTTTAAATAATTACTTCTTAGAATGAAGAACAAATTGATTTCTAAAACCTTGGTTTTTTGTATCAACTCTTTCAAAAATATAAAAATTGTAATTAAGATTGGAAAAGATAAACAATTGGTGAATGGAAAAAAAGGGTTAGTAAGAATTCAGGGTTTCCATATTGTGTTTTTTATGAATATGCAACATACAAAACATATATGGCGAGTATACTGGGATAGCTCAGTTGGTTAAGTCTAGGTCTGGCACTGGTGCAAGGAGCTTCATCTAGTGTGGTTCCTTAGGCAAGACCCTCCACGCTACTGTCTATTGTAGCCACAAGTGTCCCAGCCTGGAAAAAATACAGGGTTGTGTCATAAAAACAATTAGAGTTTTCCCAAATCACCTGTTCTAACCAGTGAAAGCTGCTTCACTGTAGCTAGTCCTATAAGTCGAAAGGTAAACAACAATGTTTTGGGTGTTTTAAAAAAAATCTGTTTTGAAGTAGGACAAATTATTAAAAGAAAAGTACCACAAATTAAAATATGTCCTAATAAAAGACAGCTTCTTCTTAAGTTTTTTTGTTGTCAAAAAATAATCAAAATATTGAAAACTGCAATATTTTCTTTACACCGTCCTTATTAAGAAATACATTTACTATGTAAGAAATCGTCGAGCCAATACAGTGACATGTGTTTTTTACTTGTCTATGTACAAAGTCTTGTGCTTTTACGTTTAATTGAACTAAATAAATTCTGAGGGAGTTATTTCAAATAACTAATCAAAATAAAGATGGTCCAATTAACACTAATTAACAGTGATTTGGTGTTTTTTTAAACTGGTTTATGCAATTTTAACAATGACAGATTTTTTTAATTTTATTTCTTGTATTTTATTCTCTTTTTATTTGTAATTGTAAAATTAAAAAAAAAGCCCAGCTAAGGACAAATGCTGCAAACTAGCTATGGCTAAAAGGATTATGATATAGGCATTGGACTGCTGTTCACAGTATGTTTTTACATCTGTCTTTATTCATTAAATTAATTCACTTCAACACAAGCAGCTGCAATTAAGGATTATATAACGCCTTACAGATAATAATTTTCAAACTGAGAAAATTAATCAATTAAAATATAAGCTGAAGACACTGCAGAAGCTTCAATTCACTTCAGGATGTCTGCTGATGCTCGCCGTTTGCATAACCACAATAAAGGATTCATCCGCCATAGGAACATTAGCGGATGACTCTTGTCTGGGCACAAAAGGTTGCGGTCAGATGACAAAAATCCCCCATGACTGCTTGACTGTTCTCTTACCGGCTCGGCTGCACTGTGACACCGCGGTGTTACCTGCAGAATCAGGCTGTCACATTCTGGAGAAAAGGGTCCACCAGCTCTTTTCTGCTTCTTTGCCATTATTTTCTGTCGTTTGCATCATCGCAGAAGTACAAATCTTTCAGAATTCATCTTCTTCTCTGTTGCACACACATCCATCTTTATGAGCCTTTTGTTTGCCTAACTTACTAGAATGACTGTCAGGGATTCTTCTACCTTTATTTCTCAAATAATTTACATTAAATGGAGAAAACCATAAACTATGACCATTGCAGTGACGAGTAAAATGTAGTAACATTGCTTTTGTTTTTCTTGTTTGAACTAAGCCATACAAAGATAACAATCAATAAAATGCTAAAACGATACATTTTGTTGGACATTAAACAATGATCTTCCATTTACTTGAGCTTCTTCATTCAAAACAGTATGTTTTAAATAAAAAATGTAACATAAACTCATCAAAGATTTTAAATTCAGCAATAAATCAGAACTAGACAATAGACTAGAGTTTATTTGCTTATTCGTTTATTGTGTTTGTGATTAACAACCATAACTTTTTATTATTTCTCTAGGACTTCTCTAAGCTACCATTATTAAAAGCATGCCATTTAATCTCCATTTTTAAACATTTATACCTTTTCTCTCCTTTTTCTTTTAACATTCTTAATTTTCTTTTTATTTATTGTTTTAATTTTTAATTTATATATATTTTGAATCTATTTTACAGTAGAAACAGACACCCAAGCTGTGCCATGACGCACAATCAGAGGAGAACGGGGTGTGAGAGGAGCTCCACGTGTGAAACTAATGGGAGGTTGCAGAGAAGATCCACGGCTCAATAATATTTGATGCACCATTGCTTTTAAATAAATGGAAATTCTCCCTCATAATTATGTTAGAGAAACATTTTAGGGATGCAATCGCAAATGAAACAAAAGGAGAAATCTGCACAGACACTTAAACGTGGCATCCGAGAACACAATAATTGCTTGTCAAGATAAAATGAGTTGCACTGTGGGAAGTATGAGTCTAATTCATCCCAAAACTCTGTTTCTTCCATTAAATCAATATTTTGCCCTTCTTTTAAAAAATAGGAAAAATTGTCAGAGACTGAAAAACATTTAAGAAACGATCTGGAAATTGCTGCTTATTTAAATTTTTGACAGGCAAAACTTTTGTTGAGCATGAGAGTCATCAACATCTCAGTGGGCTGCTTTCAAAGACAGGCGTTGAGGTTTGAAATAAGCCTTTTGATAACAGAAAATGTTTTAGAAAATACCTAAACTCACTGACAGAAAAATAGAATAACGGAAAATTAGTCTATATGAAGCTTTTTCTGTACAATCTCTGGCATGAAAGAGAAGCAAACTGCGTCATTAGTTTCAAGCCTTCATATTCCCTTTAGTGCTGCGACAGTTCACCTTGGTTTAATTCATCCAAACACCCAAACCTCAGCACTGATTCATTTATTAAGAAAAAAGAAAACTATTCAAATGTCAGCTCATCTATTTTATCCCTATTTGGCTTTGTCTGATTGTAACTGTTTAATAAAACATGTTCATTTATGAAAGAATCTATCCTTTATTTCAAGGTTCTCTTAACCCTTCTATAATCTGCTTTTAAATATGTAATAATGGATGTAACGTGTTATAATATACACAAGCAGCCTTAAAGTGTTTTTTCTTGATAATCACACACTGACGTACAAATCACTGAAATTAATTATTTTTTTCTATAAACAGACAAGTTTTGAGGGTCTTTCTTTAAACACTTCTCTTTAGTTAATAGAAAAAATCCTTCTAAATGTATGAATTAGCATTATTTAATATTAAAAAGACTCTAGATGTAAACACAAAACACAAAAAAAGTTTCACACAACTCATTTTTAGTCTTTGTGATTTTTTTCAAGCGGAAAAAAAACATTTAATAAATGTTTCGAACATCAAATGTTCTGTAAAGTGGTGGGATTCATTTTTTATAATAAAAAAACAGTTTAAAATCCTATGAGAGAGAGAGGGGGGGGGTACTTTTTTACAGTACAGAAAAGAGTCTATTTATCCTTTTAACACCAGAGCTCCAGTGTTTATGTTCTTTGATTTACTGTAACTTGTCAATTAATGTAGTAGCAGATTTTGAACACTTGTGTTGCTTTTTTCCTTAATATTGTTTAAGAGTGACGCCTCAAGTGTTAAAAGTCATTATTTTCTGTACTGTTTCTGTAAAGATTATTTTATTTTATTGCATCTATTCTGTGAGGTTTGTCCCTTTAAACTGTTTTAAACAAGAAAAAAGTTGTTTAGCCTCGTTTATAATCCTACTCAACAATGTGTGAGGTCACAGGGGTTGCTGGAGCCTATCCCAGCTGCCTTGGGGACCATAAAGTTCACCGGTTTCCTGTTTTGCCTCACAATCTGTCACATCTAAGGGAAAAATTAATCTATGAGACACATTTTTGAGGATTGTGGGAGGAGGGCGACGATAAACTCCAAGAAAGAGCACGCTAACCACTACAACACAGTGCAGCTCGTCTTATTTCTGCACTCTTGGAGTTTTTAATTAGCACTCTTGGTTTGGTCTGTATGTTACACATGGCTCTGGGTTCTTTCATTTCAAATCCTCTCTCTTATTGCCTTTAGTTTTTCTTCTCTTCAGGATTTTTTTTTTGTCATTCATGCATTAATTATTGCGTGCTTCCATCAAGCCTTCAGCTTCTCTACAACCTCCTGTGCACGACTTATTTCTAATAACTGTGGATTTGTATCTGTTTTTTTCTCAGTTTCTCCACATATAAAGATTAAAAAAAAGAAACTCTAAAATAAAAGTTAAACTTCTATTGATTTGTCCCACTATAATGCATTTTAACCCTACTGTACATGAACTAATGCAGCAGTTTTAAACCTTTCTAACAAAACAAATCATTTCATTTTCTCATTGATTTAAAATGATCTTCAGCTTAGAGCACAACAAGAGCGCCGTGCAGCTCTTTCAGATTAGTCATACTAAATATATCCAAAGGACATAACATCCAATTATGTTGAATACTATCAAGGTCAGGCTCTAAAGAGGCTAATTCTGCCACTTCATTTTCATTGTTTTCCGTAATAAGGAACCCCGTTTGAACAATTGGCATGCGTGCAGTACAAGTCATGAAATAACGAGACAATAACAGTGACTTGGTTTTTATGGGAATTCTTGACCAGAATCTGTGCTGCAGTTCTGATAAACACAAAAAGGAAACAAACAGATAGTGGAAGCGTTGCTCTCCGTTTGCCTGCAGAGATGACATATTACTCATCTACGTAACAACCTTTGGCAAAAATTTACCAGGTGACACAGGTCAACACTGAATACATCTCTTCATTTATCATTTAATCATCTACCTTTACATTTTTTTTTTCCTTACGCTAGGTCGTGGAACACTTAAAATATGAATTTATTTCAACAGTGTTGGAGGCAATTTACTGGTTTAAATATGCAGCTAATGAAGTCAAATCACGGCAGGACAATTAAAAATGTTGCTAAATTATAATAATTCCACACAGAAAACACAAAAAGACGCTAACTATCACAGAACAAACTAAAATTCATGTGTAAATTAGCCTAGAGTATCATTTAAATGCTTTTTGTGTACATAAATAGACATAATCTAAGAGAAAGTTTCCGTCATAATGCTTCCTTGCTTTAGAATGGCCAAAAACACTATAAGAGGAATGTGTCCACAGAAAGCAGGAGGTTCTGGTGACTCACTGATTGCATGAAAACTGCATTGAACGAGCAGAGAATGACCCCCAAAGTGGCTCTGTAATATACATTCATGTGCTGCTTGCCTAAATCAAATATGCACTCATTTGAATTGCACTGAGCGTGTTGGAGAATCTTCGTGAGAATCTCCTTCCTGCAGTCGCCTGTCAGGTTTCTCTTCAGACTTTTCCCATCAACACATTTTTTTTATTTCTACTAAACACTTGTAGCGGCTGACAGGCTTCACGGCAGATCCTCTCATCCTCATGCACAACACACACTTGAATGAGTCACTCACACACAGGTCAGGAGACCCCTCCCCGCCACAGCGCCTGCGGTAAACGTCACTGGTGACGTGCGCCACAGGAGCTCTCTTCCATATCAGAGATGTGATCAGGCCTCTGCCCCTCCTTTTTAGCATCTAAGTGAATTTTTCTCGTTCTGTATTTCTCCCATGATGACAGGCAGCCATATGGTAAACTTCCTGACTGGAATACTGATGAACTCCTGCCCTTTTCTCTTTGTACTCTAACCCAGTTTTGTGGCATCTGTTCTCTCTCTCTCTCTGTGTGTGTGCACGGTGCGTGCACTCTCATCGTGTTTCCTGAAAAGGGAGTGCAAACAGACTATTACAACAGTCGTCAGATGAGCCGCTATTCGGGTCACCTGTCAGCTCGATTACAGCGGTGATGGGAGAGAAGTAGAAGTGGAGTAAGTAGGAGATTTTTCTCTCAAATGATATTGTCTGGGAGGCTCTGTCAACGTCCTCCAGAGAGCACCCGCCCCTTTTAATGTGCGTAAGTCACTCTTCCCCCTCCCCTGCCTGCTTTCTGTAAGCCTCATTAAGCAACTGTATATCCTCATGATACCCTGAGCTCTCCAGCGTCTGCCGCTGGCTGTTCTGCCGGTGGGCTTCCACAGTGTCAGGTATGCTGATATTGATGGTCTCTGCCTCTGTGCTGCCGGCGCTGGGGATGAGCAGGGAGTAGGACGCCGTCTCGCCCAGGTCGCAGGAGACGAAGCGGTTCTCCCTCCTGGAGTAGCGCAGCGACGGGGAGCGGGCGTGGGTGGACGACTGGCTGATGTTGGAAATGATAGAGACGCTGTCCATGGCTTCTTCGTTGTCACAGATTTCCAGGACTTCCAGGTGGATCTTGACGTTGGTGTCGCCGACCCCAGCCCCTATCCCCATCTCCATGCCCACGCAGCTGACGTTCACATCTGCGGCCTGGCCTCCAGGCGCAGCGTCGTCTGCACTGGGTTCATGGCCAACAGACTTGGAGCGATATACTTCAACCTGGAAAGAGGAGATACTGATTATATAAGTTACTAACACCTAAAATAGGGTTCCTTATTGTTGGAAATCAATCACGCAGCGTGTCTTTATTTCTAACATAGAACCTTTGTCAGACATTATCCCACTAATAACATGGTCACTCACAAAAGAAATTAATATTCAACCAATTTTTAGTACCTTATCCTTGCTATATTTTCCGGGTTTCTTTCCACACAATGGTGATTATGTGAGTTTTCACCTGGACCTTGGTATAAGTTTATTTGAAGTGCAAAAACAATGTTTGTTGCTTGTCACTATATATCAGTATATTTGTTTTCTTGGAGTAATTCTGCAGACACCAACGTCTAGAGAGTTCTGCTTATCTTCATTTTTATGTTTTTTTGTGCAAACAAATTCCACTTCTGGGATATCTGAGTTAAAACTTTATAAATGTAAACATTTCAGACAACAAAAATGAAGAAAACATTTTCTCTCTGGTCTGTTTTTGTTTAAAAAACGCATATTATCACACAAAATTTACCACGCAAATTGCGATTAATCGCAATCAAAAATGTGATTAATCTGATTGTTTTTTTTTAATTGATTGACAGCACTACTAAATATATTCAAATATGAAGCAAATTTTCAAACAGAATTCCCAAGAATTTGAAAAACTTTAATAGATGTAGCGATTGAGCTAAAGTTTGAAAACAAAATGCTTTTTACTTTGCCAAAAACTATTTTTATGTGTTGTTCTTTTCCCAAGTAAAGGTTATCCTGCCTTATTTCACAAAATCAAACAGATAAAAATGATATACAGACAAAAAATAGGTAAAAGATCATCATTATTTAAAAAATTGTAAACAGTATATATTTTTTAAATAATTAGAAATGTATTTTTTTTGGTGTTGTATTCTATATTGTTATTTTATATGGTTCCTGTATCTCCCAAGTTAGTTTATTCATTTTAAGCCAACACTGTTTTCCTAATCAGTTATTAATATTTTATTTTCCTTGGTTTAAGTTAATTACACCTGTTGCCTTGTGTGTCATTCCCTTGAATCCATACATGCATTTATTTCAGCTCCAGCTGCTGCCAGCTCCTCTCAGTGCATTCAGATTCAGCTATGAATCACTGCTGCTTCAGTTTGACCTCAGTCTCTTTAGGAGCTTTTTTCTTTGCTTTTCTTTTTTTTCTTAATAAATCAGTTTACTTTCTGTTGGCATGCCTCCAGCAGCAACAACCGTGATAAGAGCACTGGCACTCAGCGTTAAAGTACATGGACCTTGCAGACTCTGAAGGGCAGAATGTTTTGAAAATATGCATGTGGATCGAAGTTTATCAATGTGATTTTTTTTGCCTGGAAATTTTTTTAAAAACCTGCTTGGGATGCTTACAAATATGAAAACAAAATTTGACCAAAAAAAAAAAAAAAACGACTAATTTAGAAGAGTTTTCCAATTAAAAAATGTAATTAAAAAATCAAATGAGATAAGATTGTAAAGGAATTAGTGAAAAGTCAAGGTTCAACATACAGATTCAAAGTCACTAGAATCAAACAGCAACAGAATATTAACTTTTTACATGCTTCATTTAAATTTAATATGTAAAAATCCTTCTGAAGGGACTTTCTTAGCAATAAATTCAGCAGAACAAGTTTCACTCAGCAACCAGCAGCAACATCTACTCTTCTCTGTCTCATAATCCACAACATAGACACAAATAGTGATGTTTTAAGAGAGCTAAATTATCTGCAACATTCAGAGACTATAATAGCTGTGTCCATTACACATACATTATGCTATACATATGCTCAAAACTTTATCGAAATTCTAGAAATGTCGACAAAACACAATTTTGCAATGACACTGTTTCCATTAAAACCTAAATATGCCGATAAAAACAAACCAATATAAGTCATTAAAAACCATGGTGATGGATGATAACAAGGATTGTTTCTAGTTCAAAAACCTCAACAAAACCTCCACCAAGTGCAAAAACGTTCTTTTTGTAAATGCAAGTTTTTTTTTCTTTAAATTCTTGTGTTTTTAAAAAAGTGAATGTTAGCTGTTCTTACTTTTACTAAAATATATATTATTTTTATTTAACTTTTGATTTTTCATGCTTTTTATTTTTTACTCAAAAACATTATTTAGCTTTACTTTAACACCTGAGGACTCGTCTGTAAACACAAAATCTTTAACATACGGTAACTTTTCAACCATTAACATCGTAATTTATACAAGCGGTTTAAAAATGCACGAAAAATCAAAAGATTTAAATAAAAATAACAAAATGTGTTTTAGTGAAAGTAAGGACAGCCAAAGTTAGTATAAAATGTTTGTTTAAGTATTACTAAATACATACAGATTTTGCTTTACTCGGTGATTTAAACAAGGGATTTATCAACATTCTTAAGTAGAAAACTGAGAATATTTATCCTTGTGGGTTTCCGTAGCTGATTTGCTTTGGAAGAATTACTCAATGTGGTTGCATCAAACCACTTGACGGGAGGCTTTTAAGTAAATCTAAAAATTTATTTTTGAGTGAGTGAATTTTTCATTGCAAACCCAATTTTCACATTTTCATAGTAAATGATAATACAGCTAATACGACAGCAAGAGGACCTACCATGCCTCACACAGTATTTGAAGTTTTTTTTACGTTTATTTGAAGTTTTCTGTATGTGTGCACGTGGATGTGGACGAAGCTGAACCAATGTTTACACCGCCCTCGGCAACATGTGTTCATGCAACCATTTCCAATGAAAAGGCTGTGTAAACATGCTTCAAAGTGCATTTCCGTTTTTATTCATTGACAAAAATGTCAATCACTTTAGTTAAGGTTTTCTTGTCTGAGCGGAACTTTTTGTTTAGTTTTTGTTTCGTTTTCGTTGGGTGAAAAATGTCGTTGACGATGATGAAAATGTTTCGTCAGTGAAGTTAACACTGGCCACTGAACGCAGATTGCAAGTTAAACCAGGTGAAACTTTGACCAATCAGGGACTTGGATTTGGTAATGACCTATGGATGGCTACACATTCTCACCCTCAACTCATCATTTACTGTATGGACGTATGGTTTGGGCCTCCTTCACATCACTTTTTGACGTTTTGGGTGTCCTCAACTCGTTTTTTGACATGCTGGTTGTTCCCATTGTCTCAGGTCCCCAACACTCGGGACGGGGTACTGGATGTGGTATCAGATGTGGAACCGGTACTGGCTTAGGGTACCATACTGGGTTAGGGTACTGGTACCGGGTTAATGTACCGGGGGTTGGGAAATCCTATTTAACGTCTGTGGCACGGTACCAAGCAGCTCTTGGACCAGTACCAGTCCGCTTCCCAGAGGCTGGGGACCCCTGATTCAATGGGAACAGCCAGCACGCCAAAAAAAGAGGAGTTGGGGAAACTCAAAATGTCAAAAAGTGATGCAGAGGGGGCATCACTTGATTAATGGAATCTATTTTATTTCATGGAAGCGCCAACTTTGAAGCTTGATCATGGAAAAGAAATCCGTAATTGTGGTTTGTGCCTGGTGGGAATTATATGACACCAAGTCTTTCATATATCGGAATAGAACTGTGAAAGAAAAACACATTTCACAACAAGCCTCTTCCAACTGTAGGTGGCAGAAATGCACTTGTAAACAAACAAAAAGAAAAGAAGCCCCTCCCTGCTTGTTGAGTGTGAACACCATGAGCTAAATCCATGTTCAAGAATGTGTCCGTAGCTTAAAATTAACAGGATACCAGAAAAGAAGCAATAAACATGTTACCTTCTTGGCGTTGTTTGGGGAGATTTTGAGACCATCGCTGCTGACCTCGTAGGTGGACAGAGAGAGCGTTTTGCCTGTAGGAGCTTGCAGAGACACAGTTCCCTGAAAGGCACATAGAGGGATGGACAGCCCTCCTGATGATCGCTGCATAAAACCATGGAAGAAAGTACAAGACAGGGGAAAAAAAGAATTAAAATTGACCACAAACCGTTATGTATTAGAGAGCAGAGATGTTTCTTGGTTTTACAGGAAGCGGGAAAGTGATTATAATTAGGACCACATTTAGATGAGCTTAGTTGCCAGATTCAGTTTCAGAGCTCGCACTTCTTGGAAACATAAAGGAGCCAGTCAGACCATAACAGCTATGAATGGTCCACTCGATGCCCCTGCGCAGCATAAATATTACATTTGTCAGATTCTAATCAAATCTAGTTTGCTCATGATGTTAGAACAATAAAGCGTTTTTTGCTTGGAGCTTTTTGCATCCTTCATTATTACCAGTGACCAGTCTAAGCAAAGAGCTCTTCTCTTACATGCTTCCTCTAAGTTGCAGTAAAATGTGCTGAATCCCAGTAACAGGCAGTAACTCAAGCAGTCGTCGGTTTATAGCTAAACAGTGCAGACCCACTTGCTGGTAGATGTGCAGAACACTTGTGCAGGCTTCCAATAGCCTCAGTGTCAATCTGACATCAAAGCTTAAATTACGCTTTACTCGCTGTCGTGCTTTATTGGCACTTTTGATGGAGTGGAGCCATCAAAAGAACAAAAAAAAAACAGCTCTGCTCTAAATCTACTTCTAAACCAAAGTGATCAGACTACTGTCATCCCATTTTACGATCCTGTCAGGATCCACTCTAATCATTTCCAGTGCCTCCTTTGCTTTGGATTCTTAACGGTTCAAACAATTAGAGAATTAGAGAAGCTCGTCATAGCTTATGTTTAAGAGCACCTCTATTGACATCTTATGTGAGAAAGACTTTGTAGATTTGCTTAAAAATTTCAGAAATCTTGGAAATACCAGTTAGACTTTTTCTGACCTGCTCATCAGTTTGCATCCATTCTAAAAGTATGTTTTGTCATAGAAATAGACATCATGGGGGAAATGATTGGGACATGACTGCAGAAAATCCGTGTAGATGCTCGTTTTTTGATGCAAATGTGATATATAAGAGAACCAATGAATGTGTTAGCCTCCTCTCCTCCCTGATTATCTGTTTTCCTGGCTCTGAGTTCCTATTGTTCTAAGTGATGAAATGAAAGGCAGAACCACAGCGAGGAGTGTCAAAACAAAAACACAACACCCAACACATTAAATAACAGACGCACAAAGACAAAGAGAAAAAAAAGTTACTTTTCACCATTTTAGCACAAATTTTAGAATGATTATTATTATTATCTGCTCGTCTAAAAGGCTCCAATCAGAGTCGCAAACACTGAAGTAACACTTTGTTTTTCACTTCTCCTCTGCTTTAGGTAGATTCACAAATTGCTCTCATTTCAAGCTCTTAAAGGGCGGCATTTATCATATTGGGGCTCACTGAGGTAAAGGCTGGTTGCAAATACATCATTTTATAGGCAATACCAGCAGATAATATCAGTTAAATCTGTGTGATAGTAATCCATTTAAAAAGTATTTTTTAAGGGATCAATGTCATATTTTTTAATGGATTTATTCTTTTACACTAACATCATGTTTTGTATCTGTTGGAAAAAGCACCCAAGGACTTAGTATTCAGGAGCTAGCGAAGTCCTTAACAACGTCAAAATAATGAAATATTTTGCAACTCTAAAATTTTCACAAGAAAGCTAAATGGCATTTTTGAGCATCATTACCTTGGAAAATAATTCAGGACTTGGATGAATTTGGTGGAAATTTTTTACAGAAATTCACATTTGTGTTTCATTTACAACCAACATGGTCTCCGTCTAGTTTTCATTCTCATTTTTGTCACCGTTCCAGTCACTCTGTTTGCAAATTGAGGTACAAAGATGATTTTTTTCACGTTTTGGCAGTAGATGGCACTTAACAAAGCTTGGCATGCAAAGTGTGCATGACATTTTTGTTTGACCCAAAAAGCTTTGCCATCACCACATCAGGCAGGACAATAACAAACCCGTGTATGTTGATGCCAAATTACAGATAATCGCCAAAGAGTGCACAACTGAGGTGTTTTTTGGAACGACGAGCCTTGGACGCATCGCTGCCAATGAACAGCTGCATTTGACGTAGAAACAAAGCTAAATCAAACAGGAAAACTCGAGTCCCTCTTAAAAAAGGCTCTTTGTTCACCTTTAGTTCAGCAACAAAAAGAGAAGTTGCTGTTCATTTAGAGTATTAAAATCATTCTTACCCTGAATTTAAGGAAGAAGGAGTTATCAATTTCTTACAACAAAACCTAAATGAAGTGTGGCAAACCAAACCAAATACTGGTAGGAAATATTTGGCTACCCAAGCTAAACGTTTAAAAATCCACTCTGAACATCTTTGAAGCTATTGTAAAAGTGTTCCTAGCGGTCTTTTAACTATGATTATGCAATTTTTGTAGATTTCATTAATGGGTTTTAAAAAAACACCTTAATTCCCAAAACAGTAAATTCTTTGATGTAGTGGACTTTACAGCATTAAATGTTGGTTATCAGCCCTTCCGGTCAAACAAATTAAAGAAGTTTAGCAACACTTGAAACTTTGTAAAACTAATAAGTAAAAAATGTTGTTTAAATCCACCTCTTTTGCACTCAGTCCTGGCAGCTTTTTGGCTTCTTAGGGAGAAGTCCCTGTTTCTGTTCCACTTTGAAACAGAAAAGAGAAAGGCTGACATGTAAAGCCTCTTAATTTTATCTCAACACCCACAGAGGAGAGAAGTATTACATTTTGCAAAAGTGTTTTCATGCAAAAGACCATCTTTCAGGACTGCAGCTGGTGCAAAGTGCCCATCTGCTGCTCACTTCAACTAAAACCATTTTAAACACACCAGTCTTAACCTCTACGGGGAACACGCGCTCCGTTATGAAGAGTTGGTCTTTAACTTTCCCAGCCTTATTTAGCTCCATCTACCAGTGTTCCAAAATAAATGTTTTTTTTTTACTTTGTATGATCCATTTTTGTCTGCCTGGATACCTTCTCAACATTTTGTAGGCACTTATGAGATCTTCAAAACAGCAATTCAGAGTTATGTTTAATGTAAAACAGGAAACATTGGGGAACCCAAATAGCATAGTCTAATTTTTTGTACAAAAAATATAATTTAATTGAAAAATCTGAGACTAAATTATTGGAAATATAAAGAATAAATGACACAAAAAAGGCAGATCAATCCAACACGTTCTCACTCCAAACTCGTCACATATTGACGTTTGGTTAAGGACCCCTCTGCGTCACAAATTGACCTTTTGGGTGTCTCCAACTCGTTGTTTGACTTGGTGGCTCTTCCCATTAAATTACAGGTCCTAACATCCAGGCCACTAACTGGAACCACAAAAGTACCGGTACCCTAACCCGGAACTAGTTCACACCCAGTACCACATCCGGGCCCGGTTCGCATTGGGTACTGCGTCTACTACTGGGTCAGGTCCGGTACTGCATCTGGCACCACGTCCTGTATCGCTTCTGGTGCCGGGTTAGGGTTAGGGATCTGATACAGTGTTAGGGTAATGGTACCGGTACCGTGGTCTGAGAACCAGACCACGTGCTGTACCAATGTTCGTTACCACATCTGGGCCTGGTTCACATGAGGTAATGCGTCTTATACCACATCTGGTACCGCATCTGGTACTGCGTCCTGTGCTGGGTTAGCGTTAGGGTACTAGTACTGGGTTAGGGTATCGGTACCAACCATGTCCTGAAGACCAGTCCACATGCTGTATTACGTCCGGAGCCGGTTCGCATCAGGTACCACGTCCTGTGCTGGGTTAGTGTTAAGGTAGTGGGTTAGAGCATCGGTTCTGGCCGCGTCCTGAGGACCAGTCCTCATGCTGTACTGCATCCGGGCCTGGTTCGCATCAGGTACACCATCTGATACTGGGTTGGGTCCAGTACCGCATATGGTGCAGCGTCCGGTGCTGAGTTAGCGTTAGGATAGTGGGTTAGAGAATCGGTTCTGGCTGCGTCCTGAGGACCATTCCTCATTCCTCATCTGGTACCGGATCCAATATCGTGTCCAGTGCTAGGTTTGCGTTAGGGTACTGGGTTAGAGCATAGGTACCAGCCGCGTCCTAAGGACCAGTCCAAATGCTGTTCGCATCAGGTGCCGTATCTGATACTGGGTCGGGTCCAGTACCGTATCTGGTACCGTGTTTGGTATCGCGTCCGGTGCTTGGTTAGCGTTAGGGTACTGGGCAAGACGGTCGGTCTGATACCTCATCTGGAGGGTTTTTTTTATGATTTTACGAATTTAACTTGATTTTACGAACTGCCAGCACTTCATAAAATTATGAAGTAGGGACACCCAAAACCTCAAAAATTGTCGCGGAGGGGTCCTTACCCAAATGTCAGTATGTGACGACATGGGAATGAGTATGTGTTGATCAAGCGCACCTACAAAGGAATGTGGATCCCTAAATAGACCAACAAAAACCATATTCTGTAAAAATAATATCTATATATATTACATACAAGGCAAAAGAGGGCTTCGCCTGAGGCGCACAAGAACATATAAGTAAATCAACAATCCCATGTCACACAGCACAGATTAATTGGTGTGAACGTTTCCATTTTTCTGTTTTGAAAGAATTCTCGGAGGACTAATTGAGTTAGCATCTGAATGCACATTAGAGCTACCTTCATCCCTGGAGGGGAAGGTCTTGAGACTGCACCCGCAGCTCCGTGCTCGCTGACAGACTATAAAGTCACACAAAGGGTAAATATGTCTTTAAGCTGTAATTCCACCTCTCCCTGTGGATGTAGAAGGCCAGAGGGTCTGACAGTAAGGAGCAGAGACGCTGGGTAATGACATCTAGTCTCCCTAATAGGGACCAAAACACAACCAGGAGAAAACATAATCCACTTCCTCTGGTTTCCGTAGAGGTTTTGTTTGTGTGCATAAACTATTTGTTTGTTTTTTTTTCTTCATATCTTGTCTGTCTGCTTTTGGGGATTTAAGGCTGGAGAGACGCCTAGAGCAGTTTTGTTGCTTCTTGTTTTTTGGCCATGTTTTAATGCTATTTTGTACATTTTGTGCATTAGCGTATGTTCATCATGCACTTGTGATTCCACTTTTACAGACTCCAGTCAATAAAATAGCCCCAAGGAGAAATAATTCACAAACTTAGCTAGTAAGAAACTCAGAAGTAGGGCAAAGCGCACACATGCTCGCACACAAACCAGCAGTGTGTAGAGAATCTTAGACTTAATACGTGATGCAAAGTGAGAGCCAAATTCAAGCCGCAGATGCATGCTCTGTGGATTTCCCACCCTCTGGTGCTTTTTAAACCAAAACATTTAAACATATAATTGAAGCGGAGATGGAGAAGAAGAAAGACAGATAATTTGTTTGTGTGTTTTTGTGTTCCAAATGGAGTTGTGGATGATTCTGACTCCACGGCTTTTTATTTTTGGTCTTCCCAGATTCACCAGCATGTTTTAATGATCGCATCTGTATCTGTTGCACTGCTGAGGTCGCTCTTTCATGTATGCATTGCACCGCGAACACCAGGCCACTACATCATTAGACCATTAGCCTTCTGTCCTTATTTAACAATTTAGCTGGGTTTAAGCACAGCGAGAAATCTGCTGCCAGAGCAAAGCGAATCAACAACAAAGGAAGCCGATTAAAAGTGAATCTGCCGACAATGCCTGAATCCCCGCAACATACCTATCTGTAATGAGCATCGCTTGTTATATTTTATGCTCTTTGACTTTTTTGAACACTGGTTAGCTAGTTAAGTATTAATTGGCGTCATTAGCACAGGTTTTCTTGGCAGACAGACAGTCATGCATTATGCAGCAGATATTGAGTGAACAAAGCTAGGCAGGCATGCATACTTATCCAGTAGATATGGTTTACTATTTAAATCTCATTAATAATGAGCTTAGTAAAAATGCGCTTTTTTCACTGCCCTCTCTGGGTAAACTCACCAAACTAAACTAATAAATTGAGCTGAATTGGATGTGCCTGTCTGGTTTCAGTGTCTCGGGGTGGATTTCTGGCTTTTGAAAGATGGATTTGATCAGTGGAATCCACTGAGGCTCTGCAGAGATAATAACATATTTGGATAGAAAAACAGAGAAGGAGAATATACAAAATCCCTTGATTTTAGCAGATCTGAAGAAAGATGAGCAACCAATAAATCAGGCAGGAGGTCACCTAAAAGACTCAAATCCTTATATAGTTTACAATTATACATTTTCAGTGACACAACTTCGATTTCCTGTTTAGCAAAAATGTAAAAAAAAGACAGACTGATGATGCCAAAGTCATCGCCTGAGGATGTGTTGCAAGATAAAGCATCTGCTGGATATTTTTAGAAAGGCAATAGACAGTCAGTGTGCAGAGAAATCAATTAATCCCAAACCACAGAGTGACAGATACAAATGACTTCATTTAATGGTTGGAAGATTGGACTAATAAAGTGACCACTGTGGACAGTAGTGTACCTGTCTGGGTGTCCTCTCTGATTTACTCCTGCACCACTCCCAGTCTGTCAGCTCGATTTTCCGACACTCCTCGTGCGACAGCCTCCTCTCCGGCGCGTCAAACACTGATGAGGTGTCGGTGAGATGATGGTCCTTCTGATTAGAAGGCAGTGAAAGGACACAGCGAAGTTCATTGATATCCTTGTGGTTCTCGTGAGGATGAGGAGGACTGTTAACCAGCGCCTCCCCTTCACCTGCCACCGCCTCCAAAAGGAGGCCTGCGTGTGAAGAGCTGTCCACTCGACGCGCGGCGCTGAAATCAAAATCGGGGCCAAGTTTGGAGAGCCCGCTGTTCTCTAGAGCATCGAGGCGGGTGTTAGTGAAGTCACAGTTAAACAGGCTGTGATAAGCAGGCTTATCCATGAGAGGGCTGCCATGACACTTGGTGGCATGCGACAGCTTGTACACTCCGTAACCTTGTTGGAAGGATAAGTTGAACTCCAGTCTTCTTTTCATCGCTGTAAAAAGAGAAAAGCACAATATTTTCATTGCATTTTCAAGCCCCTCAAAGAGTAAAAAGCCTTTTAGACAACTTTTTCTCATTAGAAAAACCTCCTTAATGGATGTTTTGGGTAAAAAATAATACACTTGATAGAGTATCATCACCGTCTACCTGAGGGTTGCTGCCTTGAGTCCCGCTTGCAGTTGATGAAGCAGCCACACGGCATGTGGATCCAGCGCTCGGAGAGCACAAACAGCGGAGTGACCGCAGGGGCCAGTAGAGTGAGAAAAAAGCTCAAAGTCTCCAGGGAAGAGCTGCGTGCGTTTACAGCGTGGCGCATGAGCACCAAAGTCTGTAAAGGAGAGGCGAGAGGAAATGAATTCATCAGGGAGACACTGATTCAAAATGCATGAGGTGGTGGCAGGCAGAAGACGCGTGAATGAAGAGATCGTGCAGGCTTTTCAACCAAAATTGGGTCTTTCTGCTTTTAAAAAAAATGTATTTCAGTCTGTTGTCTATGAGACACACTAACTCTTATTTTATATCAGTTTGCTCTAAAAACTCAGTTTCATGGTTCATCAACAGGTGAATTAAACAATAATAATGCCAACATTTCATGACGATTTTGCTAAGAACACCAGTGATGTTCTTAGAAGGCTTTGTGGTTCCCCATCAACCTGGAGTCCAGCAATCAAAGATGAGGTGGATCATTTGTGAAAGACATTACAGACAGCTGACAATCTTTCCAAAAAAAGACGTCACAGCAAGTTCACTTTAAGGTCAGACCATGCAATAGTGAGAAAGAGTGAAAATCGAGCCACTAAACGCCATGTCCACTTCAGTTGGAACACAAAACGGAAGTACAATTAGAATAAAACTGTGTAAAAGGAAACTTTTTTCTTTAAGGACTTACAGGAGAAACTTAATCCGTCTAAGAGTAAAGCAGTGCTTCTGGAGCAACGTATTTCACGTAAATGAGAAACAAGTGGAGATGGCTGGTAGTCATTCCCAGGTTAGGTAATAACAAATGAAACAGTACTATACTGTAACTGCTCAGTCAAATCAGACCATAACCAAACAATGTAGTGGCATGACCTTAAAGTCTCACTCCCATCATCTTTTGATCTATAGTAAAATTGTTCCCAGTGTTTTTTAATTATGACTATGTCGTTTTCAGGCAAAATTATAAAAACTTATGTCGTTTTCTAGGGCATAGTTTCTGCAGTAGCTCTTTAGAAATTCACTTCCGAATAGGCGGGATTGTTGGGACAGAGTAAGCCTGCCCTGAATTCCCATCATCGCTTTATTTACACGCTCAACTGATAGCTTACAGTCCGTCACAACCCCAAGCTAACATTAACTGTGCAACAAAAATGGCAAGGAATATTGGAGTTATTCGGCCATCCAGTTTTGAGCCAGATGCCGAGGAAAACGAAGATGGTAATGGATGCATTGGAATGGAGCAGAGCGTTTGTGGCCCACCAAGTCCCACATGCTATAAGCTTTTCCCGACAGGATTTTTTTTTGTCTGCTCCTGATTCACAACTATTTGAATAAAGAAAAAGATAAAAATTAAGTGTTTATCTTAATCGTCATTAAATTTGTCCTCCATGAGAAAAAAAAGGCCCAAACATAAAAAGAAATGCAATTTTTGTTGGAGTGGATCCGTAGAGAACAGTGTATGAATAAGTTGATTTAAAGGAAAATGTTTCCAAGGACAGAGGTCCAAATTCTAACTTAAAACTTTAAAAATAATTTGAACTCATGGAGTCTATTCGACTACATTTCAGGTTAAATCGGGATACAGTTTTAAAGGCAAGACTATTTCAAACACAACTCGTCAGTGCTGACATCTCTCAGAAATTCTGCTAAAATCAATGTTAACAGAAACTTCCTCATCCAAAGATATAAACTTTGTTGTAAATTTATAGCATTTTTGATCAAAGGAATCCAGACTCTGGTTATCCTCAAACCTTTTGACCATGCTAGTGTGTATCTCATTGTGTTGGAGCTTGACTAAATTTGTTAGAGCACAAAAACGTGTTGAAAAAGATGTGTTATCTCAAGATTGGGTATTTCAAAATAAAACTTTAATTTAGCACTTAATTTTTTTCTAATATCTTAAGTTAAACCTTAGAACAGACTGAATTTTGGGTTATACTACTTTAAATACATTGTAGTGTTAAAATATGAATGCATGCACTTATTTGTCAAAATACATAATTTATAAAGTAAGAAACTGACTGAATAAGTCTGTTAGACTAAATGCAACAGCTCCCATCAAAATACAGAAACTGATGTGTGTGTGTTTTTTTTTTTTTTCTTGTAAGTTGTACTCTTTTGTATGGTGGCCCTGAAGTGCAAATTAAATCAACAAATGACTCGACTGGATATCATCATCTTATCAGTGATGTCCCATAATACCTTTTTCTGGTTCCTCTTTGTGTTTCATTTTTCTAACATTTCATTCTGTTTTCTGGACATTTTTTTTCCCAAAGTGCTTTTTTATTTATTTATTTATTTTTTACATTTTAGTTTCTGAGATTGTACTTTTTTTCCTAAAATATAATGCTTTTTTTATATTTACTTGTTTTGCTGGTTTTTAACTGTCATTGTGATCCGTAAATGTTTTCACGAGTCATTTGTTGATGTGACTTGCACTTAAGAGCCACCGTACTTTTGAGATAAATAAGTCATTTATGCCAAGTGTACAATTTCTTTGGCAAAACAAGCCAAAATGGAACAGACGGTTTGGTGTATCATGATTTCTCACTCACATTCTTTTAAGTCCCCTATAACATTTTTTTTTAATAAAAAAAAAAACGTTCTCATTAAGCAGTGTTTTAACTATAATTAAACAAAATCCCACATCCTAAATGTCTTTAAAAACATTATTCATGTTGATCTGAAGCTGTGGTTTGCAAAATCTCGTCTGAGGGGGCGTGGCTTTTGGAGATGACCTGAGCAGCTCCATCCCAGGACCCCCCTGTCTGATTATGACAGCTCTGTGTCTCATCACCGCTGCTACATAAAAATGTCCAGTCGTATCACAAAAAATAAAAATAAAAAAAATTCAGTGACAGCTGATTTGACCATGGAAATGCGCATGGCGGCTCATTTGACCACATGGGGAAGGTGCGGCCTTCTCTTCTCAGCACCTGAGCGAGGCAAGCTAGCCGGGCCAGATGATGGTTTTGCGCATGTGCAGCAGAGCTGTCGTGACGTATTAACAGCTCAACAAAGCATTTCTGCAACAGTTTGGTTGATAGCGATTTAAAAGGAGAAATACTTGGAAATGCAAAAACAAAATGATTTTTTACTACATGAACTCTCTTTCATAAGAAAAATGTAACACATACATGTTAAAAACTCAAAAAACTGGACTTTCATAGGAGGGAGACTTTAAAGATCCACTCCATTTGGTATTTTTAACATGTTCTTGCAGCATTTTTCTTATGATGGAGAACATGTATGAATAATTTAGGAATAAAATTGCATTTCGGAGTATTTATTTTTTCAAATCGTGATGGACCAGGAGCAGGTAAGAAACAGAAGTTTGAAAAAGCCTCGGTTTGTGAAATAGCAACTGTCATGGGCCAAAGTCTCCTGTTCTCATGTATCCACTTAGTCTTTCATTCATTCATTCATTCATTCATTCATATAGCTGTGGTAGTTTGGGTGTGTGAAGGGCTATAAGCCAGCAGGAGAATGTGTAAACAAAGGGTTGATGGGAAATTATCTTTCTTCCGCGTGCGCGCCAACAGTCCCGCCCACAACTCAGAGGCAATTTCTTAACGAGCTCCTGCTGCGCTGCTGAAAATGTCTTATAAAATGTAAATTGTTGCTTTAAAAACTGCATAATCATAATTAAAATACCACTGGGAACGTTATACAATGGAACAGTTGTCTGTAGTTCTACTTGTCTGCTGCTTACCATCATAGGCATCCATAAAACCACCCGAACAAGCGCCAGAATCATTGAGAAGCGCTTTTGCGCAAAAACCACCGGGGTATCCCCGACAGCGGCTGCGCTCTGTCCACCCACGGAGCCCGGGGACAGCCCGCCGCTGTCCCCCTTCCCCCTGACCTCTGTCCCGCACGAACTGGGGCTCAGCTCGCTGTAGGCTCCGAAACTTTTGTCGAAGCTGTCGCGGGGGAATGTCTGCAGGTCGCAGAGGGGAGCGGAGCCGCTCAGCCCCCTCGCCATGTCCAGGTAGCTGGGATACAGCAAGGTCCTCTGGGGCTCCGTGGAGCACAGCAGCTGGTACGTGAGCGGGATGAAGAAGAACAGCAAGCCGCCGAAGCACAAGACATACACCGAGAAGAGCAGGAGGGTGTAGAAACTGTCACTCCCCGGGAAACACCCAAGAGGAGCCGGCGTAAAGCTGCCCCATCCGCACAGAGGCAGCACGCTGACGGTCAGGCTGAGCGCCCACACCCCGGCGACCGCCCACATCACCCGGAGCGGCCGGCGCACGGACTGAAGAACTCCGAACCTCTTGGTCACATAAAAAGTGTGGGCTGCGATGAGGCAAGCCTTCATGTTACTGGAAACCCCCTGGAACACGTAGAGAAGTCCGGACAAAGTGCAGAGGCTGCCGGACCCTTCCTCTGCCCCGCTCTCCCACTGCAGGAGCAGGAACAGGGAGAGGGGCACCACGCTCAGCAGGTCGTCCACGGACATGGACGCGACAATGACGCACAGGGAGGTCTTTTTCCTCATCCGGAGCAGAGTCAGCAGCGAATACACCCCTCCGACCAAAGTGGCAGCGGCGATAGTTACGCACAAACCGAAGAGCAGCAGCATGCGACTCTGCCTCTCCATCCCCGTGGGCTCCGGCGTGTCATAGCTGCTTGTGGAGAGGTAGCTCTGGTTAGGCGCCGGGGAGCTGCTGTACGCCGTGGACATCTTCTCACTTTTTGGCACTGATCAAATCCTTGCGTTTTTTAAAGTTCACCGAGCTGCAGATGGGTCAGGATTGGATGCGAGGCGCAGGGGAAAACGCAGGAGAAGAGATGGAGCTCAGAGCGCACAGCTCCTCTCTGATGTGGTCCATTGGGGGAGGACGCGCGCGTAATCAAAGCTTCCTTTGGATGTGGAGCTGGCTGGTTGTTCACAGGTGCTTGGCTTCTCCGTTTAAGCAGCGTGACCAGAGCATCTCTCGTTTCCAGCAGCCCGTGCGCGCTGGCGTCATCACCGTTTTCTTTCAGAGCCGTTTTCGGGGATGGGGGGGAGGGGGTGAGACAAACGCTGGATACTACGAGAGTGTGGAGACAGCCCGACGCACCAGGCTGCGCTTTTGTTTGTGCGCTGGCTGCTCTGCCTCCTTTCTTGGGTCACACACAAATAAACGGGGAGAAATAAGTTCCTAGATTACATTACAAAAATTTTCAAAAAGTAAATCAAACTAAAAGACATGCCACGGCTTTATAAGTCGGTTCCAACAGTCTTTCAAAAGGAATTATTTTAATTTGTAAATATATTTTGTTGTACCTCAAACTACAGGATAAGTTTAGAAAACCAGTTCAGACTTTTGTTCCAATGATGCCCACATCAAAGAATTGACAAAAATCACTATTATTTTAAATTAAAATATTTTAAACCATTTAATTAATCTATTAAATAATATTAAATATGAGATGTTAGGTGATATAAGTGGTGGAGCAGTTAAATAGCAAGAAAAGGGTGCAGATGGTCCAGAGTTTAATATAAAGGGGTGGAGCTAATAATTTTGGTGGCTGTCATTACAAAAAAAGGTTCTTTTTGAAATGCTTAAAGAAGCTTTTATTGATAATTTCTTAATCTTTGCCAACATTGATACTAACATAGACTCAAAAGCTTGGGGGAACCCTGCCCCGCCTTGTCCCCCATAGCTCCGCCCCTGGGGGATTTGATACGTTTTTGCTCACAACAATGTTAGTTTAAGATGCAAAAATATTGACAAGTGTTTAGGAAGAAAAGCACCCTATGTACCCACTGTCTCATATTTGATCCAAACTTTTGTAACGTGGAGTGACTTTATTATAAAGAATTAGATATCTGTATTTCAATACAGTGATTAGTCCATTAAAAAAAAAAACAGATGAGTGTTTCCCAATCTGAAGTTTTGAAAATCTGCAATACTTTTCCCATCAAAAGTGTTTTTGCGATAGAAGCCATTTTGAAATGAGCAGGAAAAGCCCTTCTACTGCCTCTAGTGGAATGATAATGAACTACAGGGAAGAAAACATAGACTAGGTTATACAAAATGCAGAACTGTGCACATTTTTTTTTACCTATGGGCCACCAAGGGTTCTAAAATTTGAAAGAAGGGCCGGACCAGCAGATGCGCGAAGTGTTTATGTAATTCACCTCATAAGAAAAATAAAAAACTGGATTCTTGATGAGTACATGCTTTAATTTAGATTGAAGATTAATGTATTATATAGTTTAAAACTGTGGGGATTGGGATCAGGGGTGTAGTTGTGTTCTGGTTTTCATGTTTACCCTTAGTCTTTACTCTCTTTCTCCCACCTGGTTCTCCTTCCTCTTAATGGGTACACCTGTGCTCGATTGTCACGCCCTCTTATTTTAGGCCATCCGCTGCCAGATCGTCTTGTGAGCTTTATTAGCCTTCACCGATTCTTTTGGATCTGTATAAACCTGGACCAAAATTAGAGAAAACAAAACATTAGAGATAATGACCTTTGAAGCGTGCATTATCAGAAATTAGAACATGATGGTTGCTTCCGTGAAGTTCATTAATTTCCGATAATGCAGACTTCAAAGGGCATTATCCTGCTTATACCATGGCCACTTACAAAATAAATAAATACTGTCTCTGTAGCATGTGTAGCATTTTATTGTCATAAAAATGTCATATATTTTCATAAAGGCTTTTTATTTATTTTTATCAAATTTGTTCAAAACTATTGATTTTTTATACATCTTTAATACATTTGTTTAATTACTGCTTTTTATTTACTCGTTTTTCAATTTCTCTTTAAATTCCAATTTCTTGATATTACCCTTTTCATGGTTTACTTAGTTTATTTTTCAAGACCTGAAGAACGCAGAAACAGGAATGAAGCATGAGTGGGGGAAGGGAGGCCTGGGATCAATGGTATTGGCTGAGTTCTCTTCTGATGTGAAGACATCCAATGACTGTAAGTGAGTGTGTTGGTGACACCCCCTGGTGGCCTGCAAAACCCAGGGACAGAGGGGGGTTGGGACAGACCATGTAGGTGAGGCTGCCGAGAAAAGGGTCTCAAGATCTTCTCCATCTCCAAAATAAACTTGACTAATTTATCCTGTTGGATTTTGTGTCTCCTTTAACAAAACAGAACATGGGGAGATAGACTAGGATGAGAAATCCTGTCTGAATACACAACAACAAGCTGCTGAGTCGACCAAGACTGCATTGGCAAAGGGAAATGATATATACATGCTGATCATCACAATTGTTTAAGGATGCGATTTTGAGCAACCAATCTTACATGTCACTTTCCAGGGCTATGGGTAAGAAACACCCCACTTTTCTTTTAGGGAACATATTTTTATTCATTCCTTTTCTCACACAACACTTCCTGGACCGAACAACTTCCTTCCTGTTTTTTTCTACATATCCCTCCGCCAAACCATAACCATGAAATAAAATACACTTTACAAAGAACAATAAAATATCATCTTACAATAGGTTTAATCAAGTATCAGTTCAGAGAAAAAGTTTACCTCTTACATCTTATTTTTGTCCACATAATGATGCAAAAGTTTGTTGTAAAGACGCCTGCGCAGTGATATAGAACATTCCGGCTATGTTACCGGAACTTCTTTTTTATTATCTGTGGATTATCACTTTTTAATCCATACTCAGCAGCCAATCAGAATCGAGTATTCAACTGGACCACGGTATAATAAGGATTATCAATGTAATTAATTCCAGTTTTGATAGATTAAATAGTTTAACACAGAGAAGTTCAGCACAAGGCCTTCTGGGCCATATTGCCCACCCCTGATACAGTGGGTTTTTAAGAAAAGTTTGGTGAGATAGGGGTCTCATAAATGCATGAAATATGATATATGCAGGGTTTAAATTAATTCCAGTTTTATCTCTTTGGACAACAGAGGTCAGGTTATGATCAGTCAAATGAAAGCTACACTCTACATCATCTTACTTTCTTTGGTACATGATAATTCAGGCATAATTGAGATCTAATTATAATCTGATCTCTATAAAGTGGTATCATTAGGGTTAACGCTGGATGATGCAATCACAGATAACCTCCAGTTAAACATGTTGCCTCAGAGCCCACTGTGTCAACATGCCTGCGTGTGCCCTTAAATCCTCTTGCCTCCCCGTGGTGTTCAAGGTTTTTCCGGCTGAAGGACTCATCAGTGTGTTCAGAGGACCGAGTGTTCATTTATCCTCCTGGAGGTCCAAAAACTGTTACTCCGTAGGTCGCTGTTTGTTATATCTGAGAGATTGATGAACTCACAAGTCGTTTGCATTTTTAAATTTAATCCGCAAGATCACAGACGTGAATGCGCCTCACCTATTTAAAAATAAAGTCCGACTTGGAGCTGGGGGACAGGCCGATTAAATGGGCCCTCTCTAAGGCCACGAGGACACAGCGGAAGGGCGCACAACACAATCTGCAAGAGTGCATAAAAAACGAAAGCACACACATACACAAATAGACTCACAAAGGCTGAAACAAGCGTCACACATCAAGGTGACCTACTTTCTGTGCGTTTGTATGTGTCTGCGTAAGCTGCATACATCTTTCAGTCATATGTGCAAAAGGTGAGTGGAGCTTTTCACCAACAAGAACACTGGTGAGAAAATAAGTAAAGGAATCTGTTATATGTTACATAAAAATACAAACACCTTGTCACAACACATTTCATCAACTAGAACAAGGACATCCTGTAAAGAGTTGGATTTTCTAAACGTTCTCAACCATGTTTGATCAATCGACTCCAATTCTGACACCTAAAAAGCACAATTTAGAGTATTTGATGAGGATATTTTCAAATTAACTCTGCAATCCCTGAAATACACAATGTTAATTAGAATTTATTCCTAATAAAAATTCACAGTCATTCTGCCGTCTGCTGTTGAGATGGTTGATCAAATAGTTGGTGTTGAAGGATTAAGTCTTTCCTGAATTACTAATTCAAAGAAGTTGCTGCAGATGACAGAGTTGCTGTTTATTTCTGACACTTTGACAAACTTGCACAACAACAGTATTTTTATCTTCTAATCTATTCAAACCGGAACCGTTGCATTTCAGGCTTGGCAAGAAAATCGTCTTAGCAGCGACGCTCCTGTCAGTTGACGTGTGATGCGTCATAATAAAGTCAGGATCAGCCAATATCCTTTACTCACAGTATTTTAGGGGAAACATCATTTTTAGTCATTACATTAATTAGGGCATAAACACTAAGAAACATATTAATCGATGTGTCTTTGGAATCAACCTGCTGCTGGAAAAAATATTAATCAAAGTGTTTTAGTGTTGGTGGCTTTTGCACATAAAAAATGAACAAACAAATGAATTTAAAGATATAAAAAAACAAGAAAGATGTGGACAACTTTCAGCATGTGGGATTTCACTGATCCACACACTTAGAGTGTTATGATAATCTTCCTGACACAACCCTGTATTTTACCCAGGCTGGGGACTGGCACAGGGAGACCCAGACTCGGGCTGCCTTATGGTTACATAGTAGCGTGAAGGGTCTTGTCTCAGAACCCAAACTGAAGTAAACTCATTTCTCCCCCGGGAAACGAACTTCACCAGTTCTGCATTCAGACAACTGAGTCGTCCAATCGCTTATATGAAAGATGAAGACAAGTGTGAGCCAAAAATGAATGGTACCTGCAAATAAAATCACAAAATCTACCGAGCCACTACGGGGACATAGAAATTATAAAATGAGAACTCATTTCTCGAGTGCACAGGAAAGTATCTGGTGCACATGAGAAAATCAGGCTAAGGAGAAAGAAAGTTGATCAAAAGCTGTTGTATTCCTGTGCTGAAAGGAATCACATGACTTCAAAACTCATTTTAGGTGACAGAACGGACATTTTTTTGTGAGCAAGTATGAAGGGAAAAAAAGGTAACAGTTTATAGTAAGATTCTTTAACAAGCTTTATTAACACATTAACAAGCATCATTAATGTGTTTGTAGGGCGTTAGTAAGACAATAAGTAAGTAAGACAATAATTTCTTCTTTTTATTATGATTATTGAGTGTTTTGCAGCACCTCATCTAAAGTGTGACTGAAAAATAAAATTCACATAATGTAGAGTTCAGGTAACTGACTCTTGTTTTTACTTCTTTTGTTTTATTATACTTTTGTCTTTTTCATGTATTTGTCTTTTTTTGTAAAGAAAAAAGAGTGTTCAGAGGTCAACTTAATAAGAACTTTATGAACTTTTAGTATTTAATATTATAATCAATTATTAACAATTTAATGGTAAAACAATGATCAAAGTAGGAACTTTGCACCGTAGAACATGATAAATGCATCTTTAACCATAAAATGATGCTTTTTATTCTTACAAATATTTATTTTAAATCATACTTTTTATAAGCATATATTTTTACTTTTATATATTACTTGTTTCATGTTACTCTCTCACAATTTGCAGCTCTTTACAATGACAATAAATTCTATTCTGTTTGATATACTTGTATAAATCTAAATTTAAACATGTCATAAAGCAAGATTTCACTGCAAGTCTGTTGAAGTTAATCTACACGGAGACAACTGTTATTCTATGTAAAGTGACTGCTGCATATTTCATGTTTGCTTCTAAGTTCATTATTGATGTTCTGAGCTCCACGTGCTGTATTTTTAAAATCTTCGCCTGCATGTTTGCACAAATCACACAGCAATTATCCTATTACGTACTGGTCTCTGGCATTGAAACACCAATTAGCACCTTTTATATTTTATTTAAAAAAAAAGAAAAGAAAAAAAATCCTTTGGACAGCTGCTTCTTCTTCTTCCCACCAAAACTGAATCCACCCACATTTGCATACAGGCGTAAACACCAGCTCACAGTAATTATGCTCCACCTATTGTAAGTGCGTCATTATCCCAAAGTTACATCAAGTATTAATGAGGCAGCACCTGACACACACACACACATCTGATGATGGAAGCTCATATTTGCACAGAGGTGAGAGGAAAGTAGAATGAGAACAAAAAGTGGTTCACAATTAATTTATGACTCAACCCTTAATTCTCTTCTGATTGGCTCTAAAGGGATGAAGCCACTAAAATGTGTCACTTTGAGTGCAGCGTGTTAGACCAAATAAATAGAGCTATTTTTTGTTTTTCGTATGGACAAAACTTTAAAATAATAATCTTGCTTTTATGAAATTAGAAGACGAATTACTGCACCACACAGTCACATTAACTAAAGTCATGGCCGGACTATAACAATCAACTAACAAAATTCTATAAAACATTTAACTAATATCCCATTTTACTCATTACATGTTCAGTAATTTGGGTGACTAACCTACTAAGGTATAAAAGCATGAGGCATTTCTAGAAGAAAAAATTCCTCAAACAAAATCTATTCTCTGCTCGTGTTGAGTCACCGAGCTGTTTTTAATCCATTCCGACTTGCTAAACCAAATTTCCTTTTAGGCTTTAGAGACGCAAACACTTTTATTTCATTCTTGTGTTCCCAATAAGTGTGTCTGGTCTTGCTTTTTTTTTATTTTCACAAAGCCGAAAGCTGTCTGTGTCTGTAGGCCATGAGAAGTCATTTTAATCACCATATCTCTTCTTATCTGAATACAAAATGTGCTTTGGTACATTTGTCACTTTGTGTTATAACCAACTTTTGGAAGTATAACAAAAAGAAAGTAACTTTTTAAAAAAAATATTAATTTCATTTAATAACATCAAAACAATACATAACATTAAAATAAAAAATACAATTAAAACAGTTAATTAATAAAAATGAGCAGAAAGAAGAAAACTTATATTATCTGCCCCTATTGCTAAATAAACAAAAGTAAATCGAGGTTCATCAAAATAAAATAAAATTATCTTTACACAAGCTTTATGCCCAGCCTCCATTTTGAACATACGTATAAACATAAATACATGCACAAATACCTACACAAACCCTCATTTAATGCTTAACTTGAAAGTAATACACGAGTCACGTGCAGGCGTATATTTCTAAGACTGTAGTTTGTAAGATCAAATAGTTTAAGTGTAACTTCCCAATCACTGGTTAAAGACCCCTTCCGGTGAAAATTGTATTGGTGTCTTTAACATGCTGTTGTGTTTTCTTGTGATAGAGGATATTTATAAAGAGAATAGATCTTAAGAATGCATTTCTGATTATTTATTAATTTAAGTTGTTATGAATCAGGAGCAGACGAAAAAATGTCAATGAAAAAAGCTTATACCGTATTTTCTGGACTATAAGTCGCGTTTTTTTTCATAGATTGAATGTCCCTGCGACTTATAGTCCGAAAAATACGGTAGTTGTGATGTAGAAACTACTACGGCAAACCACAAGCTGCATCGATGCATCGTCTTGTAGACGACTAGATCCATGTACGTCTTCATTTTACTCATAATGTGAGTTTTGAGGTTGAGAGGGTCTGTAAGCTAGTGGGAGAGACTGTAAACAGAGGGATGATGGGAAATGGAGGCAGGCTTACTCATTGGCTCCAGTCCCACCCACAACTCAGAGGTAAATTTCTGCTGAACTGTAGCCACAATACAGAAACTGTCCAATAGAAATTGATGTTTTTGTCTGAAAAAAACCCAACCATAATTAAAAGACTGTAGGAGCTCTTTTATAATAAATCAAAAACTGATTGCAGACGGACTTAAGATGGTATGTGATAGAGCTGGACAAAGTCATTTCCTGTACGGAGACGATCGAAACATGTTGACATCCATGTGAGAGGACGGTGACAACGTGTGATGAAAAGCTGTTATAACAACATCTGGTATGTCTAAAAAAAATAAAAAATGTCAGATAGATAAACACAAAACATATGTGAAATACTAAAAAAAAAAAAAAACACCCCCACAAATGATATCACCTTCATACCTTGACGGCAAATTCCATAAACTTTAAAATGTTCCTCAAAGTGAGAGCAAAATATTCTCGAAGATAGGCGTCACTTCTGAAGAACAAAATCACATCTATTTGTCCAAAAAGGTGGTAGGACACTTTTAAAATGATCATATCTGTAAATGTGTCTGCACATGAAGTGCTGTTATGTATCTTCCATGAGGCAGTGTGCTAAAGGGACATACCCCACTACATAATTGATGCACCGAATACATTCATAGAAAAGTGGAAAACATCCAGAGAAAAGAAAGTTTACAAAATGAAGCTGAAAGAAATGGGTTTTTCTATGCTTTATCTGGGGGTATATGTTCAAGCTAAACCAAGCTGACCATCAGAAATTCCTGTCAGCACACATTCAGTTCACAGCACCTGTTTCCACGGAAACAATGACTGAGTTTATGGTCAGATACAACACCTTTTGCTCCCTTCTTTCACTCTGTGTCCTTTTTCTCTCTCCCACTGATACTGACAAACATACAAATGTGCAGCATGGTTCAATGCTGACTGAGTTCGAACTCACATTTTATTCTGTTTTCAAAACAGAGTTGTTTACTCAGGAATAAGTACAAAAAAAAGAATAAATAAAGCATAAATGTTAAAGAAATTAACTGCCAGGTCTAATGAAGACATGGAAAAAAATAATTAAATGTAAAACACCTTGAAGGTTTTAATAATGCATTTGTAATTTCATTTTTCAAAGATACTTTTCGGTTTTACAGGACAAAAATTAGCATTTTCCAAATCCTGTGCCTCATTGTTGAAATGGAATCAATCGAGAACACCTGGTTGAAATAAAGCAAATGAATGCGAGCAAGAGCCGACATGTCATTTCCTCCTGAACTGCCAACAATCCACAAATATGTTTGGATAAAGGAGTTGAAATGATGCCAAATGACAATATCACCAAACGCGAGCTTGTTTACGGGGAGGGAGCGAATTGCTCTGGATAATGTTATTGTAGATAATGCTGTTTACCAACACTGCTAAACAACAGATGCATCCCAATTAACTTCTAGAATGTAGCATAAAAAGTTGATTTATTTCAGTAATTCAATTCAAAAAGTGTGACTTTTATAGATTCATCATACAGACAGATCTAATTGTATTAATTATGATGGTTATAACAGACCACAATTTAAGAAAAGTCTAAAAATATAAAACATGACTAAAGACCAATAATGAAATAAAGTTTTCAGACAAGTGTTGACTGTGTTTGTGACCCCACTAAGGTGTTATGAAAGCCTCTTCTGCCTTCTTTCCACATACATACTCAGACACACAATACTCAATTCTGATTGGCTGCTGGGTGTAGATGCACTTAGAAGCCTAAAAAACAAGAGTTTGTATTGAAGTTTTTTTCATGCAAACTTCTGGTTCTTTTAAGCAATTTGAAAATGCATTTTGCAATTTAGAATTCAATAATAAAATTTACAATTCATTGTGACTATTGTTAAATCAATTGCATTCTAAATTGTCATGGGTTTTTGATGTCATAAATCAAATGACAATGCATTTTGCAATTTAAAATTCAATATGCAATTTGACCTTGCATTTTCAAATTGCATGAGGAATTTACAAATTGATTTGTCAATTGAGAATTGCAGAATACTTTGAGTTATGGTTCAAAAAACTTCCATAAGTTCGAGTCACATGTTCCTCCAGACTTTTAAACACTGATTTCCTAAAAAAAAATATATACATTTTACTTACATTTAAATGATGGAATTTGAAAAAACAGTCAAGTTTTTTTTCTTTTTTTTCTGGTTTTGGTCTGGACATTATGCCTTAGAGTAACATCATCTTCAGTTCAGGATATCAAATCAAACATAACTTTTCCAGAGTTGATAGAATTGATATTTGTTCTACAATTATCGGCTTTCTTTATTTCTTTTATTTGTTTTTCTTTTCCATTTATTTGTCATCAAGGCATATACACTCCCGTTTTTTCATCTAACCTCTATATAAATCCTTTATTTTTCTTCTCTCTGGAAAAAAAAAAAAAGCACAACAAAACAAAGAATTAGACAACAAACAGCGTTTACCCATAATTATGGAGCCGAATAAAACGCTGTATGAAGTTTCATTTTATTGTCATTGTACTGGCACAACATGTTCTGCTTCTAAAGCAATGACCTTCATCAACTTACCCTCCTTGTGCATGGTGTTAGCAAAATGTTTCTGTGGAATTCTTCAGTCTGGAGTCTTTCTCACAACTGTGTGGCCTTCTGATCCACACGGTAAAAATCAGAGCAGGCGCTGTGCTTTTACGAGTTTGACAAGAACTCCATTATCCAGCATGCCATGGGAGCCAAGAGAAAAAGAGACGGATCTGGGTAATAGGGAGCTGGTTCTAGTCAGGCATTTAGCACTAAGCTATTTAAGAACAAAAGCTGGTGAAATAAAGTATAAAACAGAATCAGGTATAATACTTTGGTTGCTCACCAAGCAAGACAACATGTGATTAGCATGTGACACCATGAATGTGTAGCATATTGTAAACCTTAACCTTACAGTAATTTAAATTATGTACACACCAAACTTCATTTTTTTAACAGCAAATAAAAAGAAATAACACTTGAAATATGTAATGTGTTGATATCATACAAATTTATCTTCAAGCCGAATTTCTGATAGAAAAATACTTTTTGATGATACTTTAATGAATTAAAAAGCATGTATACTTGGGTCAAGCAGGATTCTTTTTTCTGAGAATCACAAAGGAACATTTTTTGTAACAACAAATAGACTTCAAAGAATGAACTGAGGCTTTTGAACTTTCAAAAAGTGAACTCAGTTGATTAAAATATGTAAATGTCCAATGCCAAAAAGGCCTCAACAGGAATGATTAAATGGTATTTCATGTGGTTCTTGAGTGGGTTTGCAGTGTGAGTATTTTTTTTCATCCCAGAGGTGAAGGTTTGTGTGTGAGCATGTACTCTGCCTCTGGCCAGATGATGGCTGCATGGGAGTGGCTCCTCTCTGACCTGAATAGAACGAAATGAAATCAATTAAAAGATAAGATTTATTTAAAGGACACATCTGTTTTTTTTTCTTTGTTTTTTTAGCAGCAGTTCCACATTTTCTGAAAAGTCACCTTGAGCACATTTTTAAAAAAATATTAACATCATCCTCTCTTTTTGTGCTGCATGAAACACATACCCATGATTTACTACAATCTGAATCTCTTCTGTTTTTTTTTTCTATTTTATTTAGTTTACTTCAAGTTTTAACCACAGGGCTGCATCAGTGTTTATATTTTCCCACTGATGCTGACTTTAAATTATGAGTTTTTTTATTGCTGACTGGCTTATAGGTTTTATTTTTGTATGTGTGGCTCATGAAAAAGTCCAGTGAGTGATCACACAGCTGGTAATGCTCTGTGAAGTGACGCTATGTGAGGGGAAACAAGGTAAAGTTGCTCTGCCACGGTGTTGACGTGCTGTTTCACCTATACTGCTCCTTCAGCAGTTCAAGACAATTTGTGAACGTGGTTAAAAAAGCAGACTCGAGGGGAGACTTGACGGTTATTTTCAGAGTTTCAGAGTCAAAACAGAATACTAAGATATAAGCACTTTTAATAAAGAAGAAAATATGTGAACCTTCTCTGGTTTTAAGAATAAACTGGACACACGACGGTGCTCAATTAAACACGAAAACATATTTTGGTGTGATTTAAGCAGGTTATGCTATTCTTCATTATTGTAATTTAGATTGAAATAGTAGTAATTAAAAAAAAACAATGTATCAATTTTATGTGACTCCCAGAGGGTTCACATAATACTTTCTCTTGTAACTGATATTGTGGAAGAAACTTAGTCTCTGCAGCATTATTAGGCATTTTAGAAGAATTTATATTTTGTATTTTGGTATTTTTCTTCTCATGAATTTCATTACTTTTGATTTTAATAAATGTATTTAATTGTATTATTATTATTTTCTTTTAATTGCTGAGCTATCATTCACACTTGTTTGGTTTCTTGCTTTGTGCTTCCAAAATATTGTTTCATAAATTAGTTTTATTCTGTTGCTTTTTGATTTGCTTGTTTGTTTCTTTAGCAGGAATCATCAATGTATTGTGATCTCATCAATGGATCCCAAAAATGGAAGAAAACAGAATACATCAAGAGGAGAAATAAACCTAAAGACTCATTCCGATCATTTTTTTAATCGTTCTGAAAAGCGTTCAGAATCAGAATCAGAATAGACTTTGCTGTCACTGTGACATGTTTACTTGCACAAACGAAACTCCAGAATGTCTTTGCAGTTGCGTGTTCAGAAAGAAAAAGAAAAATTAAACATAAAATAACAGCATAAAACATAAAATAATTGCATAAAAAGTTGAAGTAATAACACAGAGTACCGTTAAAAGTCCACTTATGGCACACAATAGTTCACGTATTGCACAAACTTCTTTGTGGTTTTTTGAATTATGATTTGCTGGTTTTAGCAAAAATCGTAGAACCTGTTTCATTTTTTAGGTTACGTGTTCTGCAGAGAGGCAGGAATTCATAAGAAATTGTGGAGGACCTTAGGTGTGGAGCAACCCCGCCCCTCTTCCCCTCCTTGTTGCTGAGAGCAGGGAGCTTGTGGCCCACCCAGGGTATTTTCTAAATAAAAAATAAGCAACTTTTCAAACAGTATTTTATTTTCAGCTTCTGATTCACAATAATTTGAATAAAGAAATACTAAAAAATGTAAAAAAAATTGCATTATAAAAATCTGAAAAATGCTACAAAAACATGTTAATAACACAATTTTCATCAGAATGGGTCTTTAATTGTAAATAAACAAACCCTAATTACAATTTGACATTTAATTGACAAACAATAAAGAAGCAGCATTTTTTTACACAAAGAACCTTAGACAAAAGGAGCAGATGTCCTTCATTTTTAATGTCTTCACCACAACCTGAGAAAACCATAGTGACAATGACCTTGAACAGATCATTAGTTCTTCATACAAACTCAAAATCATGCACAAAAAGTCATGACTGAAAATATTTTTAATCATCAATCTACTAGTATGTAGTGAGAGGACATATACCCTGATTTGTATTTCTATTCCTGTCTCTATTTCTGGTATTTTATATTTAAATGATGTTGGATTGTGGGAGACTGAAGAGTGAGTGTTTATTTAAAAAAATAAAATATATATTTTTTTATTTAATATTCAAGTGAAGGTATTTGCTTTTGGCTTCAAAGATGCTTTTATTCTGCGAGGAACATGGTGTAACCAATGGGTATGAAAAGTGCTTTATGAATACCGTTTGATTTGAAATCCTGAGAAATCCCTGTCGACCACAAGTGGGAACACGTCAATCTAGAAAAAAAATGTTTCTGTATTTTTTGCATCTTATATTTACATCATTGTTTGATATTTCCACTGAATTTGCAGCAGAGGCAGACAGACTCTCAGATTTGACCAGCAGATGGACCTGTCGTACCGCGGTGAAGAGCTGAGTCATGATACGAATGCAGAGACCCGTGAGAAACACAACCTGGAGTTTATCATTTAGGAATAAACAGGCATCTGAAACTCACCTTAAGCCTGCATGATCCAAAAATAACCACAAGTAACAATCTTTACTTTCTGAATATGATATGAGCTTTGCTGCAGATTTAAAACCCCAGAGTTGTATTTGGGCTCTTCCACAGCTCTGCATGTCCTGAATACAGAGTACAGTATCTGATGAGCCAATGCTACAGTTCTACAGGGACAAAAAAGAATCAAAACCTGCCAAAATGTTCATCTGTCTCGTGGCCATCCCTCTGGGTGATCTCTCTTTTTCCAACAGCAGCACCATAATCAGCGTTATACATTTCTCCTACATGGCAAGCTTAATGCAGCCAATTACCTGTGGAAAAGGAGAAAAAAGGGAAAAGAAAACAAGCAGATGAGAGTAATTTACCTGGATGTTTACTGAAAGAGCAGGAGGGAATTTATTTGCTGGTGTCTGAGCATTTATGCAGAATAGCTCATGATGATAAGCTATTTTTTTTGTTCTCTATCATTATACTGACAAACAGCAATAGGCAGTGAGAGAGGGGGAGTTCAAAGGAGGGCATTAACGTGGTGTGATATGACAAGCTCATTTATTTGGGGTTTTTTCCTCTTCTGTGTGGATGGTGCCTATTTCTGCTGGTGTGAGTGTATTACTCTCCGCATCTCAATGTTAATGAACACGCCGGTTAAAGCTCCATTAGTACCTTTGTGTTTTTCTCTTGGCTCAGCACTCGTTCGTTCATAAAAACTACAGAAACGCATGTTGCAAACTCGCTCTCTGCGCACGACTTGTTAAAAGGTTGGAGTTTAGCAAACAAAAATGAGGCAGAAAAAAAAAAAAGCTAAGTTGGGGATTTTCTGAAACTGTAACCAGCAAGGGAGAACAATCTGGCTCCTGGAAACGCAGAGGGTTGTGTCAGGATGAGCATCCGACATAAAACCAAAGCCAAATCAAAAATGCAAATCACACAGAGAACTTCCATAAAAGGCTGGCATGAATGAGGAGGATATCGAGGATATCGAGGAGAGGATTAGATGGAGGCGGAATATTTGCTTTAGAGTCTTAAAGTGAACAGCAGAAAGGGAAAAAGGATGAAGAAGGCAGTAACCATAACCAGCATTATAACAATAAAATGAAATGAATTATTTTCCTTTGCAAGGTCACAGGGATGCTGGAGCCTATCTTAGCCACTGAAACGTAAAGATGGTGCACACTCTGGATGGATTAATGCAGGGCTACATAAAGACAGAAGAAAGACATACAAGAGAATAAGAGTTTGGCTTAACTTTATAAAACTAAAATGTAAATTTGACATTAACTCTTGTTTACTTGTTTTTTGAACACATATTTAATTTATACTTGAATTTATTGCAAGAAATATAAGGAATCTAGAAAGTTCACCTGCACTGTTCAGTACCAGGTAATTATCTGAGCTGCATTTTAGGCTGAAGATGTCCTGGATTGATTTGAGCTCAGTGAATCGGATCAAATTAGATCATTCAATGTGAACCAATATTATACAGAAATTATTATTTGAATGGAACCATTTTTAAAGTAAAACGTTACACTCTCAGATCTTTTTTAACCTGAAAACCAAAAGTAGTTTTGCCAAGGAAAAAAAAACTTAATTTCTCAGTTTACAAATATAAAGTTGACACAGCTCCAGATTTTGCAAACTACAATTATTTTATTCCTTTGTTACTTTTGAGTGTTTTTGAGCTTGAATGAAGATGGTTTCTATTTTATTTACCAAATAAAACATTTGTAAAGCTAGTTATTGGTTTAATTTGACTTTTTAGCACAAATTTCCTACTGACAGAATCCTAATTATTTTCTTTATTAAACTACAGTTGTGTTGTTAAACTTTCTTGATGGGATTATTTGTTTTGGAAGAAAAAAGCTTCCTTTTAAGAACAAGACATGTCTATTTTTCAAGACTCCGTTTTAACAGTGTGCTGCTATTAAATGATAAGCCCTTTCCCCTCCTCACTACACAAAGAAAGTAACTTTTGAACATGCTTTTTTTCATATTATGTACTATATTTTACTCCAAATTTGAGGTGCTAAAGATCACTTGCAGGCATTTGTTAATTTGCGCTTTTTGGCTTTCTGTATTTACACAATGTTATATGTTTACATGGAAACCATTCTCTATGTAAAAATGATATTTTTTTACTTTAACATGGAGTTTGTGTGTTCCCAGAATAGGAACAACTATTGCTTTTTGTCCTATCCAGCAGCTGTTGACAGATATAAGCTGAGATCCTGTTTGTTGGACAGATTTTATTGTTGCAGATTTGATTAGTTTATATTCTCCATGAGCGAGCCAGAAGTAAATTGAAATAAACCCATTTTGTGTTTGAAACTAAACTTTATTTAATGAAATTTTCATAATTGGTTTTGTTTGTTTTAGGTTACAGGCCGAATAGAACAGAGAGAACAGGAAGATGGAAAAATGCGAGAAGGTACAGAAATATAAAAAGTGGTCACACAGAAAGAAAACATCAAAATGGACAACAAAAGTTTCTAAAAGCTTAGTAAAGTCATGAATAAATGCTTAACTAAACTACACATCTACACTCTCAAATGTCCCACACGAACAGATGCATTAATATAACCATTGTTTGCACAAACCTGCACACACACATATATACAGACACCATAAATCCTATATAACTCCTGCACACATGTGTACCATGTGTACCAACACGTACTGTATGTGTGTGGGCACATCTGCATCTGGACTGACATCTGTGTTTGTGAAGAAGTGGGCAGCCAGGTGTGTTTAGTTCCCTGTAAGCTTATACCTAAATGTATGAGTGAAGGTGTAAACCAGGGGTGTCAAACTCATTTTGGTTCAGGGGCCACATTCAACCCTTCTGAAGTGGGCCTGACCAGTACCATAATAGCAAAGTAACCAACTTGGTATCTGTAGCTTTGGTTTTGTTTTTTTAACCATTGGACAAAACGCCTCAGACAATCTGGTTGCCTGATCACTTATTATTATTATTATTATTATTATTATTATTATTATTATTATTATTATTATTATTATTATTATTATAGCTATCGTTATCTTTTTGATAATGACATTTTGGTAATTGTGGTGTCACGCCTGGTCATTCAAAGAAATGCTGTGTATTTCTTGATCTCTTTTTATGCTGGTATTTCTTTTCCTTTGCTTCCCCTAGTGGCGGATTTGTGCACTGCAGCTATTTCTTTAACCCTTTAACACCTGAGGTGTCTCGCTTAAGCACAAAATCTTTAACTTACTGTAACTTTTCAACCGTTAAAAACAATAAACAAAATTCCAGCAGATCCTGAAGGAGAAAGTGTCTCATGCTGTAAATCAAAAAAGAGATGATCAAAGAACATAAACACTGAAGGTGTTAAAGGGTTAAATAACCATAAATTACCACAGAAATGGTGCAAGAAACTTGCTTTTTTTTTTCAACATTTTCATTTTTTTTTTTAATCTACATGACTGGGCCGCATCCGAATGTTTAATATCACTGGTGAAAACCCTTAACTGACACAGAAACCTCCACTAGTGGGCAGCACAGGCAGTCAGGGGACTCCAGATATCAGTATTAGTTGGTGTAGGACCCCAAACGCAAAAGATTGGGCTTTGTTGACAGAAACTAAATATTTAATGAATTAACCAAAATATGACAAAAACCATGGAGAAGCATAAAGGGTGGCAGGCAGAGAAGAGCAGATGACCTGACAAGAAAGAACTGAAAACACTTCAGAGTAAATAATTGAAATGAAGACAGCTGTGGATCACGACAAACGGATGTGACTGAAGGACTATTTAAAACAGAACATGACAAAACCCATAACATAACTGACAAAAACAAACCAAAGTCCACAATCTGAATGAGAATGTTCTCTCCTGAGACAACCAGACACCCAAGAACAGGATCACCTCTGGAGCTCAAGTCACAAAGCAAGAGAACACAAGGCCCAGCTTGTGCAGACTGGTAGGGGCTCTTTTAAAACAGAGAAGCTGTTTTACTTAACTCCATCAGATGACGGAAAAAGTAATAAAACCCCTGAAAAACACGACACGTACTCAAATGCCTATTTGGACGCTTCCTGCTGTTGTAAATGAGGTGTTTGCATGACAAAATACTCTGAATAGAAGCAAGATTTCCCACATGGCTTATCTGGAATTCCCCCTCCTTCCAATGAACTAACATGATCAAACAAGCACATTCAGAAAGCAGTATTTTATTTCAAATGTTTGGGAGAATGGCCAGGATTTAAACACCAGAACTAATATGAATGTGCACTTCCTTCAGGTGAGATTTCAAACCTGTGCGTAGGAGCAGCGTGTCTGAAAACGTCAGCTCAGGTTCAACTTAAAAGGTTTTCTCCACTGATTTGGTAGAATTAGTCGAGTATCCGTCAAGATACTGTCAAAAAGTGTCATTGAGAAGAAATGCAATTAAACTAAAGAGCCTTTTATGATGTGGGGAACTGACGTTAAATTACATCAAATTTGGGTCTCGAAGTAAAATTTAATGATCAAGTATGTTTTCCTTGACTTATAAAGTAGGTTTTATTCCACAGAATACTGACAGGAGATAGGAGAAAATCAAGAAATGAACAACTCGGAACAAGGAGTGTAATGTACAGTAATCTCTCTTTACACTTCCATGTGTTTCACCCTCAAGCAGCTTTGTCGCTAGTTGTTGTGCAGTTGTAATTATTTATCCCATGCTCACTGACTGCTGAGAAAGACGAAAAATACCACCAGTCATGGCTAATTTGTCCTTGTCGGCGCTTTTTAAAGTCAAACGCAGTGAAATGAGAGGTTGGTAGCCAGGAGAATGAAGGAAAGAGTGCAAACCCAAACAGAGGTGCAGGAATGTCTGAGGTGGTCCACAGATCATGTTGCCATGCTAAGACAAACAGCGCTCCGACGCAGCGTGTCTGAGGGAAAAAAACAGAGCAGTGCATAAAGGTGACCACAAGTGAGTGCTGATACTCTCTCAAAGTTTTGACAGATTGTAGTTCTTGTCATGAAGCCCAAAATACCACAGTATAAGTTAAGAAATTTTAGATCCCTTGGGACAGAACATAACCCCTCTCACACACACAAACACAAAAGAAAACCTGTCTTAAAATCGATCCAAACATGCCTTACATTCTGACTGATTTTAATCTTTTTTTGTGTGAAAGCGGATAGGGAAAGAAGGAAACAGACTGTGCACTTGATGCCAAAGGTCAGACTTTTTTTGTCGAAAGAGACTGATAGCATTTTAAAGAGACACACGAATTGTGATGTTGGCCTGTTAGAAACAAGGCATCTTATGGTTTCAGGAGTTTTATTACAGCTACTGAGAATATACAGTCATTTGCACTTTGATCAGGGAAGGGATAGAATACATTTAATTGTTATGCAGCAATCAAAAAGAATTTTAGAAATTAATTGGTAAAATGTTTAAAGACCCTCTCAAAGGAAAATTTTGTGTTTTTAACATGCATTTTTAGCATTTTTATTATGATGGAGGACATGTATAAAATAATTTAAGATGAAAACTGCATTTCTGTTTTTTCTTTATAAATATTGGGATGAATCAGGAGCAGACAGAAAAATGCCATTTGAAAAAGCTTGTGACCCACCAAGCTCAGACAAGGAAAATTAAGATGTTAATGGATCTATTTGTCTGCAATTGGATGCTTCAGAATTGGAGAAGTGAGGCTTTGGCTCGCCCATATCGGTTGCTGTCGAGCTTTTTCAAATAACAGCTTTTCACCTACTCCTGATCCATCAGGATTTGAATAGAGAAATACTCAGAAACACAGTTTTAATCCTAAATTACTTTATACATGTCCTCCATTATGAGAAAAATACTACAAGAACATGCTAAAAACAACAAAAACACAATTTTCATTGGAGTTTTCCTTGTTTAAGCTGGCATCTGGCTCAAAACTGTACAGCGTGATAGCTCCAATGTTGCTCACCATTTTTGTTGCACCGCTATGAATAGTTTTGAATTGTGAGGGGCTGTAAGCTAGTGGAAGATAATGTAAACAAAGGGATGATGGGATAACAACAGAGGCTTACTTCCATCAACAGTCCTGCCCACAACTCAGGCAAATTTTTAATGAACTACTTGTGCTTTGTAGAAACAATCCTCCACAAAAGATCACTGGGAACACTTTTACAATAGATTAAAAGATGATTGGAGGGAGACTTTAATTAATTAAAATAAAAAACACTGTTTTAGTGATTAAAAACCTGATTCTTTTTCTGTCTTGCTGGCTTTTTAAAACAAGAGTCTCACTTCTTGCAATTTAACTCGATTCACTTTCATTCCTTAAATTAACTTGATCCAGACCATCTGGTAATGTTTCCTCCAACACACTTAATGCATTTTTATTGGCAGTAAGTGGATGGAAAAGTTACAAAAGCAAGTTTTTACCAACCTCTCTGTATGCACACCAAAGTCACGACAGTCAAACGCTGTGACAGCTTTCTTGTCAGATATGAATGGCTTAGGACAGACATTAAGAAACACTCAGATGAAACCCACAATGAGTGTGGTGCAGGCCAATGACAGCTGTGGTCAACATTTTTGTTTCTCAGCCCAGAAGCATAAACAAAACAAATGCATGACTGTGTGGAGTGAAAGAACAACCCAAAACTGTTTCAATCTCTACTTTTTGTGTTGAAATTGTACTTAATCAGAATGCAATGTAGTGGAAAGTTTTTGGTTGTTTTTACTGGCATTAATGATAATAGAAATAAAGAACCAACAAAAATGTTATCAATCCATCATGCAAGTCGGGGTCTGATATGGAAAGAAAATAGACTCATCAGATTTGTGTGTTTGCAATTCTTCATTTATAACTTGTGCCTGCACGTCTTTGTGAAACTTTGGACTTGTGTGAACTCATCCAATACATTTTGTGTGTAACTGTATGCAATTGTGTATACACATGTACAAAAGCTATAAAATACAAAAAAAAGAAGACTTAAAAAAGTGTTGAGTATTTTAAAGATGGCAGCACAGATGATTGGTGAATACTTTTCAAAGATTTGCATGTTAGTATTAAACTGCTGTATTTTAAAGTTATACGCGCATAAATTATATTTTGCATTACTTTTGTATTTTGTCATTTTTGTACATGTGAATTGAAGATTTAAAGTACACACAGTCACACATAAAATGTATTGTATGAATTACAGATAAAGAATTATACACAAATAAAAAGTTACACAAAGACATGCAGACATACGTTACACATAAAAAATTATGCACACACACATTGGATGAGTCTATTTTCTTTCCATATGTGTAATCTTTAATGCTAAAAAAGCCATTTGATTCTACTGACCAAAACCCAACAAGAGCTTCAAAGTCACCATTTAGAAAAATACACTTTGTTTGTGCTTCTGTGACCATTAAACCATTTGTTTATTGTGGCTTTTAAAGATTTATGATTCAATTATTGTAATTTTCTATCTATAACAACTTATTTTCCTTTTTATAGCACTACATAAAAGTTCCTTTTTTAATAAAATCCACCATCTGTTGAAAAAAATCCTCTTGCTGTAGCAGATTTGCATAAATATAAAATGCCAGAAAGCCAAATCAAACATGGTATTTTCCATTATGAAGAATTTGGTGCACCTACCTTCTTTATCTCTTCTTCTACGGAATATAAACATGACAACATTGGTGTAGAATCCATCTATATATTCTTTCTTTATTCTAATACACTACTCTTACTAACATTTTTCTCAGTTTTCTTTCTATTGACATAACCAAATTTATTAAAGCAAATTAACTAAAACTAAAAACCCATTATTTGTAGAAAATGTTGTTTTTCTTCAAAGCTATGTGACTCAGGTTCCAGACCTGTGATCCAAGTCAATTAGTTACTAACATCAGTGTCACTTTAGTAGCACTTGCTTGTCTAGACAAACTATCTTTAACTGGTCAAAACTTTTGCCACAGGTTCTTTGAATTGAATGCATTTCATGACATTACATTTTTGCTCAACAGAAAATAACTTCATTTAAGTCTGACCTCTTGACTCTTCTTGGGAATAAGTTGCATAAAAGAGCTTGATCGATTTCAGATTTTTTTTTAATTATTATTATCAAGAGAAAACACAAAAAAGCTAAATCAAATCAAAACCTAACCATATCATTGTTTATCCTTTAACTCCCTCCCACGTGCATCCATTAAGGTTGGAGTCGAGGAGGGAGTTGCTGCGTCACAAACCTAAACTTTTTCATCTGCTCCAGATCCACAATTTAAATAAAAGAAATACTCAAACAGGCAGTTTTAATCTGAAATTCTTTTATTTATGTCCTCAATCATCAGAAAAATGTCACGACATTAAAAACGCCTTAAATGTGGTTTCCATGGAAGTGGGTCTTAAAGACGTGTATAGAACAAATGTTAACACACCTCATTGAACTAAACGCTACTTAATAAAATAGTCACTAAATCCCCTGCAGAATGATGTAAAAGGCTAATAGCACACCAAAATTTTAATGTCATGTAACTGCTGCTATAGCAACCTTTTTACACAAAGTCTCTGCGTATCAGATTACTTTCTGTAAAAAATTTGAACAGCATAATTTTTTTTTGGTTGTAATTAACACTAATGTATTATTGCTGAGAAAGCACATTTGTGTGATGTATTACACCTAAATGAAAATAGAAATGTCTGATCCTTCATTCCAGCAGAGTCTTGTTCCTGTAAAGTGTGCAGTCTAGTGAGGAGAACACACTGTTTTACACCAACAGAATACAGACCAGGAAATGATTACACGAACTCTGAGATCAAAGCTGTTGTATCAGCTTGACCTGCCTGACCTTCAGCTTTCAGCATGAAGCCTTTAGAAGGATGTCAGTGCTCTTGTGAAGCTCTTTCAGCCACAACGTATGAAACATTCGGAAATCAATCAGTAGACTTTTTCATAATGCATTAGCTGCTTTATAGTTTTACTGCAGACAGGTCTTCAAAAGTGTAAGAATGACCTATTATTCACTAAAAAAAATTAATAATTTCAGAAATAATATAGATTAAAATAAGTCAATGGTAAAAAACAAAGGCACCATAATTGTATTAATCTGCAAATTTTCTTTACAAACTCATTTCGTAGTGCAAAACAGATGTGGTTAGATTGAAGAAAACATAACTTCTGTACGTTGAGTCATATTTTTTACTTCTGGTGATTTATTTTGTGCTGCCGTAAAAGCACATTTGTTATCAGCTCAAGAAAACATACTTTTCTTCACCTCACGGGACTCACCGCCATCGCCTGCTTGCCAGATAGGAAGCCACAACATTTCACTAGACTCTGAAGGTTATTCTCAAGAAACCGTTTCTTAGAACAATATTTTGCTCTCCGTAAAAGTTGGAATCAGACTAACAAGCACAGTGCTGAACAACGTGGGAGTTTATGGGGCAACCCATCGAGTCCAAAGCTGTCTGTCCTTTTTGTTTCAATGTAAACATGTAAAAATTCTTGTTGAAAAGGGTAAAAATAGAAAAGTACCTCCCAAAAAGTGAGAAATGGGTCCAGACCACAAATTTGTTACTTAACTTGAAAACAATCTGGACTAAGGGCACATTTAAAGGGCTTATACCATACAAAATCTACATTTTTTGCTTTTAAGTGTATTATCCTAATCCCAAAGTGTCATTTTGATCCATTCACGCCTTTCTGAGTATTTCTCTAAAGGTGCATTCACACCAAACGTGATTAGCGCGGCAGAGGCGGCCAGTTTCAATATTAAGTCAATAAAACAGACGCGACATGAGGTAATCTGAAGTCCTGCGGTGCGATTTGAGCAACAAGGTGCAAATCGGGCGGCGCAGCCATAATTTAAATATATGAAGTTTTACAGGTTGCTGCATCATATTAGGAACTCAGCTATGGGAAGATGACGTTTTCAGTGGCTTTCGCTCCCATGGTGGAGCTCTCTCGCTCGATATGTCGGCAGACAAGAGAGCCGCTGCGGGGTGCAGAGGCTGCCGGCTCGGGTTTCATCGAGACATTAAAGAAAAGGGGAAAAGGTCTCCTAATTTGACTTTTTGTTCCCCTTGAATACTAAGACAGTGAGCCTTCAAGCTCAGTCGCAGAGACACAGAAACACAGAAACACTGCGGAAGCGGCTGTCATACAGACACAGCCCCCTGTACTGGGAAAATCTTTTATCACATAAATCCAAGCCTGAAGACATGATTATCAATATTTTTGTCGAACTCTAAATAATAAATAAACCTTATTTATTTCTCAACATCATTTGTGTCTTCCATACATTATAAATGAGATATCTACAGACACCGTTCCTTTTATCTCTTCTCCCTGTAACCTCACTCTTCCACTCTGGTTCCTCTCATTCACACACATGTATCAATCAATCAATCAATCAAACTTGTACTTTTTCATGTACTTCTGTACAGCCCAAAGTGCTTTACAAGTTAAAAACAAATTAAAAAGAAAAACACATGTCAGCAACAAGCACAAGACAGAAATCGGAAATATCCACCCCATTTGGACAAGAACAGCATTTTGTTATAAACAAATCAAAAAATCAAAACATCAATTAATCATAGGTTAAAACTAGACTAGACACATCATTAAAATAACAAAATATTCAAACAATAAAAACTCTAAAAAAGTTTAAAATGAGTCATTAAAAGCTTTACTAAAAAGGTGTGTTTTTAATTTGTTTTTAAAAATCTCCACAGTTGTACAGGCGCTCAGTACTCTGTCTTACTGCGGCTAACCTTCATTCCTCTCCTTTCCAGGGCAAACCTCCACCTCTCTAACTCCACCTCCACCTGTTCCCTGCTCTCACTACAAATCACAATATCATCTGCAAACATCATAGTCCATGGTGATTCCTGTCTAACCTCATCCGTCAGTCTGTCCATCACCATTGCAAACAGGAAGGGGCTCAGAGCTGATCCCTGATGTAATCCCACCTCCACCTTGAACTCCTCTGTCACCCCTACAGCACACCTCACCACTGTCTTACAGCCCTCATACATGTCCTGCACTGCTCGGACATACTTCTCTGTCACTCCAGACTTCCTCATACAATACCATAGTTCCTCTCTGGGCACTCTGTCATAAGCTTTCTCCAGATCTACAAAGACACAGTGGAGCTCTCTCTGACCTTCTCTGTACTTCTCTATCAACATCCTCAAAGCAAATGTTGCATCTGTAGGGCTCTTTCTTGGCATGAAACCATAAAGCTACTCGCTTAAGTCTAGCTTCAACTCTGCTTTCCCACACCTTCATTGTATGGCTCATCAGCTTTATTCCTCT
>NC_050524.1:13968789-14000844 GCF_002922805.2 Oryzias melastigma | reverse complement strand
ATCAGTAGTGCTCTTTCTTGGCATGAAACCATACTGCTGCTCACACTTCTCCTCCATTCCTCAGGCATCTTCTCACCACCTAAGATCCTGTTGAACAACCCGGCCAAAAACTCCACTGCCGTCTCTCCTAGACACTTCCATACCTCCACAGGTATATCATCAGGACCAAGAGCCTTTCCACTCTTCATCCTCTTCAATGCTCCCCTCATTTTACCCTTACTAGTGTTTGTTACTTCATTTGTGACCTCATTTTCTTCATTCGTCAACTCTACGAAAATTTTCTTCCATACTGAATGTCACCACATTACCATTCCTATCCTTAATCACCCTAACCTGCTGCATGTCCTTCCCATCTCGGTCTCTCTGCCTTGCTAATCTGTACAGGCAGTTTCTACCTCTTTTCTAACCAACCTAGCGTACAAGTCATCATAAGCCCTTTGTTTTGTTTTTGACCTTACGTAGCATCTCCCTCTAGTCTCCTCCAAGTGCTCCACTTCTTCTAAGCTGACCTCAAACTCTGTATACTCTACTACGCCTCCTGATTCCACCACCAAGTCTCCTTATCAACTCCCTTTCCTGATGACACACCAAATAAACTCCTACCCATCTCCCTGATCTCAGTAGCTGTAGTTATTCAGTCACCTGGGAGTACCTTCTGACCCCCCAGAGCCTGTTTCAACAGCTTCTTAAGTAATGCAGTATTCCTCCTCTTTCACCTTCCACTCGTTTGTCCTCTTCTCTGCCTTTGCCCTTCCTTTCCTCCTCTTTTTCTGCAGCCCAGTGACCCTTAAAAGGGATTCAGCAGGTTCTGAGGTTGGATGAGTGGAAAAGCTCAAATCTTTATCTAAGTTAATCTTGTTTGTTTATCTAAGAACAAGGGGAAAAAAAACAGTATCGTTCTGGAATGTCAGTTTTTGTGCTTTTGCTTTCCTCATATTTAGTCTCTCCACTACATTTATTGATACCAAATAACTTCTTGTGAGAAAACATAAAACGTGTCCATGAACATTAGTTGATGAAGGTAACAGAACAGAATGTCGTTAAACAATGTGCTTTCCTACTCCAAGAATCCAATACAATAGCCAGGGCTTTGGCTTTCTCCAATTTTAGATAAATATTACAAGTTAACTAAAACAATCAAATATCAGCTAGTATTGTTACTTTTACTAATATTTATTTTAGTGTTAATTTGGGAAAAAATGATAGTTCTTCAATAATGGTATTTAAGCTGTTTTAGTTTCTACAAATGTGAAAATCAAAAGAGCTGTTTTTTGTGTCAAATTAGTTAAACATATGGTTACTGTTAATTTTCTGTTTCCAGTGTGTAATAAATGTAATAGATGTAAGATATATATTTGGAAATTAAAAAATACTACTATAATAGAAGCGGCAATTTATATCCAAATACTGCTGATGTAAAGAGATAGGTTAGTAAGAATGAATTCTGCACTCTGAACGTACATGTTAAGGTCAAAGCTATTTATTGTTGTTTTGTGTGGTGGTAAAAGTGGATGAGATAGATCCCGACAAACCTTATTTGATCATTTTAATCATAGAAAAGTGGACAATGATGAAGGAAATTCAATTCCCAATATCCCCCAAAAATGCCTCATTGGGTTTCACGCTGGTAATTTTACAGAAGCAGAAGGTCAGTCATAAAATATAAGCAATAGCTAAAAACTAAATAAATCTGGTTATCCATGCCTTTAAACTCTACTTCCCAGTAAGAAAAAAAACTCAGAAAAATAAGTTAATTTGTTGTGATATCAATACATTTCAGGGCTTACTCCCTTGAAGGAGCTGACAGGAGAGTGTCTCAGATGAACTCCGTTTTCAGTCTACAACAGACATGATGTGGAGAGACCTGCGACGAGCCACCCTGAAAACTTAGATGGTTTAGGGATCCATGAGCAGGGAGAGCAGAGGAGGAGGTGGGTGCCCCCGTGTTTTTGCAGTGACAGCTGACTGAGTGTCAAGAAAGACCATATTTAAACTTGGCAGCTCACAGGTGATTGGCTAAGAAGAAGGTGTGTTGAAATATGAGTGATGAGAAGCTGGTGATGTGAATCAGCAAGGAGTGAATCACAGTCTTTCTGACTCACTTTATTTATAATTTCCCTGTGGGGATTTTTAAAAGTGTGATGAATAAAGGATTAAATTGAACTCATATATATTTTAATCCTTATCGTGTTTTCCAAGAATACATTTCAGATGCTGCTTGATAACTGGGGGTGCGTTGATCAAATACTAAAGCATTCACCATACTCTGAAAAGTAAAAAGAAAGGGATTAGGAAATGTCACAGCTGTTGATAGTTTCCATCTTTCCATTGTCTTTTGAGTAAACATGGATGCAATGAAGTATTTGTGCAATGCTTGAAAGAAATTGAGGCATCTTGTAGCTGTGACAACAAAAACACAGATGTTACACACAGAGGAGGAATCGTCATGGTTCCCATTAGTTTCATTATAGTAGAAACCAACAGAACAAATAGCATTTTGGTGCCAACATGACATCCTTTCAATGAAAATCAAAGCTGGGCGTCAGGATTTTTGAGATCGAGAGAAAGTAAAAGTATGAGAACCAGCGATTGTTTGTCAGTTTTTTCACTAACTGCCCAAGTAATCATTTATCATCTTCTTTCTCTCCCACATCCCATCTTTTTTTTCAGAATGCATCCAAGCAGCACACAATCATTCATTTTCCACAGAACACTCTCATACTAAGATTAATCACATAAAAAGGAACTGATCAGACGCTTGTAGCTCCCTTCCATTGAACGGGTCACACTGTACACAACGTTGCAACACTTTCAGGCTTTTGGATTTGCCCTCTCTTTATCCCTAATCTCCCATTGATTCCTTTTAAATCTTTACCCTTTTGGTGTTTTAGACAGTGAAGAAATGTAATCCAATGTTTTAAGAGACGACAAATTGCCTAATAAACTAAGATATACAAGATCAAGCCAAAGAATAGAAAGATTCTTCCTTCCTTTCCATACTCTTTTTCAAAGTGCAGTTTTTGATTCCTTTTGGATAGAAAAATCCCACCTATCCAGACTGGAATTACTGGAAAATATATTGTTACATAATGACGTTTTTTTATACTAAATGAAGGCTACTAAATGAAGACCATGGGGGGGTTTCTCCTGTCCTGACAAACATTGGCCTGAAGCCACACATGATCGTCCTCAAAGACTATATTCATGAAGTCCATTTTACATTTTGTCTTTCATGGCAGAGATCCGGGGTCTCATTAATTTGCTAATAATAAGGTATAAAAGTGTAACATACTAAAAAAGTATTAGAAAAATCCTTTATTCAGTATAAAAACCTGTCTATAATGACACAAGTCACTTTTCTCTGTGACAGAATCAGCTGATGTACGAGTAATGTATAAGTACTTCACCACTGTAAAGTGTTGGATATCAGTGCAAGGCTGCTTCTCTGTTTCAGAATCCACTGGAAGGGTTACAGTTTTTGAAAGAATGTTTAAGGGTTAACGAAAGCCTTCAAAACTCATTTATTCAAGTTACTTAATGTAAACGGCTGTTTAATGCAGCAAAGTCCATCTGTGAGGAGAGCTGCTGCCCAGTCATTCCTCAATAGGCACACAGGAGCAGACTAACTTAACCCAAGCTAAAGAAACCTCACATCAGGCACCAATCCACTGAATATCGTGCTAAACCGACATAAAAGAGCTTGAAACTGTGAGCTCATTGTTGTCTGCAACACATTGACGTGTGTAGATTGAAAGCAGACCCATTTATTAGTCACGACTTTTGCTTCCAGTTCGGTAGAACCCATCAATACAACCACAAGGTTGTCAGTCTCAGCATGAGTCAGATCTGTGGTAACAGAGTATTTTAAAGCATTGTTTGTGGGGATTGCTGCTTTTTTCTTTGAGTTTCCATTGATGATGTTTTGTTTTCCTCCTGTCACTGCACACCTGGTTCACTTTATTAGTTTATTAGCTCTTTCTGTTTGTGTTGATTATCTGCAGTGCCTTTACTCAGGTCAAGGAGAGGCAACTCCAGGCCTCGGGGTCTGTGTCTGTATGATTTCCACATATCCAAGCCCTACTCATGACTGATTACCTGGTTCAGGTGTGTCCAGCCAATGAGAACATGCTAGAGCAATATATGTTTGAAAGAATGCAGGAATGCAGCCCTCGAGGTCTGGAGTTGCCTATTCCTGATTTAGAGGCTCAATCCAATCCCCTTTTGAGCTGCTTTAAGAGTGTTCCAAGTGGAATTTTAATCATGATTATGCTGTTTTAAGCCAAAATAAATTAAACCTGTCATTTTCTTGGACATTGTTTCAGCAGAGCGGCAGTAGTTCATTAGAAATTTGCCTCTAAGTTGTGGGCAAGGCTGTTGGTGCAAAGGAACTCCCACAGCTGAGAGCTGTCGGTTTATATGCCCTTCCGCTAGCTTACGCCCCCCTAACACCCCCAACCTAACACTGCTGGTCCAACAAAAATGGCGAGCAATATTTGAGGTATCCTGTTTTGAGCAAGATGCCAGCTCAGACTACACAGTCTCACTCCCAACTCGTCATATATGGATATACAGTTCGGAATCCCTCCGCGGCACTTTTTGACGTTTTGGGTGTCCCCAACTCGTCGTCATGCTGGCTGTTCCCATTAAATCACGGGTCCCCAACCCTCGGGACACTGTACCGAACATGGTACAAGATCCGGAACCACTACTGGGTTAGGATACCAAATTAGGGTACTAGTACCGGCCCGAATCCCAAGGGTTGGGGACCCCTGATTGGCGTATATATTATTTCTCTGTCTGTTGCCCGGTATCAAGCGGCCCTCTCACCTGTGTCAGTTTACAGCCCAGAGGTTGGGGACCCCTGATTTAATGGGAACAGTCAGTAATAAAAGGGGACACACAAAACGTCAAAAAGTGAAGCGACAATGGCCCGAACTATATGTCCATATATTACAAGTTGGGAGTGAGACTGAGTTCTCTCAGAGTAGGAGAACGAGACGTATGGATCTATTCATCTACAAATGGATGTTTCTGAGCAGTGAGCATCGGGCCCACCTGAGAGATTTTTCAAAGGCTAATTTTTCATCTGATTCATAATTATTTGGATAAAGAAATACTCAGAAATGAAAATTTCATTTTTTTATTATATAGCTGCATCATAAGAAAAATGGCACAAGAACATGCTAAGAAAACACAAATGTCATTAAGTCTTTAAATCCTGCAACATTTTCACCAGAGTGGCTCCTTAAGTAATTTTAGGCCTTTCTGGTCAGGGCATCTTTTTTGTTTATAGTTTTGTCGTGCTTTAAGCTTGGGTAATTGCCATGTTTTGAGTTTATTCTGGAAATTGTTAAGTTCTTTCCACTCCCATCTCCTGCCTTTTGGGTCCACCACCGCCTCTCATCACATTACTTGTTCTATTCAAAACCTTTTTTTTTTGTAAAATGTAGAACTTGTTATATTACTTGATTGAGATTTGGCACTTATTGATTTCAGCTGAAAGTCTTCACAGGGTCTATTGAGAATGCATGATGTTCAGGTTAATGTGTTTGTTCGTGTTTGCATAGACACATTTATTTTTGCAGCAAAGACTATTAACGCCTGTGTCACCCTGGGAATGGTGCAATTAAAATTTAACACTTTCCAGGGGTCCACAGCATGCTGGGCTCGCTGACAGACAGCGGGGCTCCAAACGCTGCAAGAGAAAAGGAGTTTTGTATAAAGAGCATTAAGGAGATATCAAAATTGCACCCTAAGGGTGAAGAATCTTACAGATTTACTAAGCAGCGACTGCTGGGAACACTTCTGTCAGTTCAGATGCATAAATTTAAACCTGCAGAAATGCATCTGAGGGATTTCACACTGCTCACTATCAGACACAAGGAAAGAATGACATATGGGATTAGGCTAGAATTAACCTGCTCAAGATTAGCATAATTAGAAAAAACCTGTATGGAGAGATTGTGTTGAAGTTTTCATAGACGGCTCTTATTTCAAAATAACAAAAATCGAATCTTGTTCCTGCTACCAAGCTCTGAACTTTCCAACGTAAAGAAAATATTTACACCACTAAAAATTGGCTTTGTGTCTTCAGCAGAAAGGAACAATCAGCACTGTGTTCCAGTTCAAATTACTCTGCAGAAGTAGGTATTGACTCCGGCTGCAGTCTGTTGGACATCTCCATGAACAAGCCTGCTTTTGCTGAGTGAATCCTACATTGAGCTACGCTCGGGGAAAAAAAAAAAAAAAAGTAAAACCACACGTCTACTGAGGGAAGCATCTCACACAGAGTCTCCAAATCCGACAGGACCACCATTCCAGAATGATGGATTCATTTGAACAATTTGGACACTGGCTCCCCCATGATCCTCAATGCAGCCAAGGAAAAAAAGAGAACTTTTTAGGTCAGAACAGCATTTTTTTTTTCTGAAAAAGTGATCTGAGCACACTCAAATTCCCCATTTGATGAAAGAAGATAAACATGTGGCAATGATGAATACTCAAAAGTGTGCTCACCTACACATTCATTACAATAGAAACTAGAACATTTTGTACATTTTGTGGCAATCCAGTGTCTTCAAGATTGAAGCTCATTAGAAATCAAAAGTAACTAGTCAGTTCACCACAAGACCACTGGGGGCTTGTTAAACAAGAAGCTAACCCCTCATTAACTTAAATGTAAAGTGTTCCAAATTTCCATCAGAAAAAAAACATACTTTAGCTCTCTTCAAAGACTTTTTTGTCTCTTTGGTCCAATTATTTTAATGACAATTGTACTGGGATTGATTTTTTTGTCTTGTTACTTTAAATTTGAGCTTGATCTTCTATACAAATGAGGGGGTAGTTCTTCTAATGACACACTTCCTCAGCCCTTAGGAGACTTCCAACAGACTTTAACTGCCTATTTGACTCATTTTCTAAAGATCAGGGTTTGGTGACAAGGTTGCTAAAAAAAATACCCTGACATCTAAATTATTCAGAGACAGGTGGGTCACACGCCCTCACCTTTTAACCATCTCCTCCATTGTCCTTAACTGCTTCATTCTTATGCAACGTTCACACAGGGCGTGTGACGCTTGTTGGATGAAACTTGGTGTAAGTCAAAGTGGTACAAATCTTGCAAATCTTGCTCCATTCTTTGTCTTTCACACCTATATTTTGATATTTGAAAGACTTGGGCTGTATCTGAATTAATTCCTACATTTAGCCCTACAGGCAGAGAGATTTGGAAAAAAAATGCATCTTCAAATTCGGACGTTACGACCACCTGATGATGTCATTAAAAGTTATCGGTAATCTATGTCAGCATGAAGCTGCTGGCGCTCAGAAAATACATAAAAGCATCGGTTTAATCATTTTAAACAGGCATGCAATAACAAAAAGTCATTACTTACTAGGGCTGCTACGATTATTCGACTAATCGACGACTAATCGACTAATAAAATAGTTGAAAACTAATTTAATAGTCGATTAGTCTTTACTTTATATTATAAGGAGAAAGAGTGTAGTAAAATTGAAAGTTATATGGCATTATTCTATCTATTCTGGCTAATTCTTTTATCTGAGGCAGCTGGTGAAGGTCAAACCATTTTTATCTAAGCATCATTTTGAGACAGTAATCCATCTAAACATCATTTTGAGACAGTAATCCATGCTTTTATCACATCCCGGCTGGATTACTGTAACTCTCTTTATTTTGGAGTTAGCCAGTCTTCCCTCTCACGTCTCCAGCTGGTCCAGAACGCTGCAGCTCGGGTTCTGGTTGGAGCGCGTAAGAGGGACCACATCACCCCTATCCTGGCTACCCTTCACTGGCTGCCTGTGAATTTTAGAATTCATTTTAAGATTATTTTATTTGTTTTTAAATCTTTAAACAACTGTGCACCGCCGTACCTCTCTGAGCTTCTCTGTCCCTACACCCCGACCCGGAGCCTCAGGTCAGCTGATCAGCTTCTCCTGGAGGTACCGAGGTCCAAGAGGAAGCTCAGGGGGGAACGAGCATTTTCAATCTGTGCACCGAAGCTGTGGAACGCTTTACCACTGAGCATTCGGCAGGCCTCCTCAATGTCCATTTTTAAAACACTTCTTAAAACCCATTTTTACCGCCAGGCATTTGACACTGCATGAGACTCTGTTCTGCTGGTGTGTTTTATTGTTTATTGTTTTATCTTTGTTTTTATCTGGTGTTTTTATGTATTTTATGTAATGTAATTTATTTCTATTTTTATCTGTTTATAACTTTTTAGCTGTGATTTTATTGTTCTTTGAACTTTTAATGTGCGGCGCCTTGTTTGACTGAGGTCATTTTAAGGCGCCATATAAATTTAATGAACTTAAACTTAAACTTAATTTAGTATGTTTTTTTAGAGTTTTTTAGGCTATTTTGGAGTTTAGCTGATATTTGCATGCTAGTTATTTTGGCTAATTTAGTACTCTTTCATTTTTTTAGGCTAATTTAGATTTTAGCTGATATATCTGCTACATACTAGCCTATTTGGCTAATTTGTTTTTTTTTTCTGTTTTTTAGGCTAATTTGGCATTTAACTAATATTTTAGCTGGCCTTTTTAGCTTTAGTGATTTTAGCAATCAATTTCAGCATCTGCGACCCCGAAAGGGAAGAAGCGGTATGGAAGATGGATGAATGAATGAATGAATGAATGAATTTCAGCATCTATCAGCACTAGCATCTTCCATCCATCCATTTTCTTGACCGCTTCATCCCTTTCGGGGTCGCGGGGTGCCGGAGCCTATCCCGGCTACTGAAGGGCGAAGGCGGGGTACACCCTGGACAGGTCGCCAGTCCGTCGCAGGGCCTCAATCACACACACATCCACTCTCACAGACACTCCTAGGGGCAATTTAGAGTCACCAATTCACCTATGAAGCATGTTTTTGGACGGTGGGAGGAAGCCGGAGTCCCCGGTGAAAACCCACGCATGCACGGGGAGAACATGCAAACTCCACACAGAAAGGTCCCAGCCGGGATTCGAACCGGGGCCTTCTCGCTGTGAGGCAAGAGCGCTAACCACTGCGCCACCGTGCAGCCCAGCACTAGCATCTTCAGCATTCAAATTCATCTTACAGCATTAACACTAGCATTATCACAGGTAATGCTATACATCTAATTTTTAGTTAGTTTAAAGTTAATGAAGGTTAAGATGTGTGCTTTACATCCAGTTTGCAGATGACCCGATTAGTCGATTAATCAGAAAAAAATAATCTGTGATTAGTCGACTGTTAAAATAATCATTTGTGGCAGCACTATTAATTACATGGAACCTTATACTACCTTATGGGGCCCAGCCTTACATTTACGTGTTATCCCTAGAGTGGACTAAGGTGGATAGCATTGTGAAAATCAATTAATTTTCAAACTTGTGTGAATTAAAAGGAACACCATCCATACGTAACTACCAAATCAAAGTCCCAGACTGGTTAAAGTTCAACCCGGTTCAACTTTCAATGCTCCTTTCAATGGCCTACAAATAGCTATATGTAAGAGTTTTGAATGTGGAAGCCCAAAATGCACATTTACGCTCGTTTACATGGACTTTTCATTAACAGTGGTTGCTTGAACGCAGGTTGCCAAGGGCGGTGTGAACATAGCTTTAGAATCACAGCTGTCTCCAGGCAAAGCTTTGACAAATCACATATAAACTAGAATTTAAACCTTCTTTTTGTGCTTATCAAGACACCTCCCTACAGTCCTTTCTCCATCACTTTTACAGTCTGTATGGATCTCAGTTATACCAATATAAAGGTTAGGTGAGGTAAAAAAAAAGCACCTCAAACTTCATTGTAAATAATTCTTTTTAGTTTTAGAGGGTCCTCCTCCCGAAGTAAACACAGAAATCTATGATGAGTTAAAGTTACAGCATGTCATGCAAAATGTTTCTTTGATTAAAAGGCACATTTATCTAACTTCCAGCACGCTCTGAACCCAAATATAGTAATTACTCACGACAACAGTTACAGTTTGATAGTCTCATAACATTCAATCAGTCTCTAATCTGGCAGCCTCATCCAGGAAACCCTCTTCATCCTGCTAAAATTAGGTCATTTATTCTCTGCAGTCACGTAACCTGTTTTTTTTTTCTCACGGTAATGCAGACTTTCTCTTGTAGGCCAAAACTCCTGGTGTGTTTGCAGAGTTTGCTGCCCTAAAAGAGTGACCCAGTGATGCTTTTGCACGAATCAAGAGAAACAAATAGAATAAAAAAAAATTAAAATGTAGATTTTTGTTTATCTTTGTTGATGTATTCAAGCCATCTTACATTTATTGGCTGTAAACTGGAACTGAATGAATCCAGAATGTATATATTATGTAATCTGCTCCTTCCGTATTGTGATATATGAACACTACTTCAAAAGAAGTTGCAAAACATGAACGTTCTGGGCAAATTCACCGAGGTAATTTCACCTCAAACGCGATATGAGGCAGAATTTAAACAGCTCTCACTAAAAGCCTTGGGTTCAATATATATTATGCAACCTTATTTCATTCCATGGTGTCTCTGCCAAATTTGCTCTGTTGGGCTCCATGCTTTTGCAAGCTGTTTCCATGTTCTGCATTTTAAATGCTGCCCATTCTCTGCACTTAACCAAGATAGATCTAGATGATGAATTTACATGTTGGGCTTCTTTCAACCACTTAAAAGCAGGGGATTCAATGGATGAATCGATTTAAATTCTAACCAGATTGGCTTGTTTGGGAAAAGTTGTTAATCAAATTGAAATTTCCCATAGTAAAAATGTTTCAAAATGAAATAAATCAACTCAAATCGATATTGGAAAATGATCATTACAGCGGACAACACACACGATGGCAAAAAAAATGACTCATGTTTTATTTATTTTAAGAAATATAAGGAATCTGGGAAGAAGCAAGTTTTTATCTTTTCTTCACACTGGTTGAATTTTTGGCTAAATGTGTGTCCTGGATAGATTTTAGTGAATCGGATCTAATCAGATCATTCAAAATGAATCAATTATTACAGAAGTCATTATAATACAAATGTTAAATTCCCTCATTTATGTGTGCCACTATAAATAATTTGAGATCATGTAAGAATATTTATTAAACTTTATTCTGCAATAGAATGTTTCACAATTATGATACAATTAAGGCAGTATCTTATAAAGTGTTATAAAGTAGAAAATATTGTCTTTTTCATATGCCAGTATCTTATTCTCCAAACAAAGCGAGTGAGAGCTGCGTGCGCATCCCGCAGTGAGGTTCTGCACTTTCTTTCTGGTCACACTGACCATCTGAAGCTGCGCCCTGCGGTGATCGAGGCGCAGGGTCACCGCCTCACGCCGCCCTGACAGTGGAAACCGCAAGTTTGTGGACCAGGAAATTGTCGGGCTCCTTTCCTGCCTTTCCCGCGTGTCACAAGCCCATAAGTATACGGGATCCCTCTCTGCGTGGATCTCACTCACACTTGAGCGCGCGCCTCTACTGGATCCTTCTCATTCAGCGGTCCTCTCTGGATGTGGCACTGCGCAGTCGGTAGTTTTCAGAGAAGGGTCCGTGCGTGCGCGTGTGCGTGAGTGAGTGAGTGAGAGTGAGTGAGTCTGTGTGCATGTGCGCTCTGAGAGGCAAAAGACGAAGAAGAGGCAGGAGAAGAGAGGCGGGCGCGGGGTTTCTGTCTTGTTGGAATCGCGCGCATCGATCAGCAGCTCCCTCTGTGGATTTGATGGATGCATGATCAGTGGATGTGATGCCCATATATATCATTGACCGAAAATTTCCTGACACACCTGGTAAGTCGGCTCCTGGAGTAGCGCGGTGCGCAAACGCGTGCGCCGGCGTTTGCGTTTTTGTGCGTGCGAGCGCACCGTATTATTAATATTATTATTTTTTGTATTGTGCGTGTGCGCGTGGGGCAGTTGGGCTTCTATCACACTAACACCCCCTCCTCCTCCTCCTCCTCTTTTCCCCTTGGAGTTCCCAACGTGCAACAGGAGATGAGGAGCTGGCACGCATTTAGCCGCGCGGTTCCGAGCCGCCGCGCGCGCTGCAGCTCCTTATTTTTATCAGCTGAGTTGAACACTTTGATGAATTTGGTCCAGTCTAAAAACCCTCCCGGGGATCCTCTGTTTCCGCCGCATCCGTTCACAGCAGCTGCAGGGGGTGAAAAAAACGGAACATCTTGCTTTTCTTTTGTTGCAATACCCCTTTAAAAGTTATTTTTACTTTATGCTGCTATTACAAAAACCATTAGTAATTTAAGAGGCGGACTTCATCTCAGTTGGATCGCTTCACCTTTGGGCATCTCTCTCCCTCATAGATGATTTGAGCCTTCACTGTCAGGCTGCAGGCTCTGTGCTGAGGATCAGACCCCAGAATAAAGGCGGTATTTTAATTGAAGGAGGGGGGCTACATTCCAGCTGATTCAAGCTGATTTAGGTACATGCCATGTTCGGGGTTCATGTGGAGAGTAAAAAAATGTGATTTTGTTCAAATAGGCTTGAATGGAAGTGTGTGTGTGTGTTGGTACATGGGGGTTTTCAGGTGTCTCAGTGAATGATGGGTTTAATTTTGGAGGGGATTGGGACCTGTTTGTGTTTTAGGTATGTCAAGTGAAATGGAAAGGAAAGAAACTGAGATAAACTTTCTGCTGCAAGTTTTTTTTTTTTTTTTTTTTTGTCTGTCATTTTGCAAAGTGGAAATATTGGTAAATTCTCTCCCCTTGATTGATTGTCTCCACATGCAAATAAACAAAATGATGGAACACTGCAGGAAACGCTTGCTCATAACTTATTTTCCTTTTGTTATTTTATATGTTCACTTTTTTCTACGTTCCATCACTTGTTGCCCGGTGTTCCGCTAGCTTTTTTGCTCTCTTCGTCCTTTTAAATAAATTCCCACAGATACTCAATTACCCAGAAAGTGTCGGGAGTGGAGTGACTGAAGATAATGTACAGCCTCTCCGGTGCTGACACGCACACATGGTTTCATTACAGCTGTGGGACCGCTGTCATGATGATCTGCAGTCAGACAGGATGCTGACAGGAAGTTTTGATTAATATATCAACTTGTGTCACCTTACTGTCTCACCACCTCGTTTTATGCCCTCCAATTGCTCGTTTATCACTTGCCGTATTTTCCAGTTTTGGAATTGCATCCAGTCACCACCTCCCAAGTTAAATCTTCTGACCCTGCTGTGATGTCATGCATATTTCAGAGCTGTTGTGGAGCAGAGAGGGGTCTGGAGGGAGCTGGATAATAATCATAATCAGGCCGGGTCACCTCACGTTGGTCTTTTGTTTTGGTCATGGATGTGAATTAACGGTGTGTGAGGAATGTAGTGTGCATGGTGAGGATGCTGGAGAGACTTTGGCCTCTCATCTCAGTCTGCTCGCAGAGACGCACCCATCTGTGCAGTCACCTCATGGCACTGGTTAGCAAAGTGTATCTGAGCGTTGCCTGTGGATAAGTGGGTGTCTGTTCAACACTAGTCAAGGATTAAGGATTAATTGCCTTCAGCCTTACAGAGATAGACTTAACTGCTTGTTACATGAACTTTGCAAAGTTCCCTCTTGGCAACACTGTGAGCAAAGGAGCGACCCCTCTTGTTTTTTTTTTTTTCTTGTCTTTTCTTTTTAGAACTGTATATATCTATTGTTTTTGTATGTTTGGAGTCTGCAACCACCAGGGTAAGAACTTTTACTGTGTTTTTTGCTGATTTTCTGTTGTCTCCAACACATTTCATCTTTTTTAAGGGCAAGAGTTGAAGGAAAATGTTGTCATTTTATCATAAAGCATTTAATCTCTTTTTAATGTAACTTTAGATTATGATTTATTAATTTATGTGCACATAATTTAAATATCTTGGATTAATTAGCAGCTATAATTCAAAGATAGTGATTGGTAAACTGGAAACAAACATCAGCCTCATTCCGCCACGTGCAGATTTTCTTTTTTTTATGTAAATCTGTACTTTTTTTTAAACTATTTTTGCAGCATTTAAGTTGCTGATCCACATTTATTGCCAAGAGATCACTTGCTAATCCTTAAAGTCTGCTTTTGGAGTCACTAGATTGGTGTTATCCACTCTTTATTTTGGGTCTTGTGACTGGAGTGTTGCATGTTGTTGCTTTCAATGGCAAAATAAAGTCGCTAACAATAAGATCACAGCAAGAGTCAAAATAAACCTTTTCTCAAACGTTGCCACAAATTTTGAAGGAGTAGAGAACCTATAATTACTTTCAAAAACACTAGGAACTATTTTATAAAAGTTTATTTCACATTTATCCCGTATGTCACCAGGGGGGGGAAAAAATGTCCCCACAGTTTTTAGGAAGAAATTAAAGCTGCAGTCCAGTTGCTGCTCACAGTGTTGGACTCTACATTTCTTTGTTCTGGAAAAAGCTTTTCAACGATTTTTGGGGTTTCCTCGGTGACTGCGATATTGACATTTAGTTACGGTGTCATGGCATTTATTTCAGGCACTCGGGGACGACAGATGAACTTCTAGTGAGGTCAGTAGGTCAGCCTTCATGTTGAAAACTAACACCAAGGGGTCTTGGCCTAGTGTTCATTTGCAACAAACCTGGATTAAACCTCATTTCTCTAGATGCATTGATCTTAAAAAGGAAGAATTCATGCTAAAAAAAAAGCTATGAGACAACAGTTTAATTTCTTGCTTGTTAAATGAAAATGAAGTGAGTGTTGGTTATTGATTTCTCAGCAAGTCACTAATTTTCTTTTTTCAGGTGAGTTGATACAGCTGGCTGCTGAAGGAGAGCTGAGAATGACAGAAACCAATACGCCCAAGTCGGCTAAGAAGCCCCGATGGACCTCCTTGGAGATTGGCCTCATTACCATAGTCTCCCTGCTTTTTATTGTCATCGTTGCCCTCATCATTCTTTTCGCCACTCAGAAAACTGGTGAGTGATGTAAGGAGAAAACAATAATCCTGAAGAAAAAGGATTATGAGTTGTCATTTTTCAACATAATTAAAAAGTACTGTATGTAGTTACTGGTGATTAAAGGAATCTAAGTTGGGCGTCTACAAAACTGAAGAGCAGCGTCTGGAGGAGGACAGAAAAAAAAGGCCAACAGAACTCATTACCTTTTTTCAAGTCTATTTTCTAAAACACTTCAGAATATTTTCCACTGGGCATATTGGATTACAAGGCGTACCGTCAACAGATGGTCTATTTTCAAACTTTTGCCATATAAGGAGCACCGAACTATAAGACACTTTAAACAATTAAATGGTCATAAATAAATCTGTAGGTCAGTCAGACTTTATTAAATGCGTTCACAGTAACTATAGAACTTGTTTGTAAAACGTTACACATTAGCCATGTTAGAATTGTTAGCCACGTTAGCCACGTTAGAAACGTTAGCCGCGTTAGAAACGTTAGCCACGTTAGCCACGTTAGAAACGTTAGCATATTCACAATATCTGTAACTCCCAACCTTTTTGGCAACCTATGAAAAAACAGACTGATACCGCTAAAACAACCATTATTGTGACTATATGCTAACTCCCAAGTTTATTAGTAACACGTAAACATAACACATTCCGACACTGCTACACATCAGTGTATTTACAATAACACCCAGATTTTGTTTGGAATTCATAAACCAGACTGATAGAAAAACCATTACTGTGACTACGCTAATTCCAAACCTTGTTAGTAACATGTAAACAAAACATGATCCGACACTGCTACATGTTAGCGTCATTATAACAACACATACATTTTGTTTGGAATTTGTAAAGAAAGCAGACTGCAGTTTTGACAGAGCGACATGTACCTTTTAAAAATTGTTTCAGCATCAGTAAACACAACCAGAATTAATCCATATGTTACTGCTTCGGATTGAAATTCGCTCTGTCATTTTTGAAAAAAAAAAGGCTTTTAACTGTGCTTCATAGTGCAGTCTATGAAAAATATACTATAGTTGACTTCATATTTTGTGAAAGCTAGATAGTAAGTAACAATATCAAAATCAATATTTGTGTTTAAGAATGCCCATGCCTTACGTTCCGTAATAGAATAAGAGGTTTCATTAAGCACTAATGTGCAAACAATTTCCTCAAGTAAGCACTCTTAAAATCTCTGAGTGTCAGTAAGCGTAAGCAGCTGATCTTTGGGTTATAAACTGACAAAGTTCAGCAAGTCAAAAAAAATACCCAGACGATCCAATTATGATGGAGTTTGGTCGGATTACATGTGCTGAGTTGTTATTGTTTTTACAGTCTTGTGATCTATGAATGTGTAAGCTGCTTTGTCAGGATAACTAAAGCTCAATGACTCGCTTATGCTTGTAATTATGGGTGCATTCACGCAAAACTACCGACTGGGAAGCTTCTAAGTGGTTAAAGGTTACACAAGCAGCAAGTATTATGGAGCAGGGAAGAAGGCGAAGAGAAAAAACTGTTGACACTTAGACTTATAACTGTAAAAATCTCACTGATTGATGGTTCTTCTCCCCTGCAGATGAAATGTGTACCACAGCTGACTGCACACAGTCAGGTAAGCACCGTGTTATGGTGTGATTCACTTTCCTTCTCTTGTAAACACTGGGATTTTTCCTTCGAGGGACGGCCGTACGGAAGAACGGAGATCTCAGGAGAAGCCTCAAGATTTTTAGGCATGCTGTGAGAAAACAGTTGCATCCATTGTGAAAATCCTTTCAGCCAAAACACTGATTAGAAAAAGCAGTGAATACTAAAGTTGTGTCCAAAGCAAAGGGACATGCACCAACTCGAAGCAACTTAAATAAAAACATCATAAAACAGGGTTTCTTTGTTTAGAACTTTTTGTAAAGTTTTTCACAATTTCCACTCCTTTCAGAAAATATCTAACTGCACTCACTTAAAGCATAGCATATCTTTCCAAAACAGCAAAAGCAAATTACTCAGCTTATTTTCATTAAATGGCTTTTTTATTCTTTAGATAAAATGCAGCCTTTTTTAAATAAAGAAAAACGAAACCTGTTTGACTAATAATGAAAAACTACCTCCAGCAAACAGCAGCAGTTGCCAATTTATCTTGATGCATTTTCTAGGGAGCCAGTGTCCTAATTCAGTCACGTCTGACAGACAGGCCTGTGGCTCAGGATCTGAAAGCTGCCTCCTGTAATTCAGTTTCAGCTCAAGAAAGTTCGTCTTTTTAGTTGAAATTTCATGTTTTATTGACATACTAATTGTATTTACACAGGAAGAAACATTTTTTTCTTGGAGATTTTTTTTTGTTTCTTTCATTCGACATAATGAATTGCTCTGGTGAGCGTCTAAGGCTTTACACCAGGTGGTCCATAATCTCAAATGTGCTTCCGTCCTGCAAGAGGAGCCCAGACTACTCCCCTGCTTTATTCTGTCAACATCCTCTCAGGAGAATGATTCCACATTCTGAGCATTTCTTTATTCTAGAATAAGATACATTCCCTACTCGCATGCATTTGTAAAAAGATTTTCAGCAAACTGCAAGTTAGCGGTTCAGCTTTTTATGAACACTAAAAAGTAGGACAAGTAAGTAGCCTGGCTGAGCTTGTTAACTACCGCGTTAGATCATCTTCATTCATTCTATGCCACATAAAAACTGTTAAAATGAAAGTGCTTTGTTCCATTCACTGTGGTTGGAAGCCACATTTCACACAAATTCACAATGGAAGCTTTGATCAGTAAATAGTCACGGTCCTTCATAATGTGAAGTGTCAGTTTTTGTAAGGATTTAATGCTATAGTGCTATAGAAAGGGAGCTTTGTGTAGGAGGATTTTTGCCTACGGAGCTGCAGCCCCTGTTTCAAGTGCTCATCTAATCAGCTGCTGGCTGCATTCTTCAACAGGCTCATGTCAGAGCAGTATTGATCTTTACTTGGAAGGCTTTGGTAGAAAGTGATTAAGCGCATTTCCCCAAATGTCAAACGACTAAATAGTGACATGGCAGGCATCGCTGACCTCTTGGCAAAGAAGTTATCAAAAGAACTCATTAGAAACAGAACTAAAGTGTAATTAGCTTTCCTAATACCATAACTCCAGGGCCATTTGTAGCTTGTAATAGAGTTTAAATCAAAGGTTATTTACCTGACCTGATGCATGAATGATTCCTGTTCACTTAATACTTGACATTATTTTTACTAATGTGATGTTAGCTACGCTAATTTGTCTTGGCTGCTAAAGATAACTGCATTAGAGGAAGCAGAAGGAAGGATGCTCAAGTGTTAACTGTGGTAGTTTTAAAAACAAAGGACAAGTATCCAGAGATGGTTTATATTTTCTGGTACACACAGATTTGTGGATGACATTTGTGTTGCTTCATGAACATTATGTGGCTCCTTTTTGAGAACCCCAAAGGTAAACCCCAGGTAATGACTCTTTTTTTTGCTTTAGGGTAGATACGTTTTTCTATCCTAATCACCCAAACCGCAGTGCCTCCCAAGGTATGACCAATAATGGTTGCTTTCAGTGAGACAATATTAGCAGAAACCCTCTGCTCAATTAGTTTTTTTTTTTTTGGTTCATTTTTTGCAGCATGGCTTTTTTTTTTTTTTTTTTTATTATAACCGGATCTTCTGAGTTTTGAAAAATGATTGCTCCTATTACTTATGTTAGTAAAATGCACTATTCCAGGCCCCTCAGGTGTAGTGTGGCCAGATGAAAAATGAAGAAAACGTGCACTGCTGCTTTAAAATGTTTGCATTTTGAACAAACCACCATATGTAACCTACAAATACAACTTGAAAAATCACACGTTGTCACAGCGTAAACATAAAAAAGGAGGTGTTCCATATTCTTGAAACTATAGAATCATCCATTTAGTCTGTGATACCATTATACTGTAGTAAAAGAAGCGACAAGCAGCTTTTTAGCCTCATTTCCAGTCGACTCCACTGAATACTTAGGAGGCAAAATGGATACAAAGAGATGTGGTTTTATAACACTTCTGCTTAAAAATTGAACAATTCAAATGAATCAGAGTGGTTTCTACTCAAATGACATGGCGCCAGTTCTGTTTTTTTCATCAGCCCATAGGGGAAGATGCATCCATTTAAAATAAAATCCATCAATACAAAAAAGTACATGGACAAGCTATGCTTTTTTTATATTTATATTGGCGAATCTGCAAAGTTTCAATTAAAATTAGCCAGTTTCTCATTTCAACACATTTTAAAAGTATGATTTTCAAACATGAAATGTTCAAGCACATATAATGATTGTTTTTTTGTGGCTGCACAGATACTCTGAGGTCAAAATGGTTGTTTTGGTTTTAGTCAGGCAACTTGTTGGACTGTTTTGCGCTGCTGTTGAAAGGGGATTGCACTGAACACCACAACACAAACCACCTCTCACATACTCAAATAAATCAATCACATTATTTCTACACACCCAGTTCTTAACACACATCATGCACACATGCACGCACATAATTACGTTTCCCCATTTGCCTGTCCTGCTTGTTTGTGTCTCACATCAGTGACATCAACCCTGTCTGGCATAATTACAGATTTAAGTTACAATAAAACCTAACGGGCTGAGTGTCAAAGAGTGCCAGTGATGGTTACTCTCTGGCACACACACTCATCACAGAAAAAAAAAAAAGTTGGATTTGCATGTGCATCTGATTTAGAGTGGTTGTGCTAATTCATCCCTCTCTTTTCTAATAGAGTGCTTCTCAACCTTTGCTCAATGACATACACCTTGTTAAAGATTTTTTTTCAACTGTCTAACTAGAGCAAGCAGTTTTACTTGTTTGGCACCTTTGTGCACAGACAGAATACATAAAAACTCCAAAGAAACAGCAAATTATTTAATATATACAATAAAGCATTCTGATCTGTCTTTTTTATTTTTGTCTGTGCATAATATATATATCTTATTTTATTTGAAATTCTAATTTATCTTTATTTATAAAGCACTTTTACATAATTAAAAATTGAACAAAGCATTCGAAATTAAAGCTAAAAACCCAAAACTCAGATGCAGAATCATCTATGACGTATGTATAGCATGTGCTTATGTGCATGCTTGCTCATACATTCAGAGCTTATAACAGTCTTTAGTCTTTGGATTTGGGAAGGAAAAATTAGACTAGTCTACTACTCTACTAAATTCAATGTTTTATTTATGGACGTATTAGAAGGAAATATGTTTTTCAACATATTTATGATTGTTTGTTTTATCAGGACATTTACTTCTAATTACCACACTCCTCTTTTTAAACAAACTTTATCATGGACTAAAGTACAATAGGTAAAATAAAACATTACAGTCCACAGGTTTGCATTTTTTTAATTGAACCTATAATAATAATAATAAAAATACTTAGGAAACAGCTTATTTTTACTGTAAACATCACTTTACCACCTTCTTAGAAAGCCCAAAGCACTTTGCAGACAGAGTCCCATCCCGGCTCCTCTGCCCGCCACAGGAGGCAACTCATAACCACAAGGAGCAATGGGAGGTTCAGTGTCTTGACCCAGGATGCTTTGGCACATGGGCATACAGCAGGAACTAAATGACAGCACATTTATGTCATTAATGTTTTTTTTTTGCAGTTCTTTTAAAAGATTAAATGTTCTTGTTGCCTTCATATTTTGCATGTGTTCTATTGTTTTGTAATATGATTGAAAATGCATGAAAATCAAGGTGTGAATTGGACCATTTACAATAAATAAAAACATAATAAACAGTTGTTATTAGAAGTATTAAATGATACCAAAATATTAATTTGGATATTTAAATTCAGTTTATTATTCTTCCAAACCAGATCAAATTTTCTATTACCACAATTCTAAAAAAAAATAAAAATAAAAATAAAAAAAATATAAAAGTAGAACCAGCGCGTTGTTTCCTGCTGATTTGCGCATGCGCAAGTTCAAGGGCTAGCTTGTCCTGTACGTACCGCTAAAACTCTGTTATGCTAGTAATATCTGGTGGGATTTTTACGAAAACATGACGTCAACGGACATTGTATGTAGAAGCTCCGACATGAGCGCGGTTTTCCTCCCTTATTTTTCCACTACTTTTTAAAAATAGTTTTATTTCTGTTTTATTGTGTACATTTATGCTTACTCATTGTTCCTTGTGAATTAGTTTGATGCTAACTTTTAGGCTAACGTTAGTAGAAACGAGGCGGCAACAGGTGCGTGCAATTAGCTGCTGATTAATGTTTTTAAAAGACCATCGCTGGTTTGAAATCGGTAAATCTGGTGAGGAGAAGGGGAGTAGCGCACAGGTTCAGTCATGGGACAGTGCAGCCGTCTTTACATCTGGCCCATCAACACCGTGGTGTGCTATGGTGTCTTACGGCTCCTGTTTCTCCCCGTTCTCAGTCCCGGTTTCTTGTCTGTCCATGCAGCGTCTCGTCTCATCGAAAACATGGATTCCTCCGTGAACCCCTGCGACAACTTCTATCAGTATGCCTGCGGAGGATGGCTGAAGAAGAACATCATCCCGGAGACCAGCTCCAGATACAGCACGTTTGACATCTTACGAGACGAGCTGGAGGTTATCCTCAAAGGTCACGCACCGACACGCGTCCATACATGCTGTCAAAGACGGAGCAGCAGAGAGACTGGCAGCTAAGAGCCAGAAATGAGGCTGCGGCTAAAACTGACCGTTGCTGTTAGCATTTTAGACCAGACATGCATGTGTGCTTATGGATTCAATTTAACTCACAAACTTTTTTAAAGGAAACTTTCATCTAAGGCACATGTATTAAGGCCCGGGGGCCGGATGAGGCCCCAGATCATTTTATTTTGTTAAAGGCCCCGATGTTATGTTGGGCTCATTTCGAACTTTTGTAATTTTGGCAAAATATATTTTTATGGAGAGTAAAGTATTGCAAGTTATTTAAGATTTAAGTTGATTTATTCTGGATTAATATAACTGCCTACTTATTATTCTTAATTATGTAAAAAAGTTGGTTTTAAAGTTGTATAAATGGCGTTATGATAGCTTTTTGGACTATTTTAGCATTTACTAAATTTTGGGGGGGGGGTGCTGCGTTAGAGTTAAGCTAATATTTCGGTCACATGCTAGCTGTTTTGGCTAATTTAGGCTTTTCTATATATTTTTTTAAATTCTGTTTTGGAGTTTGGCTAATATTTACATGCTAGCTGTTTTGGCTAATTAATCCATTCATTCATTCATTCATTCATTCATCTTCTTGGCCGCTTCTTCCCTTTCGGGGTCGCGGGGGTGCCGGAGCCTAACCCGGCTACTGATGGGCGTAGGCGGGGTTTACCCTGGACAGGTCGCCAGTCTGTCGCAGGGCCTCAATCACACACCCTTACACACACACTTTAGAGTCAGAAATTAACCTATGAAGCATGTTTTTGGATGGTGGGAGGAAGCCGGAGTCCCGGTAGAAAACCCACGCATGCACGGGGAGAACATGCAAACTCCACACAGAAAGATCCCCAGTTGGTGTTTCTGTTTTAGGTCCCCCACCCGGGATTTGAACCTGGGCCTTCTTGCTGTGAGGCAAGAGCGCTTTCCACTGCGCCACTGTGCAGCCCAATTTAAGCCCAGGCTAATTTATTTTTTTATTTTTTTATTTATTTACTTTTTATGTAATTTTTTTAAGGCCGTTGTAGTTACGCTAATATTTACACGCTAGCTGTTTCAGCCAACCTATTTTTTTTTCTTTTAAAGGCTAATTTGGCATTCAGTTAATATTTTAGCTGGCTATCAGCTTCAGCTTTTTCAGCTATTTGCTTAAGTGTTTTTAGCTATCAATTTTAGCATCTTCAGCTATTAGCACTAGCATCCTCTGTGGCCAAATTTGGCTAACAGGTAATGCTAGATATCTAGTTCACTGTTCCGCTAGTTTATAGCACCTCACAAGCCCAAGCTAACATTAGTGTAGCAGAAAAACTATACATATATATATATATATATATATATAAATAGCTATGTAGCCATACAATTTTGAACTTGATGGAAAATGAAGACGTTTATGCATCTATTTGTCTGCAGGTGGAGGATTTAGAATCGGAGCAGAGATGGGAGACAGCTTCTGCGTCATAAATCTAAGCCTTTCAAACCTTTGCTTTTTTTTTTCTACTCCTGATCCACCACGATTTGAAAGAAAGTAAACACTCAAACACAGTTTTAATGTTAAATAATTTATACATGTCCTCCATCATGAGAAAAATGCAACAGAAACATGTTAAAACAACAAAAACAGGATTTTTATTGGAGTGGGTCTTTAAGAGCTAGATTTTCTAAAGGAATAACTTAATGGCCATAAAAACAAACTGTTTTTGATAAACTGCAAAGTGGGAGGTTTCAGCTCTCGCTGGGTTTTGGTCAGTGAGAAACTGATCCTAATGGCTTCTATCACATCAAAGGTTGCTGATCTAAGGTGTTGTGGACGATCTTAAACGTTTTTTTTTTTTTTTAGAAAATTGCGTGGAGTTGTGGGAATTGGTGTTTTGTGGATTTGGTTATGCCATAAAAGGATTTTATTCTCAGGTTTTTATGCCTTTACTATGCAGGTGTGCATCAAAAACATCAAAAATGAAAGAGGGCATAAAAAGAATTAACTGTTCATTTTCAAATAAAATGAATTTGGATCAGTCGAATCAGCGTTGGAGTGTAGTAAATGTACAAATGAAGCCTTTTTTTCCATTGTTTGGGGAGGAATCAATGTCTTTCTTGCAGGCGTGACTGTGCCCATATTTCTTTCCCAAAAAAGCATGTTTTTAGAGCCATAAAACATAATTTACAGTTTGGGTTTTGTTTGCAGTGCGGTCAGCATTTTGCCCCTTGTTTTATAGGGTGTCTGTACTAAAAGTGCACCGTAAATAATTCTTTGTATCATTGACTTTCTAACCAAAATACAACCAGTTTGCGCTTTAAACTATATTTTCATTGAAAATGAATCTCTCAAGGATGTCTTGCATTATACAGTTTAGGGATTTCTCCTTTCTACTCTGCATTTTAGCAATTCCTTTGCATATGTTATTTCAGGCGCACTGAGCTGCTCACTTCTCTCCAACATGGCAGCTCTAACACTCAAAAAACTTTGTATGCTAGGGGTAGAAAGGAAGATAACAATTTCCCAGCAGGGGATCACTTTAGGCATTCTGATACTGCATGCTCATTTCTGCACATGGAACAACTGTGTTTTAAGTGCATATTCATTACTTTTTTTTTTTGTACAGTCTAGTGTGTCAGGCTCCTGTGGTGATATCTACAGCACGATAAAGGGGAGGGGGACCAGAATAAAGTGCAACTAAAGCGGAAACATCATGGAGAGTGTAGAGGTTGATGCTTTCAAATCGTTGACTTAATTGCTCTGAATGCACTGTTTACCACACTGAGGAATGGCACTGCTAGAGGACTGTTCCTAATCATTCAACAGCTTGAATCCCCACTAACCGTCGGTGTTGTGCTCCTGGAGGCTGCGTAACTCGCCAGGCGGAGGTGGAATGCTTCAGACTGTACAACAGGCACATGTGTTCAGGTTTACTCTGCCTGTGCCTCCTTATAAACCTCCATGTATATTACACCAGGTAATCTGAGAGGGATTTTTTTATAGTTATTTAACCCACCTGCTTTCTAGTTAACATTTCAAATCTTTTCATTTTTAATTTCTTACTTTGAGATTGCTGTTAAAGAATGGCTTTCATTAGAGCTGCAACTTTAAATCTGATCCCGTCTGTATTGGTATCACTATCCACTGACAGTTTCCCATCAACAGCTGCAGGAAGCCAGAAACACCTGGATGCTGCAAGGCGGCAATAAAAGAAGGCTGCATGTGTGAATATTCTAGCTGTGTGGACTTTCAGTTGCTTGTAAATGCCTTAGATTCTTTTCTGCTACAGTCAAAGGCCATAAATGATCAATGGCGAGTATGTATATGCTAGTTTTAGATCAGAACAGCAGCCTTGGATGTTTTGCCCCCTCTTAGGTGTGGCATGCTGTGAAATAATTTGCTTAATTGACCATGAGCTTTTTAATTAGTTTCAGAAAGAGAAAACACTACAGGTAGAAGAGGATAAAAGGATTTTCCTTTTTTTTCTTTTGTTGGGGGGAAAAAGAGCTTGTCGTAATTAAAGGAGACTGTTGGAGGAAGTGATGGGCAATGAAATGTAACTCAAGTGGGTCTTTCTGTAACCAGAGGATGATGGTGTCTTGCTTTGAGGACGGGTCAGGGACTGTGAAACCAGCATGTGGTAGTCATTTCCATGCGAAGCGCCGAATGTGTATTGATGCGTACGCTGGTACACGAGTGTGAGCCCTGCTGTTGTTCTGCTTCCTGCATGACTTCATGTCTAAATCTTATTCTGCAGACAGAAGTCTGGGGATGTGGATAAGTTTGTTTCTTGTAAAATCACCAGATGAGTCATAGCATGTTCTAGTCATCAAGCTCAACCGTTCTTTCATCTGATATGCATGTTGCAGAATATTTAAATATCACATGGTCAAACTAAAGCAGAAATATGTGTTTTATTGTTTTCCTTACATGGTTCACTTTGCTTCTTTATGAAGAAATCCTCCCTAAAACTGTTGCACAAAAACCCAATCTGATGGTTATGTGGTGTCTTTTCGGTATTACAGAAATAATAGCATTTAAAATGTTTTGGCAGGCAGATATATTATGAATAACAACATGGAGTAAAACTTTTACCAGGTAGTAATCAGCTTGCCACTCGAGGCAAGGCTGTTGTAAACAAGACTTATTTTATTGTGCAAATGGCTAAAGCTCGACTTAATGGTGGGAAAAGTCAGGAGCTCACCAAAAAATGACTGACCCTTTTTTTTAAGCAGGCTGCTCATTAAAGAGGTAGCTTGGCTGGCAACTGTTTTAGCAAACTATTATTTTGAGGCGGCACAGCTGCTGAAGGGGATAAGTCAAGTGTGCAGATTGAGCTCTGTTTAGATTCAGCATGTTGTTTTGTCATTCTACTTGGAGGAAAACAGTGAGTCTAATACTAACAGGAGGAAAAAAAAGTTTTGTTTTTATTTTTTTTATTTTGTAGTTTTTTTTTTTCCTTCGAACTTGGTGTGCGTGTGGATGAAAGGTCTGGATTTATACAAAGCTCTCACCCAGGGGAGATGCCTTGTTTGTAGTCCAGACTTGGAACATATTAGCATATTGTGTGACAGAACCCAGAATGTAGAGTTTCTAACAGAAGGCGTCAGTCGATGGGAATCTTTCATGTTACATGAATATTAACGCACTCCTGCCTGTTCTCACTCAAATTAGAGATGCTTGGCATTGTGCAACGCTGACATTTCAGTTGCTGCTATGTCGATGGTCCATCCCGGGAAGGATGATGTCAAATGAAGCTTCTGGCAAACATTCAGCAAGGAAGATCCATTACATCTCACCTCTAGTTATCAGCAGGTGCATTGGCCTTTACCTTGCTTCCCTGCCACTTGTCTTCCCACGCTGTCAGACTCCTCATTCTTAATTCTAATGACTCCACTCTGGTCCAGTGATCTTCTTACCTGCTTTTGTTTGAGCCTGTCAGTCTGATCCTTGTTCTTTTTATATTTCATCCTCGTTCTGTCTTTGCAGCTGTCTTCCTCTTCATGTTTTCATGCTGCCCGAAGAGTCTCATTTGAAGTCGCAGCCACCTGCATGTAGACCCTGAGGGACCTCTCCTTTTCCCCTTTATGGTTCAGGTCACCTCTCGGTTATGATCCACCCGAGCCTAATTGGCAAACAGAAAGTGTTTAAAGTCATTTTCTTTTTAACTTTCCCTTTCACAATGAAGGGGAGTGCATGAACTAAAAAAGCTTCCATGTCATAATAATTAATCATTTTTTAAAAGCTTATCTTAATCACACTTCTGCCAAAAAGATGCTGTTTTCATGCACACTTCCCTTCCTGCATAGGTTATATTTTATTCACAAGGTCTGGTATTTGTTGATGTAGGCAAAGCTGGTTTCCACACAGTTGTGCCTCCTTTAATGCTATGTACACATCAGGCATGTGATGAGGGTTCTAGAACGCACACTCGGCATGTTCTTGAACATGTGTCGCATGATTATGCACATGGCTGAGTGACGGTGTGTTAACATTTTTGGACACCCACTGTATGTACCCATTATGTTACGTACACGTCAGGCATGTGATGAGGGTTCTAGAACGCACACTCGGCATGTTCTTGAACATGCGTCGCATGATTATGCACATGGCTGAGTGACAGTGTTTTAACATTTTTGGACACCTACTGTATGTACCCATTATGTTACGTAGACATTGGGCTTGTGATGTTCGTTCAAGAAACTGTCAATCTTGAACACGGTTTTATGATATGTTGTTCGCACTGGACTGCTGCTACCTGATACTAGTGCATGGTACAAGCAGTTAGAGATTTGGTGCAAAATCTTACAAATCTTTCTCCAGGCTCTTTCTTTCACAGCTCTATTCCAACATATGAAAGACTTGGTGGATAAATTGCAATTATTTATTCCTCCTTCATGATTACTTTTCAAATGGATGGCACTTACATGTATTAAAAAGGATTCCACTCATGCTTCACTGCCATGCATAGACTCTCTGGTTAAAGTTCCTAGTTTAACTTTTAAATAGGCATTTAATTTCCATTTGTTTTGTATGTAAAACTGGAAACATACTTAAAAATTTGCGTAGCACTGTATGGATTTGAAAATTTTGAAGGCAAAAAAGCACACATGCACTTGTTTACTTAGACTTTTCATTGAAAGTTGTGGGTTGAATCCTCGTTGCAGAGCCTGGTGTAAATGTTCTGGGATTTGGAGAAATTAAGAAACTCCTTGTTTTTGTATGAGTTCTCACACACAACAAACACATCCTCATATGATTTCAATTTGTGATTAGATGAGTCTTGGACTAAAGCTTATGCATGCTTTCATTTCTAATACACACCCTCCTCCTAGTCAGTTTATTAACCCTACCTCAAACAGTTTTATGAAGAGTTTTATGAAGTTAAATAAGCAAAATGAGCCTTTTTATTGAAGTGTTTATCACACAAAAACACCGACCCCTGTGGTTATGCTTTTGGAATTGTAAGTTTTGTTTTTAGTGAATTTGTAATTGTCTTCTTGCACATTAATCACTTAAAAAAAAAAAAAAATCCTAGAAAATCAAGAGTCAGCGTTTGGAGGCATTTGTGTTGCTAAGAAAAACTCTTGATGCTTTTGAGGATTAAAATGAACTCAAGCAAAAACTCACTAAACATTTTAAATGAGAGGGATAGTGGAATGAAGAGAAAGGACCAGGAAGATTTTTTTTTTTTTTTTTTTTCCATGAGTGAACAAAACATTTGTACATAGTCTGAACCCAATTGTTTATGTGATGAGGGTAGAAGTGTGTTGACAGGAGGGGAGTTAAAGGGTGAACCTTTGCTGTGGTTATACATTAGCACCAGGCAGTCAGTAATCCAATTACACACACATGATCTGTGCCCTTTTACAGGGAGCGTCCTGTGAAGAGTCTTTATCTCAGGACTTCATTACAATTAAATGAGCACATAAATAGTGCACAAATGGTAATGAGAAAATGGAAGGATTAGACAAATGTGTGGGTAGAAACAGAGTGAGGTGACGTGCGTGTGTGCAAAAATGAAACGAGCGGATTTGAAGGAAACCAAACTTTTTAAAGAACACTAAACTCAGGTTTTATTACAGAAGGTTCAGTATGGTTTTGTTCTCTGGAACATTTTGAAAACACAGCTTGTTCTTTTGGCTCTTCCCTTTTTAGTACATTAAATTTTGGATAAAATAAAGGCCTCTGAATTGCACTTGTGTGAACACTAGCTTGCACATTGTTACGTCAATATTGAAAGAGCTGGAGTTGCAGCTCTTTTCACCATTAAACTGGAAAAAATCAGGAGCAACTGAACATCCAGCCAACAAATATCTCTGGGGTAGATGTGTGTGCTGTTCACATGTTTGTGTATCAGGTATTCTCTGTTGTTCATTATGTTTACAAGCTTGCAAAACTTTATTTTTCTTTCAGCCTTTCACAGAAGCTACTAAAGAGGATCCTGAAAGAGCCAACAATTTATCTCTTTTCCTTGGACATCAAAGCTGTCCACTTTACACAAGTAAAATATGTGGTATATCGTGTTGAGCAAAGTCTACTACTTCCAAGAGGTGAAGGCTTGTTTCCTACTTTTTTTTTAAACGGCATCCCTGTAGGGCGTCCACTAAAGCAGTCTGTTCTCCAGGAGAACACTCGCATATCTGTTATTTCTCCACAGCCTTTGCCTCTCTTTCAGTAATGGGAACTATGTTCTGGTTTAATTAAAGTTCTGCATGTATCTATTTTTTTATAATAGGTGGTTGTCTCCTTATTCTCTGTCCAGAGGAATTGTTCAGGGACAATTTGTCTTAATAACCCCAGACTCTGAACTTGTATTTCATTTTTGTGGAACAAGGCCACATGACTAGTTCATGATAAGAACTTTATTGTGACTCAGATTCTATTGAGATGCTGCAAACTTCCACAGTTGGTCTGCAGGTTTAAAGCAATCTGGCTTACAGTCTAGACTGAGACGCTTGATTTGCTTTCTACAGCTTTTGACGTCACAGGACAATTTAGGTGTGGGTGAGGCATCTCTGTGTTTCTAATGAGTTGAGATGAAGAGACTAGGGTAATGTCTACAAGATTCAAAAGATGAACACCCACTGGGGATGCGAGGTCTCAGTGGCTGGGGTCAGATGAGGAAAATCCTGAGATCTTTTTGGCTGAACCTGTTGAAAAGCATCATTAGTTCACTGGTTACATCCCTGGTGTATTGTTTCTCCTCTGTACAGCAGATGTCTGGTTTTCCCTCACTTCAGTGCATATGTGTAGCTTCCAGCGTTTTTACTTTCTTGAAGCTTTTGCATTATTAATCTGTGGGTGAAAAACACATGTGATGAAATATAAATTTTGTCTTTGTTGTGCAGCTGCAGAGTAAGTAAAGATCCGTAAAATGTAAAAAGCTTTGGTTGATATGGGTATTATTTGTGTGGAAAAAAAGCTTTGTTTTCTGCTTTGACCTAAATTTTTATTGATATTAAATTTTGTAAAGATAATGTGCATCAAATGCAAAATCTTTTATAAACCGCTACATCTAAAATTATTCTTTTTGGTGTAGAAGTATTCTTTTAGATTGGCAAATGCTTTATCCTTAAGTGTGTCCATATTATAATCGTTCCATTAGTCTGCCCCTTAATGAGTTCAATTAAACTCGACAAACTCGTCCTACATGATAAAACTATAAATGGTGAATCACCTGTCTGGTGATTGAAGTTCCCAAAACTGGGAATCATTTTTTTTCCCCCTTTTTCTCTGCATGTCACTTAACACTCCTGTACACTGGTGTGTTTTTAGATTTGGCAGACTTGTGTCAGCTCCCTGACCAATTTAAGACCCATTCTTTACTGTTGGTCACGATGTTCTGTGTCGTGCAACATTTATGAGACCTCCACTAGTGACGGGTAATACTGAAGTTATTTTTGTATGTGAAGGTTTGTCAAAGTCAAAAGATCCTTGATATGTCTCTTTTTAATAATCAAGTATTGTCTAAAGGACTATCTTAATGTGCACTTGTCACACTTCTAGAGTCATGTGTAAAGACATGGCTAAAAAATCTAGAAAATCTAATCTGTGTCGGCCATTAGTTGAACCATGAAATGCCATGGCTATCATGTCTAGTATGAGAATCTGTGGATCTGTACCTGATGTTTGTTTTGGTCCTCTTGGTACAAATCCACAGTTTGAACAATGGGGTACGGAGCTTATGCACAGAAGGGTAACAATATATTTTGGAACCAGAGCAAATAACCATAAAAGTATCCCTTTTTTTGTCTGTATGTGTTTGAGCTAAGTAAGGTACATTTTGCCATATTTTTGTTTCTTCTGCTTACATTGTTTGTGTTGATTTTACGATAATGATGCAAGAAACGGCAGCCGTTTTGACTTGATCTCTGATTCTTGTTGTAAAATTCTGACGTTCTAGTGGCTAATAGAGGTGCAACGATTAATCAAATGACCAATTTTCTTTTCCAATCAGGTTGATCCATCTGAGGCATAATCAAATCAACCCTACAGTAGTAGTTTTCTGCAAGTCACACTGGTTGAAAGTAGTGGTGGGGGGAAAAAAAAATGTGTGTGTGTGTGTGTGTGTGTGTATATATATATTTATATATATATATTTTTTTGATGATCCATAAGTGATTATGAATTATTTTATGATTTTGTTTTTTTAAATCAATAATTGATGTATATGATTTAAACTAAAAGTAACAAGTGGAACTAAATGCAGAGTTTTTTGTTTTTTTTTACTGACATTTTTGAAAAGCACACAAGCATGGCTGAGCTTCCAGAGCTCATCATCTGACCAGATCCCACTTCGCTTAAAGCAACCGTTTAGAAGCACTTTACCTTTCATGGCGTTAAGGGTCAATTGGATAAAAGTCTTGCGGTGTGCAAGTTATGTCCCACCAAAATTAAATGTGTAGGGGAAACTGCAAATATGCTGAATTCCAGTGTGCAGCTAGCTAGACACCATTTTGTTTGACGTGAGTTAAGGAGCACTTCATTAAAGCTGGTCTCATGATAAAACGTAACATTGTCTTATTTAAGGTTGAGGTCAATGAAAATGTTCCCTTTTGATGCCGTGAAAGATTTTTGATTTATCAAAGGAAATATTTTTCACACCAGAATTTTTATATTCTCAGTAAAAGTTGAAATGCACTGATCTGGTCTTTACTTAAAAATCCACTTTGGTGGAGAAAAGTAAGTCATATTGGTCTAGTGTCTTGTAGTAAAGAGAAACATTTCTACAAAAAAAAAAAAATGCAGCTCTGGGATGCAATGATAATTGTTTCATAATTGTATTGTTGCCTCCTGAATCTTAATCAAATTGAATTGTGGGGTGCCTCAAGATTCCCACTTCTAGTTGAAATTTTTGTCTTAAGATGTCTTTGATTGACCTTGGGTCACTGACTTGGATTGGGTTGTTCAAAATGAACCTAAATTGAAGGTGAATCTAGACATCAATCACTAATATCGAATGAAGTCGTTACACCCCAAGTGGCCAATATTCAAGATGACCAATGAAGAATGAGAGGTAATTTGGACTCTAGATTGTCTGTTCG
>NC_050524.1:13959118-13968529 GCF_002922805.2 Oryzias melastigma | reverse complement strand
AAGATGTCTTGGATTGACCTTGGGTCACTGACTTGGATTGGGTTGTTCAAAATGAACCTAAATTGAAGGTGAATCTAGACATCAATCACAAATATCGAATGAAGTCGTTACACCCCAAGTGGCCAATATTCAAGATGACCAATGAAGAATGAGAGGTAATTTGGACTTTACATTGTCTGTTTGCACCAATCCTGTTCTTGGGTCCCAACAGTAAACTAATATAGGCCCCTAAAATAGCAAGTGAGCACATCTTCTCTTTTCTTAAAATAACTTTGATCATCACTACCTGTTTTAGTACACATTTGCCCAAAACGTTATCAAATTTCTAGAAATGTTTAAAAAAAAAAAAGCAATTGCACAGGTTCCATTTAATCATAATTATGCTAATAAACACAAACCCACTCGGGCAGTAAGTTGTTCAAAACCATGGCGATGGATGAGAACCAACATTGTTTTAAGTTGATTCTATTAAAGAACAACAAGGGAGCATTTGGATGTCGTCACAGCAGTGCGGGGCGCCTGGCTCACAGCTAGACAATTGACATTCTCTATATATGGCAATGAATGCGACACTGACGGATGTGAGAAGCCTGTAGCCACTCCCCTACATGTGGGAGTGGCTACAGATGAAGCGATTTTGGAAAATTGGTAGTATTGCAGAGGAACTGTGGATCCAACAATTCTGCATGATACGCTCAGCTTTTAATGAGCTGTGTGATGCTGTGGGACCTCTTGTGGCGCCCGCTGTGCATGGCCCAGAGCAGCCGGTTCCTACCAAGAAGCACATTTAATTTGAAAAAAGTGTTTTCGTTGCAGTTTTGTACAATGTGTTAATTTTGATGCACCTCAAAATCTACCTCCTCCAAGTGCAAAAACCTGTTTTCAATAAATTATTTTTTTAAATTGTGATGTTTCCATCTAGCAAATTTAGTATCACAAATCCGAATTGCCAGTTTGATAGTTAATGGAAACGCAGCGAATGTTAAATGTTTTAAAAGAAAAGCCATTTAGTGAACTCTATTGACAGAAGAATATCAAAGCTGTGATTCACATCTTGAGTCCTTTTGGCTTCATCAAACAAACACACTACTGAATGTGTTTAGGAGATTTAGTCTGTTTACTTTGACAAATTGATGGAAAAGATGGATTTTTAGAATTTAGCACATTGCAGACTTGCTAATTAACACATCTGCCACTTGGTAGGAACCATTTTCTCACTCTATTTTTGTTCAGTCTCTCTCCTTCCTCCCTTAACAACCAAATTTGACTGTTTTGACCTAGTTTTTATCTAGACTTAACAGACGCTTAAAGACGCAACAGTGGTCAGACGGCATGTAATGTGAAAGCAATGGGTACAAGTTCCCTGTCATGCTCTAATCCCTTTAGATTTCTTCACTTCAGTTACTATCCTTGCATGCACATTTCAAACTTGAACCTAATAAGGGTCTATGCCAAAGCAGCTCTTTGCTTTTCTCAACTTCCCACTTTGTTATGGGATCTATGAAGATTACTTTTTGGTGAGTGTACATCTTCTCTTTATTTAATAAAAAAACTCTCAATGGTCACTGAAATAATGTAAAACTAATTTAACTTCATAAAGATCTGTTGAACGACCTATTACTGAAAATCTCACATTTTGCCTACAATCGTGTCCATCTGACATTTCAAAAGACAAACTAATGAAGAGTCTGGAGAAGAAAGATGGTGGTCTTCAGTTATCTTTTTTGCACCTGAAAGTGGGAATCTTTCATCTACTCGTGACAAAACTTCTTCAATTGTCAGAGGCCATCATTTTTCAACTCTTTCTTCAGGTGTTCCAAAGAATTTAGATTAGTGCTTGTAAAAGGACCACTTCAGAAATGTTGGACCTGTTAAGTTATTCTATGGTATATTTAGGTCATTATCTTGTTGCTGGAAGCATGGCAGCTTCTGACATCAAGCATTTTGACCTAACACAGCACACTCAGCAAAAAATAATATATCTTACCCTCCAACCATTCAAGATTACCTTATTCTTGATACAGATCACCTCTGACCATGACACTGAATCTTCAACGCTTCACAGTCTGGACAGATTTCTGGTCTCGGTCTGCTTATAACTAAGCGGATTTGCCTCACAAGAACGTTAGTTTTAGCTTATCTATACAAAGGATATTTTTTTCTGGCTTATTAAAATGCTTTTGGCAAATATTTTATGAATTTATTACGCAATGGTGTTCTCCATGGTTGCCCTCCATAAAGCTCACATTGGCTCAGACAGTGACAGATGGTGTGGGCCCTCTGTACCCTGACCTTGGAGTTTACTTTGTCTGAAGTTTTTGAAGATTTCACTGTTGTTTTTCTTTTCCACTATTATATCAATGTGTTAAATTTGGATCTATTTTTTATTTACCTCTTTGTGGCTATATTAATGAAGGTTGGCTGGAGACCTATGGAATCTGTATTTGTTCAGCTATGTTAAAATGAGCTTGTAGTAGTCTAGTAGTACAATGTAGTCTACGGATTTCTTTTCTGTCTTCAACATGCTAGTACGAATATTCTTTATGAACTCCTGTGAAAACTTCTCCATGTGTTCAGTGTGTTGCACAACAGGTCATTTAGTGGCGCAATTGATCATTATCCTCAGGCCAAACGAATCAATACTCAAATTTAAACCAAGCTTGTGAATCTAAAAATCAGAGAATGAATCAGAAAATTGGTAGAGATTATTAGGCCTATACATTTGATTGACCTGAGGAACACATGGCACTGATGAACCACCAATGTTTAATGTTTGGTTTTGCTGGCTACAATTTTATTTTCTAAGAGACTTTCCTCAACCTAAATCATATTTAAGACTTATCTGAAAGTGGCATAAACATCGTTCTGCACCACAGTGCAGCATTGTGCAACCTAAACTTCATCAGCCCAATACACTGCATTCTGGGAAAACGGTCTGAGAAAACAAAGTTGGCAATGCTTAATGAATTTTTAAAACAGACTACAAATGGCAAGCTTTTCAATTTATGTCTTTATTGTATGAGGTTTTACGTAAGAATGATTAATGCGTATTACATACAGAAATGAAATGACTTATGCAAATGTACATGAGTTCCTAATGGCATTCATCTCTCACATGTCCAATGCTGCTGCTGCTTTCTGCTCTTACAAACAGAAGCCACACTGATTGGGTTTGCCATTGACATACATTTTGCATATTTATTACAAAGTAGTTACTTGAGAGATTTCTGTGATGTATTATTCATGACTTGGCCCTAATAAAGTATTCACAGCGTTAATGATTAAAGTTCTACATAAAAGTCCTAGCTGTAGAAAAGGCAACAGACTAATGAACCCACAGGTTGGGAGGAAAAAGGTATGAGGGTCAGGAATAAGAATTGATAATCGGCCTTGTTCTTTGTGACATTTATTGTTTAAACTTGTTTTGTTTCTTAATGAGCTTTACAATGTTTTATTTATTACTTTCTTGACATAAAACACTTTGTAAGGGACCAGATGGTAAATCATAAGAGCCAACAGCTGACTGAAGTGACTTAATGAAGATGTAAACTTCAGCTGACAATAGAAGCAATTTTCAGGTTTGCTTTAAAGATACAACCACCTCTGATGTGGTGATCCTGTTCTCACAGCACTACTGATTTTAATGCTGCACATCTTTGCAGACTCTGATGTCTCTGTTTGCTGAAGTGGAACGCGACAGTGGGAGGATTTATTAGAACTCATTTGTTTGTTTTGGTGCTGCTGAAAATTGACAGAACCTCAAAGATATGCTGATCGCTACGATTTGTATCTCGTACCTAAAGGCAGCACAGAAAAACTTACTGCTCAAACTGTCTTCCCTCTCAGCTCAACAAGTTTTACTCCCCAATCCTTATCACTCATTTTGATGAGCTGTCTGCTGGAAAACCAAATCTGGCCTAAGGCAGAGCTAACAAGAGTCCATATGCTCACAACAGGTGCTGAAGAGGCGATGAACACGGGGAGTAATGGGAAGCAATGGTGTCGACTTTTGCATTCAAAGGGCCCTTTAATGTCACCTCAGTAAATATGTGTGCTCCAAGGCTCAAAGTATCTGCTGCTTTTACTCAAGTAAAGTTAAAGATATGTTCCAAAGCTTTGTAGTTTTCCCCTCTGAATATTACACAGTCTATTGACTAGAAGGTAAAAAAAAACTACTGTTTAGAAATGATCATCAATATTTAACAACTTTGAATATACATCTTGGTTTTCCTGTTAAAACTGCTTCTTTTTCAAAGTTTACCAGGAGACTAACTTGATATCCAACTTAAGTATTTTTTTCATAAATATTCCCTCAATTTACAATTCTATTATCTGAGAATTGCAAAATATAAAGTCATCTTTGTATCATAAAGTAATTATGCATTCAGAGAAGGGATGTTTTAATGTTTACCTATAACATTGTTAGGTTTTGGTTAAATTAAGGCACCTTGAAGAGACAACTGGAGGACAGCTTTAGTCTCTTCAATCCATAAAAATAAAATCATAGTGTACTTAAAAAGAAATAACTCAAGGCCAATGTTTCTCAGTAAGGCCTTGAAGAAACTACCTAATTAGGGCATTACTACACTTGGTCTACAACAGGACAGACATCTGTTGTCTCTGTGAAATGCAAGACTGGGTTAAAATATTAGAGAAGAAAAGAAAAATCAGATTACAGTTTTAAGTTTGTATCGCCTGAGAGGAAATTTGACTCCGTAATTTTAAGAAAAAATAATAAAAGAAATGAAAATAAAAAGTGGGGAAAGCAAGGTTGAGTCTTTTTGATATTTATTTGTTGACCGTCTATTACTGCTTCATGGTCTCGCAGCTTTTAGTTATCATTTTGAGTTATTGGTCTGTAGTTCCTTCAAACACTGCAAACAAGGGCATCTAAAATCCTCATTTACCAGCTATGATTGTGTCTAAATGATTACACACCCCCTCAGTTTAGTATCATGTCAAACTAAAAAAAATGTTATTTTATTTTTAATCCTTTCAGCCATCAGGCTTAAAGGCAGAGTTGTATAACTTCCACATTTTTTAAACCTGGTCCTTCAGTGCACCTCAGAAGCAGAAAATCTGAACCCTTTAGGATTAGTGAGTACGCACTGAATGAATGGCTGAGCAGCAACAGCCTAAGACATTTCTTTTATTTTTCTTCCAAGGATCCAGACTTCTGATGTATTTTCAGTGTGACTTCAGCAATGTTTAAAATGTAACCCAAGTCATTTTTTGAGTTGTTTATTAGACATTGGTTACTTTTCCGTATTCTTTTTTTTTTATGCTGTGAGCTTTCGGCTGTATTCTCTCATGTGTCCTTTTAACCTAGTCAGAGCAATTTGTGCTCACTTTTGGGAATGGAAGTTGTGAAAAGCTGAACTACCCCCTTGACATTTCTTGAGGCAGAGGTGTTTTTCTTTTAGCGCTTAGCTGGAAATGTGTTGACTGACTCAGTTTTTGCTTGTTAGTTGTTGATAAAAGCATTCATAAATGACTGAAGATAATTTAAATATCACCTCCCATGGCTTAAACAGAAGCTTCCTATTCCCAGTTGTATGATTGACCCGAAGCATGTCGGACACATTCATTTTAAACGCATTTGATTTGAAATGTTTAATGCAAATCAAGCCAGATGTTGTCAAGTATTTTATATTGAATTTTGGACTGATGACTAAAAGGAACTCCATGTTCTACTTGAGATGTAATAAGTCTCTCCTTTCTTACATCACATCATGTAAATAGTTTTTTTTTTCTTTTTTTCCATTTAAAATTTTCTCCCTCTGTGCTTTTTTTTCCAGGTGTCCTTGAAAAAACGGTGGATGGAGAAGCAGCTGCTCTCACCAAGGCTAAAACCCTGTACAAGTCCTGTACCAATGAGAGTGAGTCAGCACTCGAAGGATTTTTGATGTGGTTTCTTTAAAAATCCAAATTTCACTGCAGTGTGTTACTAGTCAGAGCTTAAAAATCAAAAATTTAGTTTTATCATAATCATAATGTTTTTAAAAATGGTTCATAACTAGTATTTAAGAAATAAAATGTCTTTAAGGTATTTTATTTTTATTATTGCTGAGGATTTATAAGATTTTTTTAAATAATAATTTTACTTCTTAATAGAATTACATATGCAAGATTATTTTTTTCTCTTTACAGAACATATCGGGGTCAGATGTTTATTTTGCAAATAGTAATATTTCTCTGTAAGCAGCAATAAACTGAACCTCAATTCTGCCATCACTACAGTGTTGGCTGGAATGAAAAACATTAGCTTTTCTCCAGAGCACAGCTAAGAAGTAAGGAGAAAAACAAAATGGTCATAAATCAAATGTAAATACACTAGAACCCTAAATGAAATGCATAAAAAAGGGTATCAGTTTACTCAAGAATAAGACGTACAGTTGGAGACAGCTAGAGAATATGTGTACTTTCCCATCCGTCATGCAACTCCATAGGGCTTAGACTGGTGTTGTACAAAGTATGTGTACTAAGGGAAGCAACAATAACACCATTTTTTTTTTCTTCCCTTCAGCTCTTATTAGTCTGTACAGACAAACAGTAGCTGTTGGGTTGATCGGGCTTCACAAAATCTGTTCTCCTGTGGTAGTGGAGTAATTGGTACACATGAACTCTTCAGTTACTCAATGGATCCATTGTTGCTCTTCATAGTACAGAGGTTATCAGAATTTCCACTTTCATGAAAGAGTAGGATTTGTTTTCTATCCACAACACAAAAAATGTTGGTCTAGTCATAGTCAAATGCATAACATCTGATCCTAACAGTCTTAGTTTTGAGTTACTTGGTAAATTTCACATATGTTCAAATTTAAGTGTGACATGAGAGCATTGAGTAATGGCTAATGAAGAAGTATGCATTACATGCATAAATGTGCAAGAATCTATTGCTTGAGACAAGTTACAATGTGGACCAAAGCCTATATTTTGGTTTGAAAGAGCCAGTAACTGCTGTCTGGTGTTTGTTTGCATTTGACTTTGATCAAAGAGGTTTCAGAGATGACACTTCTGACAGATGGATCCCTGTACGGTCTCTGAAGAGGACTTGTAGAGTAAATCCTCAGTGCGAGGATTTCTTCTGCAAGCGTTTTGTCACCTGCCAAATGCGCTGTCACAACTGGGAAAATGTCTAAAATCACTTGTTATACTACGGTTCGTCTATCATTTAAAGCTTACTTTTGCAAAAAAAAATAGGAGTTCTCAACTGCAAAGCATTTGAAGTGAAATTGAGTTGAGGCCAAAATAAAAAATATATTTATTGAATTTAATTTAATAAAAATAAATGGTCAGTTTTATATTTGTTGAATTTATGTATTCTAAATTATGATTTTATTTTAGAACAGAATATTTTAAGTAGTGTAAAAGTGTTTGTTTTGAAGCTTTATTTTTATTTTATTCAGGTTTAATAGAGCAAAGAGGAGGGGCCCCTCTGCTCGATATGCTGCCAGATATGTTTGACTGGCCCATAGCAGTGGACGGCTGGGAGGAAAACTACGGTACGTTCACTAATTCATGTCACATCTATATGCACCAATAAGAAGCCACGAAACCTATATTTTATCATTTATTTTTCACATTTCATCAGGGACAACGTGGAGGTTAGAAGACGTCATTGCCAGGTTAAATGAGAAATATGGGACTCAACTCCTGGTCAACTTTTTTGTTGGCACAGATGACAGAGACTCAAACTCTCACATTATTCATGTATGTTTGGACTACGGAGTAGAAACTATTGTCTCTTCTTGTGCTTATGAAATTGGACACTTACCACTGTGTTCTTGCAACCTTTTCTTTTGGACAGTTTGACCAGCAGACGAGTCTTGGTCTGTTGTCCAGAGATTACTATGCATGTAATGGACCCTATGCAGAGGTTTGTGGAAAACACTACACTTGTAACGGACCCACAGTTAAAATATGTTCTGGCCTTCTTGAACTTGCTTTCATATGCTGCTAGTGTTTGTTCCCAAAGCAAAATTCTAATCGAAAATAGCAACAGACACAAACAACTACAAATTTAGCTATTTGACACTTCCAATGTGAGCAAATGTGCACAATATGAATAAAAACATGTTCTGAAGCTTTAATTGGTAATTAAAACCAATGAGGGAAATCAAATTTGCATTGCTCCCAGTCTTGGCCAGATGTATTGTGTCTGCATCTGTCTTGCTCTGCTTTAATTTTTCTTGAAAAATGAGCATCATCTCCAAGCTGGTTTGCAAATGTGAAGAAATCATTGGTCACCTGTTGATTTGTTTATTCAGACATCACCAGCATGTTGTTTTTTACAGGCATGTCGGGCCTACGAGCAGTTCATGATTGACCTAGCTAAGCTGATACGCTCTGACCGCGGACTGGAGGTCAATGAAACCCACATCAGAGAGGAAGTGACACGAGTTATGGACCTGGAGAGAGACATTGCTAATGTAAGTTTTTCTCTTTATTATAAAAATATTCTAATGTTTAAGTAGAATTCTTCTCCTTGTTTATTTACTTTTAGCACAAATGTGGCTTACATTTACCAAGGAAACTGGATGTTGACTAAGAGTTGCATAAACAACCCTTGTTCCTCACCTGTGTGTCACATCTGGCTCACATAAACATTTCCAGGTTTTGTGAGTAAGCCATAGATGTTCCCAGATCTGTGGTAAACTTCTGTCTGCAGTGTTTCCTATCCATGTAGTCTTTAGGTACCCCTACCCTGCATGTTTTACTTTTCCCTTGTATAACACTCGATTCATCTAATCATGTCTGCAGATACCAAAAAATGTCTTTAAAATTGGGTGTTTTTGACGAAAAGAAACGAGGAAAGCATTGCAGGCCAGAGGTACTTAAAGAGCAAGCGGAGTTGGGGAACAACAGAACAGATGTCCCACAAACCTCAGTAATCATGGCTTTTATCCACATCTTTACAAGTGGGACCAATGGAACAAATTTGAACACTCAAGCTGTGCTACTGCCCAGAAAGTTTTGATCTGCTGGAATAAAACCATTGACAAATGCGACGACCCTCATCTGTGCGAAGGTTCAAGCACTGAGCACATTCATTTTATCATTCAAACCTTGTGTTGGCTGCAGTTTTGTGGACCTTGAGTTGCAAATATTTTCACAAACACTCAAGTGTTGCCACATCCCTTGCTTAAAATAATTGTTCCCAGTAGAGCGTAAGGAATACAAGTTCCTAGAAAGGTGAATGGCTTGGACAGGTCTTAAAGTTGAAATATAACTAAAAGTCACACAAATCCAAACAGTGCAGGATTTTACACAATATAGGAGTTTTAAAGCCAAACACATGGTCAAAAAAACTGTAAAAATGGGTGTTCTAATAATCCTCTTGATTCTGCTTAAATGCAGACAATATAAATAACTATAAAAGAAGCAGCCTTTCTATAGATCGTAAATTGA
>NC_050524.1:13916626-13958978 GCF_002922805.2 Oryzias melastigma | reverse complement strand
GACAGAGCTTTGTCATCTCGTTGTAGCTCAAATGCTTGTTTTTGTCAAGTGAGTTTGAAACGAGCTGCTTTTAATCCAACACAGCTTTGCACGTACATCGCCACATTTCCACTATGCTGTTATGTCATTCTCCACTGGTCTTTAATCTCCTCAGCTCCACTCACAAACATGCTTCAGCTCCCCTACACTCGACTGCTCACTTTTTACAAGACCAGTAAACTGCTCAAGCTCTTGACGTTTACGGCCTTGAGGCCTTCTGGGATGCTAAATATGTTTGATGCCTCTGGAGCTACTTTGAAAGTGTTCACATGTGTCAGGAAACAACAGGCCTGTGATGGCATCCTTGTTTGTCTTTATTTTTTTATTTTTTCTTTCCAAGGCCACTGATACCCCAGAGGATCGAAACAACCCAGTCCTGCTTTACAATAAGATGGAACTTGGTGACTTGAATGCCAACTTTACTCTTGAGGTTGATTCAAAGGTAAGAAAAAAAAAAAGAAAGTTGTGCTTTACTACTCTTAATTTTGTTACCCAACTTAATGATTTGTTTTCTCCTTCTTTATAACTTAACCTCAAGGTATTTGACTGGAGTTACTTCACGGCTAAGATCATGAATGCGGTGAACATCAGCATTCCTGACTCTGAGAAAATCATAAACTACTCTCCGAACTATTACAGAAGACTCAACCTCGTATTGGCCAAATATAATAAGAGGTTTGTTTGTTCACGAGTCTGTAGGTGGGATTGTGTTCATCCTTGTGGGGGTAGGAGCACATGGTATGCAATAAAAACAGCTGGGCAGTCTCTTTAATCATGTTTTCTTTACTCTCAGGGATCTGCAGAACTACATGGTGTGGCGTTTTGCTATGAACATGGTGGTGGGCCTGAGCAGAGCTTACAGAGACACCCGGAAAGCTTTCCGTAAGGTATACAACCATCGCTCTGAAGGTGACTTTGAGATGGCTAAGCTCACAGAAACCAATCCTGCCTAACCAGCTGGATGAGTTTAAGATGAGGGGATGAATTACTGTGAAAGTATTTTAACTTTGGGTTTTTTAATTGGTCGGTTTAAGTCCGACTGTTAATTTAAGCCACTATTGTTTTTCTTTTACTTAAATTGTTCATACTAAATTGCATATTTCTTTTTTGTATATAGATTTTTTTGGTCTAATTATCAGACTGTACTGTGAAATTTGCACTGAAACTTGTTCAATTACATTGTGATTGTTCTAGAGGCCAGGATCAGTGGGTACCAGATCCAGTCCTTTTTTTAGAATAGAAATCCCATAAATAGTACATGGGGTGGATTTGTATTGTGGTTTTCCACCTTTTTCTATTATTTCAATTCTTAATTGATCCCATTCCCTTATTCACACACTCATAGTCTCCAATGGCAGTGCAACAGGAATTGAACCTGAAAACCTGCGATTAGAGGTTGCTGCTCTGCCTCTGCACCACTGCCCCTCATGCTGTGGTTTGATTATTTGGTTGCCTGAGGGGGGACAGAAATGCAATTGTAAATAATCTTAAAGTGAAACTAATTTTAGCACAAGAACAAACTTGAGTGTTAAGATTTCCAAGATATCAAAAACTGGTGTGTCAGTTAGTTTTTTTTGTCATTAGCTATTTGGTGATTTGTGTTGTTGCTGAATCTCAACTTCTACCATAATGGATAACTTCAAGAGAAACAAGCTTGGTAGCTGTAGGAAATCTAGAAGTTCAAAAACAATCGACAAGTTGAATTGTAAATTAAAGGATGGAAAAAAAAACTTCTTGTACATTTTTCTTCATAAAATCAATTCACACAGGTGAACATTGACTATAAGTACATTGTCATAAAGTTGAACCATTGTGCATTTAATGAATAGTCTCATATTATCACAAACTATTTTTTTTCTTGTGAACTGACCTGGTCTAAGTTATTAACCAGTTTTTTTTATTTAAGACTAATTTCAAGCATATTTTTTATGGACAAAGGTTGCCCTTCAATTTTGGTTTTTACTAATCAAAGTTCACTTCATTGTAACATTTGTTGTTTAAAAAAATGGTCTTGATGCCAGAGTGTCGGCATCCCTTATTAGACCAAACCTGTTGACAATATCTTCAATTTTAAGAGTATGTGTTTTGTATAGAAATAGAAATATAGAAATATACCAAGTTTTTGAATAGAATTGCTTTTATCGACCTGTTTCTTTCAAGCTGTGTTAAAGGAAAAGCTAAAGATGTTAGAAGGAATCTAACAAGAAATGTTTTAAATACAGTTTATTTCTGCTGGGCTGTGAGTGGTCCCTTAACTCACAATCTCTGAATATCAATGAACTTTTGAGCAGTTCTCTGGTTTTCTATAAAGTGTTGCCCAGTGGATTGATATTTCACCTAAAGGCTCTCAACCAAATATTGCCTTGTTACAAAAAAGAATAAAATTCTCTCAAAAGACATCATTGCTATTACTCCTCCACCTATTACTCAGTCTTTTAGTGTTCACCTTTTATCCTGTTGTTGTCCAAAGTGTCACGGTGAGTTTTGTAACAAATATGTTGACAACTTTGTCTGCCATATATAATTTAGGTACTTTTTCGTGTTTGCTGCAGGCGCTGTCTGGCACAACATCAGAAGCAGCTGTGTGGAGACAGTGTGCGCTCTATGTCAACAACAACATGGACAACGCTGTGGGACGGCTGTATGTACAGGAGGCCTTCTCTGAAAAGAGTAAAGAACTGGTGAGAAAGTTGGCTTTGGACTGCTTGATGATTGTACAAAAAAATGTGAGTTTATAAAAAAGTAAAAGAGCACCTGCAGGGAATTGCAAAAATAGTCCACATGCTCATGTATTCTTCTTTTTATGCATTCAGTATGAAGTGTGCCTTTGTCCACTGTGTGTGTGTGTGTGTGTGTGCTAGTTTTGGCAGGTGTCTGAATATGTTCTTCAAATTCTGTGTGTAATTACGAGTATGTCAGATTCCGCACATTTCAGTCATTCTGTGGCTGCGTACCTACTCTGGCATGAACTTCTCCAACAAGCGCTTCTGTGTCTGGATAAATGAAAATCAATGTGCAGCTGCTGGATCCATTTATTATATATCACAACCTACTTTCTCAAATGTCTGGCCATGCAGCATGTGTGCAAGTTGTCCAGCAGCTGGCACACGGCTGGTACTCCCCACGAGCCCCTCTGCAGCAGCAAAGCAACAGATCAGCACTTGACTTCAGATTTTCAATTTTTTATCATAGCAGATCATTTTAAAGTGCTGCCTGCATGGAAAAATTCAAAACCAACCGTTTTTCACTCAAATGATGACAATAAAGCCCAGTAGCACAGCAATATTTTACAGCAGAGAAGCTTAAAAAAAAAAGTATTCCTATTTTCAGGTCATAGCTGGGTGTGGGTGATTAAGCAGTATGCCACGCAGAACCTATACTCACCCAATCTAGCATCTTCGTTTCTAGTCTGATCCAACAACAGAGCAAACCCACTGTTGACCACTAGGCTGTTTTAGTTTTATAGGACAGCAGTTGAATTTGTCTGTGCTTTATTGTTATTACACTCTGGTGCTGGAGGTGAGGTGCTCCACTTGCACTCTGGTTTGACATTTGAATTTGGGTCCTTTCGACACTCTGATTTCAAGTTGACACTAATTGCCTACTCTTAAAAAATGGGGGTTGAGGTTATTTTTATGCAGTTTGTCTTTAAAAACTGTTCTAATCAGGGCTGCTGGAAAGGGTTGTGATGTTTGAGTCAAACAAGAAATGCTTTTTCAATCACTTCATCTTGTGAAACACATTTTAATACTTAAAAAATATATATATGATGATAATATCTTGAAAATAAAAATGTAAAGGTTAAAGAACTTTTTTTTTTATTTTATGTGGGGGATACTAGCTTTTTGTTTATTGATCATCTTAAAATAGATTCTTACATTTGGCTGAATGAAGTCTGTCCTAGAATAAGTGCAGAATGTAAGGAAAAAAGATGCTTAAACCTTTTGAGTCATTTGGAATGATGGATCCAGCTGAAGCATACGCACATAATCCACTCTGCAGTCAATGTAAATGACCATCCATACCAGGAACAAACCTGTCAGAAAAATACTTCCAATTTAAGTTGAAAATTTTGGTTGTATTTACAAAAAGATTCGATGAAAACTTCAAAAAGTCGAACCATAAATACTAAAGGGAGGGGTACTCATTTTTTTTTTTTTTAAGTTCATTTTTTACTTTGGGTTTTTTTGTCAGGTGGTTTAACTTTCTGTTAAGGTTCACACAAAGACATTTAGTGAAATCAAAATGTTTTTAAGATTTTTTTTTTTTTTTTTTTTCTTCAAGTTGCCGTTTAAGGTCCTACAGTTTGGATTTTCCCATTTAAGTTTTTTGTAGATTTTACCCTTTGATTAATTTGTATGTACTTAAACTGGTTCAAACTGTTAAAAGTAGTTTCTGTCAGACTGCCATCAGGGACTCCTCAAAGACCCGTTGTAAGGGGTGTAACAATTCATTTCAACAATTGAATTTATATTGATTTATATTGCAATTTGTGGTTGCTGATGCAACTAATTGTCATTATTGGTTCATTTTAAACTGATTCGATCCGATTCACTGACCTAGAATCAATTCAGGACATCTTTGGGAAAAAATGAAACAATATGTCTCGGATAAATACCTGTGTACTAAACAGTGCAGGTAAATCTTTCTAATTTCTTGCAAGATAGTAAAGTGTAAATTAAATATGTGCAAACAAAGTAAACAAGAATTATTGGCAAATTCATTCATATTTTAGTTTCATAAAGTTCAGCACCATGTTGTTTTTCCACATCAAAATAATACAAAGGGAACATTCTACCACACTGTAAGGTCACATGTCTGTAAAATTCATTGTTTCCACACATTGAACTCTAATGATGGATTCATCATTTTTTACTGCCATCACTTTTGTTGTCCGCTGTGACCGTCAGTTGGTAGTATTTACGTTATAGTTGCATTAACCTACCATGCCTCAATCCAAATATTTTCCTATATCTATATAATCAATCAAATTCTGAAAGTATTTTTAAAGCAGGTTGATTCGATTAACAATTTGCCGTAGACTGACTGACTGTAGGAATATAAATCGATTAGACCAAGTCGATGAATTAATCCAATCCTGCAAAATGCAAACGACCAGTTTGAATCATGAATTGTGGCTGCTGCACCAGATGTTTGTTTTTGTTTTGTTTTTTTAAATGGTGAATTGCGGTGTGCAACAAATCAGATTATTCTAGGTCTATTAATCTTTATTTTTAGAATATTAAAAAAAGATTCTATCCTGTATTGGCACCTGTTTTTGGGGATACTTGGTTAAATCTTTTGTTTTTGGCATCTAATTTTTCAGAACAGTGGAAGGTCTTGCATAGATGAGCAGTTTTTTTTTTTTGTTTTTATCAATAACTTATTTTTCCATGTCTGTGTGGTGAGGTCAGATGGAGGAGATGATTAAAGACATTCGGGAAGTGTTCATTAGTAACCTGGATGATCTTTCCTGGATGGATGCAGAGACAAAAAAGGCAGCCGAGGAGAAAGTATGAAATGAATCGACAACATTCAATAATTTTCTTCTGAATACCTGATTATGTTAACTTACCTTCCATTTTTCATGTGCGTAGGCCCGAGCCATTCGTGAACGGATTGGCTACTCCGACAACATCATGGACGATGAATACCTCAACAATGAGTACAAAGATGTAAGTCTCTTTGAAAAGATGCTCCATAAATGTTTTCCATCTTTCATTGAATTTGTGCAGCAGAATACAGGCTGGCTTCATTAAAGCCACATTTTAGTTCTTTGAAAATATCCCAGCAAACTCTCTGCTTTCATGAGGTCTGCCGGGTGAATGTATGACCAAGTGTTGATGGCTCTCATCACTGTTAATCCTCCTATTTCTGTGTGGTGGTGCCAGCTGAGCTACAATGCAGAAGAGTACTTTGAAAACATCCTACAAAACCTGGAGTATGTGCAGAAAAAACGCCTCCGGAAACTCAGAGTGAAAGTCAACAAAGATGAGTAAGTTTTCTCAGAGGGGTGGATTTAATAGGTCTGGTCCAGATGTGTTGAAATTAAAAGCTTCAGTGTGAAATTGTGAAATCACCAGTTCTAAATGACTCGGTTTATGATGCATTTGCTCCGACCCGCCCGCCACACTATCTGCTTCACTTTTAGCTCGGTGCATTTACTCGCCCACACAAACTCCTACTCACGTGTGGAGTTTATGATTGCAAAGCAGAAACTCTTAGATTGGCCAAGGTATTAATAGCTACAGGCTAATTTTAATGTCTTGTAACTTTTTCTTTTTGGTCCAGTTTGGTTTTGCCCCAGTGCGCCTCAGACACCATCATTTAATTCCACCGCTCTTTATTTTTCCAGGTGGGTAACTGGGGCTGCTGTCGTCAATGCCTTCTACTCAGCCAGCAAAAATCAAATAGGTATTTCACCTCTGCATGGGTGAGCACATTCAGTAGGAAACAAAATAATGCAATTCAGTATTTATTTACCTTTTATTCTTTGGTCAGTCTTCCCTGCAGGCATCCTCCAGCCCCCTTTCTTCAGCAAAGGCCAAGCTAAATCTCTTAACTATGGAGGCATTGGCATGGTAATCGGTCATGAGATCACGCATGGCTTTGATGACAATGGTATGATTTTCTCCTCTGTCGCTCTGCTCGCCACTCCAGGGGATTTTGGCAGATTGAATTAATCTTTGGGGGGGAGAAGGGACTTTTATTTTGTAACTGACACGGCTTCAGAAAAAAGTTCTTTGTCATTCCATTTATGCGTTCCACCTCAGGACACAACTCGCCACGCTCGTGTGAAATTGTTTTTCCACTTCAGGGATGTTTACTTTAATACCAATAATTGCCTCAAACATGGGTGAGATAAATGTCTGCAGGGTTTAAATTCCAATAAGACACTGGATGGTTTTATTTTTCTTGTTGTCGTTTTGTTTTCTTGCCTTATCTAGTTATTGCACCTTTTCTTCTTAGGGCGCAACTATGACAAGGATGGTGACCTGAAGGACTGGTGGACACCAGACTCCACCCACAGATTTCTGGAACAGTCAAAGTGCATCGTTGATCAGTATAGCAACTTCTCTTGGGAGCTGGCCAATGGACTACATGTACATTCCTGCAAATACCATCTCCCCTTTCTTCCTGTCTCAGTCTTAAAAGCGTTGACATTTTCTGACATTTTTCCAGATGTTCTTACATTCCTTGCATTGCCTCATTTACCGGCTTTCTAGTTGCATTTTCAGCCTTATCTGACTGTCGTTTTTCAATCTGTAACTGAGTACTGCAACATCATCTCCTCTCCGCTTCAGGCTTCTTTATTATTTTCTGTTGACATGTAAGAATCTTTGCTTCTCTTGGTCTATACTCATCCCTCTCATTCTTTGGAACAATGTTTCCTTTTATCCTCAAGGAAATGATTTTAGATCTCCAAAAAAATTATTTATCTGACATGCCTGATAGCTGCAATTTACTAGAATACAGAGAAGTATTCACTCACCCTCTGTTCTCTGTGCCCCCCCCAGTTAAATGGTAACAACACCCTCGGGGAGAATATTGCTGACAATGGAGGGATCCGGCAGGCGTACCAGGTATGCAGTTGAAAAGAGGAGTTGCATTCTGGTTCATTGATTAAAGTCTTGAGTCCTATTTTATCATTGATTTTTCCTTAGGTTAATTTTTTCCAGGTAACTGACTAGTTTGCCTAAATCAGTTACAAAAGACGACAAATTACATTTGTAAGGGACATGCATTTGTAGGCTGAGAGGCAGAGTATGATGGAATTGATGGAAAATTTGCCAAATCCTCTGCACATTTTGATTTATTTTTGAGCTTCATGTACCCCTTAGTGATAGGGGTGTACGTCTGAACCTGTGAGATTGGACCCTGCCTCTGTGGTCACAAGTTATGAAGGTGGTGCAGCTTCATGCTGGTGTTTACTGCTCTCGGCAGCTCTCGTTCACGCGACCACTTCCAATGAAGGCCATCACTATGTCCGAATTCTTTCCCTATTCACTTTTATTCACTATGTAGTGCGTTTGTCATTTTGTAGTGCTGTCCGAATCTACAATTCCAGCATAGAGTGCCCTTAAAATATCCTAGAAGTCTTTGTGGAAAAACTAGCATGCATCAATGCTCACTGCATTGGCGAATACAGACCAGAATGCACTGTGGTCGAACAATTTTTGAAAAAAAAAAGCTTAAATGTAATTTTTTAATAAACCGTCCACATTTTCATCATCAGAACACAGTGGAAAAAACTACAGACGTTGAGAAATGTTCATATTTATTCGATTTTGTCTTGGTGAATACGGTGACGTCATATCGGTTGTTTAGAAAAAGAAAAGTAGTGACCATGGTGTCTGAATTGCTTTTAAAATTCCAGGGCACTATAAAGTCCCGCACTGTATAGTTTTTTTAGTAGTTGGGAATTTGGACATATATAAACGCATAAGCACATTTTAGGTTTGCACACTGAGGCTCCTTGTAGATAAATCAATTAGATGTCAAATTAACAAATTGTTCAAGGCTTATTCAATTAATTCATCAAACCAGTAAACGGCAAAATAAGCAGTTTCGCCTTGCTAGAGAACTTTTGGCAAATTATTGACAGGCAAAACCAACAATTGCATGATCTTTATAAATGTGGAACTTTTTAATTGGACAATAACCAGGCTTTCCTACTGAACAGTTGTACAAAAAATACTATTCCAAACACAAATTTTCTTTTCTAGTGTCATACTTAAATAAAATATCAGAAATGTCTTTCTCTAGGATAAACTTTGCTGTGATAGCATAATCTGGATGAACGAGATCTCTCTGACATGGAAATCGCCAGTGTCCTTTTATTTTGATTTATCAATGACATCATTGTAGACATAATCCATGATTTTTGAGGGATAACATTGTCAAATCTTAAGGCCTACAAGAACCATGTGAAGGAGCATGGGGAGGAGCCACCGCTGCCTGGTATTGATCTTTCCCATGATCAACTCTTCTTCCTGAACTTTGCTCAGGTAATTTATGGGTATTAAAAAGTAAACGCACACAATGGTGATCTTTCTAAGAACCTTTTTTTTTTTTTTTTTTGCATTAGTTGGAAATTAATCGAAAACACGCATTTGTCACTGAGTTTGATACTCCTGAGGAAATTTGAAGCTCATGGCTTGATCAACCTATTATGTGGGACTGATACATGACATTTTAGACGTGCAAATCGCACAAGTAGTACAACACTTGTGAACCAAAGTTTGAGTTTAGTCTGTATTTTATATGTGTAACACCAGTGTGTTGTGATTCAAGGTTAAAATGTTGTTGCTGCTTTCCATATTGACACAATTTATAAGAAATGCTCTATACACTGAAATGCGGCTTAAGCCTCGTCCCTTTTCTGAAGTGTGTTCCTGTAGGTCTTGGTCACTGACGTCTTGATCGATGGTTCTTTATCCAGGGTTTATTCTTCTTCTTATCCTGCCTCCAGCTGTGAGCACTATAAAGCTGAAAAAAAAGGATTGTCATTTTCCTTTATAAAAAACATTTTTTTACTAATTGGACAAGAAAATGTTATTTGCATAACACATTTTGTGTACAAAAGCAATGTGAATGTTTAACATAAAACATCACAGGAAACATTAATAAAAAAGATTGATGAGTGATCTTTAAAATAAAAAATGTAAAGGTTAAACAGAATTTTAAAGTAAGCTTAATGTTACTGAATGCAAACTCTTGAATTAAAAACTAGTCAAATGCAGCTGTGAACAGGTGAGTCTTTAACCCGGATTTAAATAAATTGAGTTTAAACAAATCTGTGTGTCATCTGCATAGACATGATAACTAAGGTTCTTTATAACCTGGGCCAGTGGGAGAATGAAAATGGTAAATAGAAATGGCCCTGGGATGGAGCCTTGGGGAGCTCCACGTGTAATTTTTCATGACGTTCCTTGTTTTACTGTGATGTGAGTAAAATAGGATGTTTTTTTTGTCATTAAATTGATGTATAGAGTAATCTGTGTTTTTAAAGATGAACTTCTCTTCTCTTGTAGGTGTGGTGTGGAACACATCGACCAGAGCAAGCAGTTAACTCTATCAAAGTAGATGTGCACAGTCCAGGGAAATTCAGGTGAAGTCAATTAAACATTTTTTTCACCTCACATTAAGCCTGAAGGGCTGTCAAATGATGGGAAAACAAATTGTAAAAGTTTTAAATGATTTTCTTTAGTCTTTCAGAGTAAACTATCACTGTTAGCTCGAGGTGCTAGCTTTGTGGAGAAAGTGTTTGTATTAGCCTGGGGGCGGAGCAGACTCTTCCTGAAAGGGGCTGTCTCACCTTGTGATGTAAGCATGTGAGGACCCACTTGTTTTCGTGGGTATGGGAGGTGCTGTTGTTTAGAGCGCACCTTAGGGAATACTCAGAAATGAGTGATCCAAGTACCACTTTGGGGTTCTTTATAGTTAGGAAAGAACATTATAATATACTTAAAAGCTCAAAGTAGATTTGAATGAAACACTGTTCACAGAATGTTTCAGATGAACATCTGAGTTAAACTCTAGCATTTTGTCTGTTTTTCAGGGTACTAGGCTCCCTACAGAATTTCCCAGAATTTGCCAAAGCGTTCAGCTGTAACAAAAGCAGCTACATGATCCCTGACAATATCTGCCGTGTGTGGTGATCTGAGGATCTCTGGGATGGGGTGTCCCTCCCTCCTGACTGCTGGAGCACTCAAGTATTTCTAGTGTGGTGGAAGCAGCAATTAGCCCTGTACTGGATGGACCATGGCTGGTGGACTGACACTGCAGTACGCACTTCATCTAAAGACAGCAGCAGACTGTACCTTCTTGGTGGACGAAGCACTGTTTTCCCTCTTTTCTTTCCAACTCTGATACGAAAGTTTATTAAAAAAAATCCCAAATATTATCATGCTGACTGGATACAATCAATTTTTGATCTTTTTTCTGTTTTTTTTTCTTTTTCTTTTTCTGTTTTTGACAGTCTTGAAAACTGATCTTGCCAGTGTGTTTTCAAATGCAGACATGACTATCAGTAAAAAAGCTCTTCAAGTGGTTGGCAAAAGTGGCAGACAAAAGATGTAATCAACCCACTGGCATATGAATACACACCCACTCACACTCATACATGCAACACTGCTGAACCGCTGCATTGTATGTGGGACTAAGCTGTTCAACTCTCTAAACCTCAGCTGCTTTCAGCCTCTATTAACATGCAGATACAGTATGTGTTCTTGTGATGTTCTTTCTTTATAGAACCAGAATATTTTACAGAAAATCTCAATTTTATTGAAAAGACCAGAAAAGTGTTTTAGCACAGTGTTTTCACAGTATGTGATTCAACGGTGCAGTTAATGACTATTGCAGTTGACAGTTGGCTGCTGTTCAGTAGCAGAATGACGATAATTAACCAAAATGAAGTTTTTGCCTTTAAGATGACAGCTGGTCATGAATCACCAAAATGACAATCTACAGTTTTAAGAGCCTTTTTTTCTTTGTCCTTTTGGATGAAGTTGTGTTCCTGTGTGAATGTTTTTTTCTATGTTCCAGCCTTGGTAAATCATTTATCACTGCCTACTTTTGTCAAGTTAATTAGTATGCCTTACAGTTACAGCCTGTGTGAATTTTAGGATGTCTAAGAACAAAGGAACGTTATTAATGTTTAAGCAGTTTGGCTTTTTTTTTTTTGCTTTTGCTTGTTACATAACCATATATCCATGTAACCATCTCCACACCAGTCTGTGTGCTAGCCAGCTGAGTGCTAGCAAAGCCAAACATTGCAGGAACACAGCAGGAAGTGCTCAGCTGGCTCTCCAAAATAAGAGGCCTAAAAACACCAATTAAACTGAATAATTACCACACATCGTTTATATTTAATTAGTGCCAAAACAAGAGGTTATAGGCTGATTCAGCAAGAGGTAGCTTAAAGTCACTTTGAGTTACTGCTTGGATCATTGACTTCAATCAGCACCAGCTAGTTGCTTAGCAACCTAATGATTACAGGAGAAGTTGCGTTTGTAGTTTACTAATTAACAGACTTAAATATAAGTGCATTTGAAAACCGTTTGAACTATCCATCATTTTTAAAGCAACTTAATTTAGTCTGCAGCTTTTTTCAGATCTAAACAAAAGCAAGTAAAAACATGGTGTGTTATCTCCATCCATCACTATAGTTAAATACACATCAATGAAATATATGAAATTTAATTACAAATTAATGATTGAATGTGTACTTTTTTCACACACACAATGCATTTTTTTGATGATTGTATCAAGGCAGTGGATTCAGCAATCTCTGTGGCTTTATTTTCTTAACGGTGTAACAGGCTGTGATGCTGGGGTTTAAAATGAGAAAAAAAATGCCTTTTAATATAAAAATTTGTGCAATAAATTTTGTGCAGTGATCATATTACTTCTTCAAATAACACCCTTCTCGTCCAGTCTTTACAAAGCTCTTGTTACACTGGTCTTAAAAAAGCTTTTGTTTGTCTACTGTACTCTTGTCTTCAAATTCTCTCGCTCTTCATGTTCCGCTTCAGTTGTTTAAATACAGAAATACCTCAGTTGCCTGTATTTTAATACTTTATAACTGATCATCTTAAACTTGTTTATTTTCAAATAAATCTTTAAAATCAGTTGACAGATTTACATATTTTGTGCAAATATCTCTTTTTTTTTATTTGACTTTTTGGGGTTATAATTGAGTGAATCCTGTTCTTTCGTGTCATTGGTCTTTTCCAGGTTTAAACTTTTGTCAGTGTTTACTAACAGGTGAAGTCACAGACTGGCAGACGGTCTTTAATGTGCACCCGTGTGAGTTTCAGTTTTTCTTAGTGGATGACCTTGAAGGTCACCTTGATTGAGCTACTGCAGCCTGTGAAAATTGAGAACGGAGAGAGACACTTTTGACAAGAATCAAATTTGCAGTTATGTGTGTTTCTGATATTTAAAACAATATGTTGAGTTTTTGGAAATGTAACTTTTAGAACAATGCCTGTAGATGCCTTTGGAAGGAACTTCCCAATGAGGCAACTCACTACTGTTTCTAAGAATAGAGTATTTGGGAAATATTTGTATTTCTTTCACTTTGAAATTGGTGGCGTCTTTCTTATTCTAGGCCAAAATTATTTCCTTTATTTTTTGGTTGATGCCTCATGTGAGGCTCAAAGATTGTTCAAAAGTCATTCCAAATAATTAGAATCCTCCATGAATCATCATGTTAGCATGAGAGAGTGAGACCTCAAATGATCCTGTGGGCTGTGCTGTCTGGGGCAATTGCTTTGACATGAAATCCCACGTGTGACTTTTACAGTATAAATGTGACACTGCATACAGATGAACACCATAAAGCACTGTACATTATTTATCTTCCATCCACATGGGTTTACTAGATTTAGAGTAAATGTTTTCCTTTGCGGCGGTGTGTTTGAGGTAGCCTATTTTGGCATTGTCAAAAGGCATTTAAGTTCATACAACCAGTGGGAAGTTTAGTTTGTATTGCTGGTGGTGAATAGACAGTTTCCAGTAAGTGTTGGACTGTGATTATGTAGCACTGTCAGCTGATTGCTGCACTCGGACAGACAAAGACAGCTCACTGCAGATATGTATCAACTTCAGGAAGCTGAATGCCATCTCTGAGTTTGATCCATATCCGATGCCTAGGATTGATGATATGCTGGAGAAGATCGGAGCTGCCAATGTCATCATGCTGTAAAGAACCTCTCAGCAACGCATGCAGACAATACACAACGTTTAAAACACCTGCTGGGCTTCTTTAGTTTACAGTGACTCCTGTTGATCTGCATGGACCACCAGGCATGTTCCAAAGGCTGATGGACAGGGTCCTGCAAGGATGTGGTGATTTTCAGTCACACATGGGAGGAATACCCTAAACACCTGTCTCTTGTCCTTGGAAAAATCCAAAGCTGGTCTCACCTTAAATGTTGTCAAATTTGAGTGGGCCCAGAACAAAAGCCACTACCGGGTATACCTACTGGGAGATGGTGAGCTGCGTCTACAAGTTGATGAGGTGGAAGCTATCTGCAACTGCCCTCGACCATGCACCAAAAAAGAGGTACGGTCCTTCCTTGGATTGACTGGCTGGTATGGTGGTTTGTCAACTCTGATGGAGAAAAGGCAGAAAAATCTGGTAACCTGGACAGATGAGTGTGAAACAGACTTTCAAACATTAAAAGTTAAACTGTTATTCTCATGTGCTCAAAAGTCCTGACTTAAATCAAAGATTCCTGGTCCAAGTTGATACCTCTTCAGTCAGGCTTGGTGCTGTCCTAGCACAGGGAAATTCAGGTGAAGAGCAACCACCCCTTTACCTCAATTGTAAACGGCAATCGAGAGAGACTAGATCAGGGTTTTGCAACTTCAAGCCTTTAGGGTCACATAGCCTGCTCTGGCATGTTCTAATTGGCTGGACACACATGAATCAGGTAATCAGTGATGATAATGCACGGCATTCAGGGTTTGGATTTCTGGAAATCATGCAGACACAGCAGCCCCTCGAGGCCTGGAGTTGCCTATCCCTTGACTAGATACTCAAAAACCGAAAAGGAAGGACTTGTCATGAAGTGGGCACTTGACAGCTTTAGGTATGACCAACTTGGCAGGGAGTCTGACCTTTAGACAGACCACAGGGCCTGTACATGGATAAATACCATGAAGGATCACCACAACCGTCCTATACGCATTGGAAGTTCATTGTTCGTCATCGTCCTGGCAAGAATAGCGTTACAGATTACCTGTCTAGATTGCCACACATTGCCAATCTCCCAGAGGAGGGGGATGATAAGACGGTGTAGCACCGTCAGCTGATTGCAGCGCTAGCGCATGCACACATGCATGGACGCACACATACAGACACACAAACATGCTATTCATTTACTGAACCTTACCTTTCTCTCTGCCCCTATTCCTTTGCAGATACCTCTGGCTGCACACAGAGTTGCTGATTCTTAATCCCTATGTCTACGCTTACACACAACTCACACCATCATCAAAAGCTGGTTTTGTTTACTGGAAAATAGTGAACAACGATGGTAGTCACGTGACTCACCCATTGACAATGAGTTTGCTTTTTTATTTTTAAGGTAGATCTTTTTCTATAGCATACATTGTGATCTTTGTGAGGACTATGGAGATGTTTATTGTTTAATTTGTTTCTGTAAACACCGTAGAACTATTCTTGTGTTAACCTTGAGTTCATTGAGAGTGAAGGAGGACAGAAGGAGGGGTTTAATGTATAGAAGGGAAGTGAGACAGGAAATAGTGTGGTCTGTCTTGGGATAATATGGCCTTTGTGAGGAGCAGTGGATGTGCTCTGTTTCCTCTGAATAAAGAGAAAAAAATTCACCTTGGCTCCTCTGCATTCATTGTGTGACCTGACACGCTCTTCCCTAAGTAACCCACGTCATGGACTCGAACAGGAATGCCCTTTTTCAACGTTTTTGCCCTTGATTTTTATGGGCAGAATTTCTAAACCATATCAGAGCCAGAAAAGATCTGGTTTTCACCTCTTTTCTGGATTTCACCTCTGTTTTTTTGCTGATGATATAGTTCTTTTGGCTTTATCAAACCAGGAATGTCATTGTGCAGTGGGGTGGTTTCAGTTGAGTGTGAATGACAATTAGCACCTCCAAGTTAGAGGCCAGGGATCTTGACCAAATAGAGGGTGGTTGTTCTCTCTTGGCAGGTGAAGACGTGCCCCAAGAGGAGGAATTTAAGTACAATACTCACAAGCAGTCAGGGATATTGTGAAACACTCAGTGGACGTCGCATACACAGTGTTTGTGTCACTTCACAGATTTTGAGACATGGAGACTTGTATTGGTGTTATAGACACACCAGATTTTGTGTTTTCTTCATACTGTGTGCAGCGTCTTAGTCAGGCCAAAAACAAAAAATTCTAAAGGAAAACCCTTTTTTATGTGGCATCCATTCAATAATCTGTTGGCTCATTCCAAGCTTTTTGTTCAAACAGCCATGAAAACACAATATCGCTCAATGGATGAACAGCACCACCTGGCCATAGCTTGCCTTCGAGTTGGTAGTAGGTAGTCAGATGTTGTAGATGAACTAGATGTATCTACAAGTATTGTCAGCAGACTTGCTTCCAGACACAGAACTTCTGGCAGGATTTGTGACAGAACCAAGAGTGGAGCCCTAGAGTGACAGACTGCAACTAATACCTAAGGATCTATGCACTGAAAATGTCACACAGCTGCAGGTCCATTTACCAAATGTGAGGGGGCGTGCTAAAGGATCCAGCAAACCATTCGCAATCAACTCCACCACTTTGACTTAAATGCCAGACGACCATTGCAGGTTATTCCACTGACACCAAGACACAACAGGGAACATTTGCAGTGGGCGTGTAATCTGGACAATGCAGTAGTGCTACATTGTTCTGTTTACTGATGAGTGTTGGGTCTCCTTGCAAAAAATGATGGTCCAGTGTTGCTGGAAGAAGTGAGGTCAACGTGGTCTCTAATGACAACTAAGAACATGACCAAAAGCAAAGGCACAGAACCCTTACAATAGGTGTCAAATTTACTGCTTATGGCCTTGATGCCCCTGCTGTGGATCAACCACCTATGTTTTTCTGAAATTCATTCATTGCCACATCATGGAAAACATGGATGATGCTGAGTGAGTAACTTGGCTTTATATGTTTTGCCAATACCAGTTCCAGATAATCTGCACCACAGTGGTGATTTTGCATTTTCTCACATGCAGAAGTAAACGTCTTCTTTTAGAGCGTTCTAAACATCACTCTGATCCATCAGGTTGCTGTGAAGTTCATCAAAACTTTCACTCTCTTCTTTTCTAGCATTTTGACTGAAGCTCTGCAGGGTGTGCGTGTGGTCTCACTCGTTCTTACATGAGACACGAAGCACCAAAATCTGCTTTTTTAAATGTTACCCCTTCCAACTTGGTATAGATTTTTGGTTCGGTACTCATCCTTGGTTAAAACTGAGTTTTACATGTCTCGTTTCAACATATAATGACAACAGCTCAGAGTTCACATCAGGTTTGCATCTATCACAAGCTGGTTCTTGCAAAATCTTGTTGTTTTGATAGCGGTGTTTATTGTAAATAATAATATCCCAAACCTATTGTGAGTATGGCATTTTTCCCTTAGAGATTGGGTGAGGAGTTTGGAATAGACTCGCTGCTCCTCAACATTGAAGGAAGTCAGTTGTGGATCAGTGATCCTTTTTCAGATGCCTCCTGAATGCCTCCTTGGAGAGGTATTCAAGGTCCTCTTAGTGTGGACCTGGGTAAGACACAGCTGCAGCTTTTCAGCTGCTCTGAAAGCACCTCATCCCCCATCGAAAGGACTGCAGGAAGTTTCTGTGGAGATAGGGGTCTGAGCATCTTTGCTGAAGCTGCAGATAAGTAGATGAAAAGATGGAGGAAAATTCATAATTTCATCTCAGTAAAATTCTATCTGAATCAGTCTTTTTCATCCAAAGTAAACATGTCTTTTGAGCAGAGTGGAAAACAATCTAAACACATTTATTTTGTAAGCTTTTAAGCTTTTTTCTGTGAGGCACATAATTTAAACCATCTCAATTTGATAAGCATTTTGCATTAAATACCGATAAATACTTTGTTAGACCAATCTCAAAATCTCCTAATTCATAACAATTAGCTCATCACATATTGTGTGAATGTTTTCCACAGCGCTTTATTGGCTGGTGATAAATATAGGTATAAAACCTTTAACAAGAACTAGAATAAAAGCAGCAGTGGGTAAAGAGTGTGTTAACTGCTTCATACAAATTAGGAGCTAATAACAAACCTGCAAAGCAGAATCTCTAACCAGGGTTCTTTTTTTTCGTTTTTATCTTAAAAGTAACTTTTGCCCTGCATTCCTGCAAACCTTGGTTTACACAAAACAAAAATTCAAGGTCTGTAGTGGCACCTCTTGGCACGTGGAAAATGAAAAATATTGCCTGCCAAGAACTTTAATACAAGCAGAATTTCTCTGCAATGATAATTTGTGGATCCTTTTTGTTGAAATCTTACTTTATAACGATCTTGGAGTGGGATTCTGCAGCTTTTTTTTTTTTTTAACTAACTTTAGTCTGTTATTTCTAAAGGTAAATGGTAAAATGGTAAATGGCATACACTTATTTACTTTTCTACCTTCCTCAAAGGCCCAAAGTGCTTTACAGTCACAGACCCATTGACCCATACACTGGTGGTGGCTCCACTGCCAAACAGTGGTTCATACCTTCCACCAGAGGCAATTTGGAGTTCAGTGTGTTGCCCAAGAACACTTCAACACATGGGTGAGCAAGGTGGGAATCAAACCTGCAATCTTCCGATTAGGGGTCGATTGTCGACCAGTAGGGTAATTTTGAAGTAGAAGTTTTTCAAAAAATGTCTTGAAAATATTGAGAAATGTCCAAAAAATTAATAATAAAGTGAAAAATAATCAAAGATGTAAAAAAAAAAAATAATAATAAGATTTCCATTGTATGACTACACCCAATAAAACAAGATAAATTGATCAAGCATGTTCAGGAAATGACCTCTTTCTCTCCTCTAACGGTAATCTATAAATGATGCCCAGAAAAGAGAAAAATGGTAAAAGCAAAAGAATTTTCTTAAACCACCAAAAAACAATTAAACTTCAAAACCAAACATCTAAAATACCTTGACAGCAGGAGCAAGGGCCGGCACACACTTGTGGAAATAAACAAAAGTAAAGCTGGGAAATTTCGACCTTTGTTTTGTTTATTTCTTCATTTTTAGTTGCTTTTCTTTTTCAGCCACAATGTATACATTTCCAACCAATTAGTGGTTTGCGTCACATTGTCACAAGTAAGCATTCTCAGTGTGGGTGCATACCTCTCATTCATTGGGGCAACTATTTGCATTTTTGGAGTGTTCTCTGAATTCCACTGAATGCCACCAAACTCAAACTGCTTAGCTTTGAGAACATAAAAAAAAAAGTTTTGATATTTGTCTTTCTGTTATTTATGCTCTGAAGTCTTCATAAACTGGGTGTTGTTGTGAAATCATCTATCTAGACCTTTTTAAATTAATTTATGGATTATTTTGGCCTTAATTTTTGTTGTGATTTTTGAGTTCTGCTCGCTCTGACTGGGAGCACTTTGGCCGGTAACTGAAGGTTCACACCGCCCACTTTCCTCGTGGTCTCACCTTCCCTGTCATTGGCAGCTCTGCTGGTTACTATCACAGCTAAAGTTACAACGCATCAGCAAGTTCCCGGGATGCTCAACAGTGTGTTTTTCACTTTGGACACTACAAACCGCTGAGGTTTTTGATCCTGCAGTGACCAAGGAAGACGTGAGGCTAAACATCCCACAGAGAGACATGACTTAAATATTTTTTACCACGAAGAAAAACTCATCTGGCATCTCTGCATTGTAAAACCTCAAAACTCGATGACAGCTTTTTGAAAGTCCCCCCATGCCAAAACTTTCTTTGTTTTTCCACTAAATAAAGAATCTTTCCTCCCTCAGTTGCCCCCCAGTCTTAAAACAACTCCGCTTTCTTTCAAGTGCCTTTTGGGTGACCCTCAGCAGTGGGTCGAGTGGTATGTGTGTGTATTTAAGCGTGGTTGGAAGGGTGATAAGCAGCGACTGGAATGCCTGAGTGTGTGTGGCAGAGCAGGCGGTGGCATGAAGGGTCACAGGATTGTGCAAGAGGAGCATAAATCATGGGTACAAAGTTGCCACATGTATGCCTCGAGGGAACACAATCCACCACACATGTGCAGATGCAAATTAGACTGGTCAAACACAGGTGGGCGTTGTGCAAGTTGATTTGTGAGGAGCTCTCATCGTGAAGAGCTTGTTCTCTTACTTTTGCTCTCAGTCATTGAACCTAGCATTGAAGCATCTTCTATGAGAATAGATTTAAATAATACTTCATGTTAAGATGAAGTAATACAAGATAGAAATCTAATTGTCATCCAAAACATATATATATATATATATATATATATGTGTATTAATCTTATTAATCTAAAAGGTTTGCCAGATCACATAACAACCTCACAAAGCTACTAATTTATCTACTTTGTCCTTATGAAAGTAGAATTGAATTCCAATGTTTTCTTGAACACATTCTATAGACTATGCATCACGTTATTGTCATATTCTAATGTCTGTCAGGATTACTGATTGAAGCCACCTTTTTTTATTAAATCAATTCTAGATTATGGATATCTTATCTACACAAATGCCAGAAAAATCAAGGATTGAACATACATCTTCTCTGTGATTTGTCACAAACTGTGAGCCTCACACTCTCCACTGTGAACTTCATACACCTGTGGGCTGGTCAGCATTAAAAAACCACAGACTTACACACTGGTAAATGTTAGTATATAAAGGTATTCTGCATTTGCTTCCTTCGCATCTCTGTCGCTATATCGAACCAGGAGAAACTGAACAGGATTCTGTAAGAAAGCAAGAATCTTTGCTACTGACAGACTGACAGTGCGAACAGAAGCTGGGGCTTTTTGGTATTCAATTCAATTTTGTTTATATAGCCCAATATCACAAAACAATTGTCTGATTGGGCTTCATACCGGAGCTTGCATGATGGTTGTTGTGATGCAGCTGCTTTCTTTTTGCTGCATGGCCTTTTAATGCAGCACAGGAGTATCACCCAGCTTACTTAAGAGGTTTCTGCTTCTTGTTTTAGAACACACTTGGACTTTTTTGGACCAAAACACACTTGTGGGACTTAAAAGTGGTGCTCATCCTCAGATGCATTATAGTCTAATATTATGTATTTATACATTTATGGCTTGTACAGATGAACATACAATTCTAAGAGTGTTGATCAGTGTCTTTGGACTTGGTCCTTGAGATCTCAAATCCTGGTAATTTTTAATTTCCTATGTTCCACTTGCTGGTAATTATCTGGATTAGGTGGTTTGAAAATAATACAAAAAATAAGAAAAAATGAATCACCTGAACAGCAGTGAGCAGGTTGGTGGGCTTTAAGGACCAAGATAGAAGAGAACTACTGTACACAAAATAAATGGAAACCCCAAAAAGTGTTTTTGTATTACAAATTTAACCAACACTGGAGCTACTGAATAATGGTAAGAAAATATTTGCATTGTCATGTTTGACGTTCACTAGACTGAGGATGTTGACCCAGTACTTTTCTGATTATGCCAGATTATACATAAGCATAGTAATCAGGACGATTGCGTAGTAACACATTGTGGTTGCATTCACAGTCGCAAGCAAGTAAGAATTGAAAGGATTACAAAACTATATTTAATGCTCCTTTTTATGTTTTTGAACTGTAAGAAACAAAAGCCCTCCATATTTCTCAGTGTCTGCATTTATTTTAAGATTTATTGATTAACCTTAAAATATACAGTAACTGCATGCGGCCTTCGGCTGCTGGTATAATAAACGTGAATTCCCAATGAGTCAGTGCAGAAGTTAATAAAAGAAAATACAAGAAAAAAGTTTTCGGCTTTGCTCACAACATCTTCAGCATTTCAGAAAAACAAACCCACATGTTCAAAGGCCATTTCTACAGCTATAGCATTAAAGAAGTGCTGCTAGTAACATGTCAATACTAGAATTACAACACAAAAGCAGACAAACAATTGGTCTTCAAGGTTATACACCTTCTCTTTAACTCTGAAGATGTTTAGTTTGAACTTTTTCCCCTTTGTGGCGTCTTTCTAACCAACTAGTGCCGACATGGCAGAGGCTATATCAAACATTTAGATATACAAAGGGAGAATGAATTGGATTCTGGATGACTCACCGTGAGGCCAGTGTGGAAAACCTAAATATTAATTTCCTTGAGGGCAGAAATCCATCCAGGGTGGGTTTTTAAGGTTTTAGACAGATTTCATGTATATCTTAATGAGACAGAAGTCATGAGGGAGTGTACATATATTAAAGGGCGTACTGTGTACGATGCTGAATACTTGTGTGTGAATTCATGGTCCTTGAGGATGTGTTTCAAAGCTAAGTCACATGTGTTTCTGCTAACTATTATAAAGCTGCACCACTGGAAGTTTCCATCTCGGCCTCATTAGGTTGTGGAACTGAACTGTGAGCCTGGTGCACATGTTGAGCATGACACTAAATGTGCAGGTTTTATACGGACGGGGCAGGATTATACTGCTTACACCTCTTGCGTAATAAGAAATGGATGTGGCACAATCTACAGCAGCAGGCAGACAATCTAATTCCATGTTATTAAATGGAGACTTCAAAACACCTTTTACACTTCTACAGGATTTAAGTAATGCCAGCTCATAACCCTCTGTGTCATGCTGACTGGAGTCATTTGATTGTTTTGTGCTCAAATCCAAACATTGACTGAAATATTTTAGCCAAAGAACAGCTCCCGTTTGTCTCGCCTTAACAAAAAAATGTTTTTAACCATTCAACCGAGCACAACACAATAGAGCAACTACAGAGTTCAAATTGTTTTGGTTTCAAATTTATATGAAAATGAGCTTTCTGCTTAGACATGTTGAGGGTTTCTCTGTGTTGCAACAGGAAAGCTAGTCAGAAGTAGACGACCCAGATGTGGCTAAATGTGGTGGCAGTGCATCTATTAATGAACAATTTAAGGGGAGGGTTTGTAGTTATCCTAAACTCTATTACTATAATTACTATCCACTAAGGATTCATAGAGGCTGTGACATTCATTCTGCCAACACTAAATGTAGTTGATAATCTGTTATAGAAAGAGCTGCTACAACACATATTGTATTTTGATCAGCTAACATGAACTTATCTTCCCATTTGGTTCTTAACTCAAAACTGTTTCAATAGATCGAGTAACACTGGAAAATCGCATGAATATGATTAGTAACGCTACTCTTAATTTAGCTAGAGCCTAAAAGTTTTGTATTTGACTTTTAATACCCAATATGTCCAAAATGAGGCTTGTGGGCCAAATGCGTTTTGGTCCAAACAAAACAAAGCCATATATTAAAAAAATAACACACAACTAAAGCATTCATCAAATTCTTAGTCTTTGATACAAAGTGGATCCACTTTTCTAAACTGAGAATGTTAAAAAATAAAATAAAATAAAAAAAAAAAAGATTGCTTACTCAAGATTTTGGTCACAGCAAAAATGCAAAAAGTTCTGAACCCCCCCAAAAAATAGCATTTAATTTGTGCAGGCTTTAAAAATCTCTGCAAAAAATCCATAAAATACAAATTAAAAATATCTGTGTAAAGTTTAATTACATTGATATAGTTATTTTTCTCATTTTTGTGCAGAGTTGTAATAAAAAGCTCAAAAAACGATATTTTACGTAATAATAAGTGAGCAACAACATGCCCAACATATATTGTTACATTTTTTTTAATTATTCATTAATTGTATCTTTAGCATAGATTTGTAAATACATGATTAATATTGTCTTCTTTGCCATAAAGTAAAAATACCCACACAGATATTTAAGGAAACCATAAATAAAGATATATATATACATATTTAAACCTACCTTGGTGGTCAACGTTTGGATACATTTGTTCTGAAAAATACATTTAGTTTTTGTTGCAAATTTCAGAATAAATGCCAAAGCTGAAAATTAATAACAAAGTAGTCAAAAAATTATGGAAGCATATTGCCTTAAATAAAAAAAAGTTTATTTTTTTGTGTGTGAAAAAAACAGATGTTCTTCATTCTAATTTATTGTGGTTTTCATTGTAGTAATAATATTAAAAAAAAGTAATGTTAAAAAGCCACATTATGTCCGTGTCATAGACATGATCTGTGTATGTTTTGTTTTATGTTTGTCATGATTTTGCTAGTCTGTTTAGTTCTTCCTACTTCCTTGTTCCAGAGTGTTACAGAGGAAAACCTTTGGGATACAGTGGAACGGGAGATCAGAATCATCGATGTCCCGCCGACAAATCTGCAGCAACTGTGATTTGTTATCATGTCAATATGGACAAAATTCTCTGAAGAACATTTCCAGTTGAATCTACGCCATAAAGGATTAAGACGGCTCTGAAGAGTAAAGGGGTCCAACCTGATACTAGCATCTTGTACCTAATAAAATGGCTGGTGAGTGTACCCCGAAGGGGATATAGTGGATTAAAAAAAGAAAAAAGAAAAGTGGGTAATGTGTGTGTGTGTGAGTTATGTCACACCGTGTTGCCAAACTGTCATAGAAATGTGTTCAGTCAGTCTGAAGACATATTACAGCTCCATCAAAAACACAGGCTTCATGTTGATTTGCCCTTGGGCTATACATTCGGTTCAGCCTGTCATGTGGTGCGTGCTTCTTGAATAAAAAACTTTGAGGGCTAAATTGGAAAATGCGGAAAAACCATTAGGTGCGGAGTGATTGTGACAGGAGAAGTAAGAGGACGACATAAAATGCAATTCATTCACTATTCAGCTCCCTTTCTGTCTTGGTTGCAATGAAGTCCAATATTTCGTATTTGGTACAGTAGTCTGCAATGCATGAAAAATCAAGTGAAAGGAAAAGCTCAGCAGCTGGACTTTCAAAGTAAGATGCTGGCAGAGAGCATGTTGCTTTTGCTGACGTAAGAACGAAAAAAGAAGGAAGTGGATAGAAAAGAAAGTGAGCAGGCAGGTTGCTGTACTGCAAAAAGACAAGCTGTAAGCTGGCGACCAGTAGGATCAAATAAGAGACGCTGGAAATCCGTTTCTGCTTGGAATATAAAAAAATGGTCAACTGCATCAACATGTTTGGAAGCTAAACTGACAAATGTGACAAAGAAAGAAAACAGATTAAAACAAAGTCTTTAAACACTAATCAATAGAAAAAGCTAATGTTCATACAAAGAGAGAATTGTGGGACAGAAACAGCTGTAGGCTGTGATGACAGTAATGTCAAACATGTGGCGTACGGCATCCATTACTGCTATGATTCTTGTTGAAGTTATAGAAATCAAACACATTTTCAATCTGATACTTCCCCTTGCACGCAATCTTGCATTATTAGTTCTTGTTCATCTTGACAGCAGCTGTCTGGTTTCAGCTGAACAACTCCAGTATTAGAACTGTCATAGCATTACTGTCAGTTCTGCAGAGCCGAAGAAGAGAGACAAGGTGGTGTAATCTGCTGCATGACAAGACGAACGAGGACCAGGAAAGCTTTACAGATTTCTCTTCAGAAAATAGAATCTGAGTTGAGCTCTATTTTGACCATTTTAATTGGGTTTTTTAAAAATTAAGAAACAGATTTGCGGAGATATGAGGTTGATTTCAATAAGGAGAGAACTCGAAAGTGAGATTTATTTAATAAGATTTATTGTGAAGATATTTGTGAAACATTTAACTTAGCATGAAAGTAAAGTCTTTTGGCTGTTGGGCTCTGGGCTGGAGAAATCTTGCTTGCTAATGAAGACCTTAGGTCAAGTGAAGAGACCCCCCAAACCCCCCCTACCCCTTTCAAGGCAGAACCGCATGAGTGGGGAGGAGAACTAGGCGGAGGAAGGCCAGAGGAACAACTTGGACCAGGTGAAGAGACCCCGAGCCCAGACGCTGATGTGGTTAGGCAGGACCGCGCCAATCGAAGAGCCAGGAGGAGAATGGGGTGGAGGAGGGCTGGCGCAATGTCTGGAATGTGTAAAAACAAACTTTACTGAATTTAAAGGCAGAGGTTTGATGGCTGTGAAGAAAGTGAGTACTTCAGCTATTGGCTCCCAGTGCATACCAGTTGATGACGTGAAGAGTGATGATGAACACCTGTGTGCCTGAAAGGAAGTAGATCTTCCTTGTTGAATTTGGGCCATCCATCCATCCATCCATCTTCTTGACCGCTTCGTCCCTTTCGGGGTCGCGGGAATGCCAGAGCCTAACCCGGCTACTGAAGGGCGAAGGCGGGGTTTACCCTGGACAGGTCGCCAGTCTGTCGCAGGGCCTCAATCACACACCCATTCACTCTCACATTCACACCTAGGGGCAATTTAGAGTCACCAATTAACCTATGAAGCATGTTTTTGGACGGTGGGAGGAAGCCGGAGTCCCCGGTGAAAACCCACGCATGCACGGGGAGAACATGCAAACTCCACACAGAAAGGTCCCAGCCGGGAGTCGAACCGGGGCCTTCTCGCTGTGAGGCAAGAGCGCTAACCACTGCGCCACCGTGCAGCCGAATTTGGGCCAAATTCAACAAATTCAACAAAAATATTAGTAGGGATGTTTCCATGTTTGGGTTCATGAGATCATTCAGAGATTCTCCTCGTACAGTGAATGAGCTTCACTCCCGCTACATGTAGATGACAGGATGCCATAGCAGGCTGCCTACCCAATGCTGCAGCGGCTCTCCGTCTGGCCACCAGCTCGAAGTGAGCGCTCAGCTCCAGGGGGCCTTGCGACAGGATGTCTAGAGCAGGGGTGCCCAAATCCAGGCCTTGAGGGCCAGTGTCCTACATGTTTTCCTACCAACCTGCCATTGAAGCTCCTTAATGGCCAAACACACCTGATCCAGGGAGCAGATACGATAGGGTTTCTGGAAAACCAGCAGGAACCCGACTGGCCTGGACTTGCCAAACAGTAGCCAGGATGAACTCTGGAAACCCAGCTGCCCCGAAAGGGATATACAGTAGTGAGTTAGGAAAATGGATGGATGTTCAGAAGAACTATTGGATCGACCTATATATTTGATGTGTATTTTACCTGCTGTCACTTAAAACGTCACTTGCCTAAAGTTGCCGCTCAAATCATGCCGTGCAGCTCAAATCGTACTGCTGTCAGACCACTGCACTGTCGTAAAATTGCACTTCCAGTCCTCTGATCACATCTATACCATTGACTTCACATTGAAACTGTCCGCCTCTGCCGCCTGAATTGTGTTCAGTGGGAATACAGCTCAAGCGGCAGATCCAGAGCAGGATTATTACGAGATTCACTTGGTGAAATGCCTAAGTGTGTCTGCTGCATTGCTTTTAAGTTATTTAACCTTTTTAAAGATTGCTTATTCTGCCTTACAGCGAGAAGTCCCTGGTTCCAATCCCTGCTGGGACCTTTCTGTGTGGAGTTCACACGTTCTCCTCAAACAGGCGTGGGTTTCCACACCAAAAGCATGCCAAAAGCATGCTCCACAGACTAATTAGTGACTCTAAATTGCCCCAGGTAAGTGAGTGTGTGTAACAGACTGGTGTCCCCCGCCTTCGCCCAAAAATAGAAGTGATTCAGCAGGTTCTAAAGATGGACAGATAGATCGTTTAGACCAGGCAGCAGTGGATGCAGTTTGTTTTATCAACAAATTAGGTCATAAAAGTTTGCGAATAATTTAACTTAATTGACTTAATAAACTGCTTATTTATTTAAAAGGGTTTTATGATATATGGTCTGATAAAAAATGGTTGGGTCCAGATGTTTCTGGATCAGTTTGTGTACTGTGAGTGCTTCATTTTAATGCCATTTTACATTTATAAGACCACTCAATCATACTGTCTTATAGGGAGCCTTGGTTATTTGGTTCAACTGTTGTCTGTATATCTCCAAAATTTGGTCTGGCAGGTTATTTCACTTCACGTCTTAGATCAAATAAGTAGCTCCCCTGCAAACAGCTGCTTTTTTTTTCCTGATGTACCCCATTGTTTTGCAGTAACTGGCTGTGTTGTTTATGCTGTGTGTGCTGCTAGTGTTCACAAAGGGGTAATCATTTCACCTTAAGGTGCAGAACAATTTATTACCCCAATCTGTCTGTTTAACACATCCCCGCCCCCACCTGTTCATTGAGTGGATGTCTCGTCCCTTCCAACAAAGCAAGCTAATTAGCAGCATCAAGTGTAAAATTAGTTGTGCTTGTATTATTCAAGTTAGTTAATCAGAGATACCTACTCTTGGATTAAAACTGCTTGAACTGGAAAGAAAAAGAATTTAAAAAAGGTTCAATTTACAGGCTTTTTAGCCAATATGAAATATATGCTCACTTTTACTGAATAATTCATAGTACACAAGTGTATGTATTTCCACCAAGGGTGCGTTCATCAGAACGTTGCATCATCTTCAATGTGTTTTTTTTTGTGTTACTTATGCATCAGTTTCATTTCAAAATTTCCATTTTAACATGCCTGTCAAAATGTCTAAGATTATGTATCTAATAAAAATAATGTCAAAACATACCAAGTAGTTTTCCCTTTTAGTTTTGTTGCCGCAGAGGAAAAACAGTTCTGGGATAAATTCAATTTTCTTCCCCCACATTATTTCCAGTCAGACAAAGAAATCCAAAATCTACTGGTAAGCAAATGCATGCACACTGAAAGAGGAAAACAAAAATAATGTCGCTGGCAGGAGACGTTTCCATTGTGCTAAGGCTGCTGTTGAGCAAACAAACATCCAAAAGTATTTGGATCAGAATTCTATGTAAAGGTTGTTGAGAAAATGGGTGGATTTGAAAAGTCAGAGGAATTCATGGGATAAGTGGTCCTCAACAACAGTTTTGCGACCATTCAAACTTTGATTTTTTTACGTTTTTATTTTTTCCTACAGTTGCAATCCTTCCTAAATGAAAACGATGTCATGGAAAGGTTTCAATCCGGCTTTAAAACCCTCCACAGCACAGAATCTGCGCTGTTGAGGGTTTTTAAGGACATCTTCCGGGCAACTGATGATGGAAACTTTGTTGTCCTTCTTCTGCTGGACTTGTCCGCAGCTTTTGACACTGTGGACCACACTATCTTATTGTCTAGGTTGAAAGGTTTGGCTGGAATCTGTGGTACCGCACTCGACTGGCTTAGATCTTATTTAACTGACAGGACTGTCTGTGTGAGCATGTCTGGATCCTATTCCTCAACTGCTCCACTGTTGTTTGGGGTTCCACAGGGCTCTATTCTAGGACCACTTTTATTCTCCCTGTACCTCCTTCCTCTGGGTGCCATCCTGAGAAAACACGGAGTCTCCTTTCATTGTTACGCTGATGACAGCCAGATTTATTTACCAATAAGGAAAGGAGGCTCCGTTACACCACTTCTGTCTTGTCTTCAAGACATTAAAGACTGGATGGCCCTCAGCTTTTTAAGTTTCAATGACAAGAAAACGGAAGTGATGGTGTTTGGTCCTAGCAGCTCCTGTGACCCCTCCTCAGTGGAGCTGGGTCCTCTGACTCCTCATCTCAAACAGTCCGTGTCAAATCTGGGTTTTAAGATGGACAGTGATTTTAAACTTGACGGTCAAGTCAGCTCAGTGGTAAAATCCAGCTTCTTCTATCTGAGGCAGCTGGTGAAGGCCAAACCATTTTTATCTAAACGTAATTTTGAGACAGTAATCCATGCTTTTATTACATCCCGGCTGGATTACTGTAACTCTCTTTATTTTGGAGTTAGCCAGTCATCCCTCTCACGTCTCCAGCTGGTCCAGAACGCTGCAGCTCGGGTTCTGGTTGGAGCGCGAAAGAGGGACCACATCACCCCCATTCTGGCTACCCTTCATTGGCTGCCTGTGAATTTTAGAATTCATTTTAAGATTCTTTTATTTGTTTTTAAGTCTTTAAACAACTGTGCACCGCCGTACCTCTCTGAGCTTCTCTGTCCCTACACCCCGACCCGGAGCCTCAGGTCCGCTGATCAGCTTTTCCTGGAGGTACCGAGGTCCAAGAGGAAGCTCAGGGGGGAACGAGCATTTTCCATCTGTGCACCGAAGCTGTGGAACGCTTTACCAATGAGCATTCGGCAGGCGTCCTCACTGTCCATTTTTAAAACACTTCTTAAAACCCATTTTTACCGCCAGGCATTTGACACTGTATGAGACTCTGTTCTGCTGGTGTGTTTTACTGTTCTACTGTTTTATCCTCGTTTTTATCTGGTGTTTTTACGCTTTTATGTAACTTATTTATATGTTTTTACTCTTAAAGTTTATTTTTAACTGTTTTTAATATCTTAACTATTGTTTATTATTGTTCTTTTAATGTACAGCGCCTTGTTTGGCCAATGGCCATTTGAAGGCGCTATATAAATAAATAAAACTTAAACTTAAACTTTTCAAGAACATAGAAGCAACAATGTGAAAGCCTTGTTTAATTTCACATTTGGATGAAATTGAAATATGTCTGGTCTAATTTAACTATATACCTTAAAGTGACCTTATCTTTCTATTTTAAGGGCATGTAATCCTATTTCTTTTTTTTAATTTTACACAAGCTTTGGTTTTTCATTATTTTAGAGATAAATATTTAATGCAAAACGCATCTATTGAACCTTTGCTTCCCTTCACTCTCATCATCAAGCTGCATCCGATTATGCTTTGTTAAAACAAGCTGTAACAAATGATTCTATTTCAAGACTGGGATCGATCTGATAATCTCCTAAAGTTTTAAAATCCATCAAAATACTGCTAACTTTGGCAGATTTATAGAACTGAATGAGCTTCCTGATTAGTTGCCCTTTAATTTTGAATGCCCGTGCAAACTTAATAGCTGTTTTCTCACCAAATCTTCGCCTTCGTTTCTAAGACTAACAGGTCTGTCAGTCCATTAGAGGTGAGAAAGAATGGAAAGAACAGCAAAAGAGGATCAGACAAGCTGCTGGACCACATCACACCCAGACTCAATTATTATGCTTTTTTTGTTTTTTGTTTTTTTTTGCAGGACATCCTTTTTATTGCCACTGAAGTCAGCAGAGAACATGTTAGCTGCAGTTTGATGACACAGAACAGTCAAGGGCATAAATATGTTCAATTAGGAATGAATTGGAATAAACGTTTTCACAGAGAACATTGAGGCGAAGACAGTGTGGCTGATTGCTGTTATCTTTATTGACTCATAACTGCTCAGACAGCTCATGCGTCTGCCAGACATAAAAAAAAAACAAAAAAACATTATTACCTTAAATGGTGTTGTTTGAATGTCCATTGATAAAAAAATATCACATTGCATCACCTAATCTAACACTTCAACAACTCATTTGATCTAGATATTATTGGGTCATGTTTTTTTTTTTATTTGATACATTTTTAAGCTAAGTCAACATTTCACAATTATCCATCTTTGACTTTTTCAAGTATATTTTAGCTTGTTTAGCCCAACGTGGAGAAAGAAGTTTTGTTTGATTTATTCGCAATCAAATACATTTTGTTTATTTCAGCAACATTACTGGCAGCCTGATTACTGCCACATCAGTCAAACTATTGCGTATGTATGTCTTTGTTAATGAGACACATTTGAGTCAAGACTTTTTTAAAGTAGAGGCTTTAGATGATTTTTCTAGGCCTGATCAAGACGAATGGCCTCTTCATTCTCTTTCCTGCAGGGCAAGTAAGGGCATGTGTAAAAGCTGGATTTTAAAAATAATTGCTGCTAATATAATTTAATAAAGTGTAATTTAAAACTATTTTTTCTCGAGAGGATATCTGAAAAAACACCTATGACAAGCTGTACTTTTATACACATGAGACAGACATGTATGGAAACCATAAAATGCTAATAAAACCATGTAATCATGTGTTTTGTATTTGTTTTGGATTTTAATATGGACATTTAAGAAGTTTTTTTCCCTGTTTGTTATAAAATATGTTCTATGGTAACAGGATTTAGGGGTTACTCAATTAATGTTCATTCTGGTTGTTAGTTAAGGTTCTTCCAGACAGTTTTTGGTCTTTTTTAGCATGTTCTTGTGCCACATTTCTTATGGTGAAGGACATTAATAAGAAAAAAAATTAAGCTTAAAAAGGGCTTCTGAATATTTCTTTATTCAAATTCCTGTGAATCAGGAGCAGATAAAAAAATGCTGTTTGAAAAAGTTGGTCGGTCACTAGCTCCCTGCTTTACTCCACCCAAATGCATCCACTTATGGACAAGTAGATCCATGTACGTCTTCGTTTTGCTCATCTGAACTGACATCTGACTCAAAACTGTACAACTGAATAGCTCTGATATTATTAGCATTTTTGTTGCATCGGTAATGTTGGTTGTGAGGGGCTGTTAGCTAACTGAAGAGAGTGTAAAGAAAGGGATGATGGGAAGTCAGGGCAGAGCTCCTCCTCGCCAACAGTACCAGCCACTAGTCGGAACCAAATTTCTGATAAACTCCTGCTGCTCTGCAGAAACTATGATTTGAGGATGTTTGTTGACATGTTTTAGCAAATGTGTTTGCAAGTTTTTCATAATTAATAACGTTCCCCTCCAACTCGTGATTTGTCTACGAGTTGTTGCCCCATAGTAATTATCCAAGTATGCTTGGAATATTTGGAGTTCTGACTTTCATATGGCCTTGGTTCACCAGCTTAAGGCTATAGGAGGCCTTGAAGCATATGTGTACTGTTCACTGTGTTCGTTTTGATATTGATGTTATTGATTCGGGTGTCTCTAGTCTTGTATTGATTGGAATGCCTATTCAGTTAAATGAGTTTCTCTCCATCTTGATGGCATACTGGATAATAGCATTGGTCTCTTGAAAGCCTGCATGATAGTCTCCAAATTAATTACATCTAAGGTTTCCCCATGGTGGCACCTGTCGTAAATAAGAAGTTAGCATCACAGGGAACAATGTGGGCTTGTCTTTCCATCAGCTTATTGCTTTTCAGCACCAGAAGTACAAAACATTTGGGGGAGGTTTGTAAATATATGTGACAGTCTAAAATCTTCATATTGTACCTCAGTAAAATGCAGAACAATGTTTAAATTGGAGTTGTCTTACTAACAAATGAAGACACTTTTACTCACTCCAGTAAATAAGCAGGAATGTTGCAAATTAAGCTTTATAATGAAGTTTATGGGATCAAATAAAACATCCCACCCTTGTTTCTTTTCAGATAAAAAATCAGCTGGCGCAGATACGTCCAGGTATAAATATCCTCCAGAAACAGTCAGAAACATACTTTTAAGCTTCTTTGATGATACTCCTTCAAAGCAGACCAGCAAAGACAAATACAAGATCAGGCTGACTCAACCAATCTTGCCTCATGCTGTTCAAATGCTAAAACAACCTAACATGCTGCTGCACTACTTTCATACAGCCTGCTTGGGGGCCTAAAGTCAGAGATTTCTGAACTTACTTCAGAGTGACTTCTAAAACAGCAAGAAGCTCTTTCTAGACAAAAAGCTCCAACATCCCAACATGGTTAGCATTAACTACTTTTTGAGAAAATGTTTTTTTATTTTAAGGTTTATTGTATAAATGACTTTGTGGGATGTATTACAGTTAAATTAACGTTTATTCTACTCTGTCATGGTGAGTGTAGATCTCTCCTAGACGGTTTTTTGAACCAGTAACATGCTTTTTTTCCTCAGTTGATCTATAGTAAACTTTTACAATCTGTACAAATTAGTCATTTCTATTCACCATAGTCTGCAGTGGGCTGCATGGTGATGCTGTGGTTAGTACTCTCACCTCACAGCAAAAAAACCCTGACTCAAATCCCTGGTGTTTGGAGTTTGCTCATTCTCCTTGCGCATGTGTGAGTTTTCTCCAGTCAAAGAAGTCTGTTGGTTACTCTAGACCAGGGGTCGGCAACCGTTAACAGTAAAAAAGTCTATTTTTTGGCACGAACAAAAGCAAAAATATAAAAAGAATTTATCATTTCTCAAAAAGGGAATTTTGTTAACATTTTTACCTTTAGTAGAGGCCAAATTAGCGAAAAAGCCATCCCATTTCTTAATTACTAGCTAAACTCCTAAATAGCCTAAAATTCTTTAGTTAGCCTAAAAACTCCAGTAGATAAAATTAGCCAAAATGCTAGTATATTGCTAAAATATCAGCTAAATTCCAAATTAGCATAAAAAATTAATTAGAGGCCAAATTAGCCCAAAAAAAGCTAGCTCGTTGCTCAATTAGCTGAACTCCTAAATAGCCAAAAATACCTCAGTAAACTAAATTAGTCAAAAAGTTAGCCCGTTTCTAAAATAGAAGCTAGATTCTAAATTATTCAAAGAAAAACCTCAGTAGATAACAAATTATCCGAAAACATCAGCATGTTGGTAAATTATTAGCTAAACCCCAAATTAGCGTAAAATTCTTCAGTGAATTAAATTAGTCAAAAATGTTTGTTGCTTAAATAGAATCTCAATTCTAAATTAGCGTAAACACCGCAGTAAATAACAAATTAGCCAAAAACGTTAGCATGTTGCTAAAATAATAGCTAATCTCCAATTTTTTCTTTTTTTTAATTACTATTTTATTTTTCTTCAGCCAGAGAGCCACCATGGAGAGATAAAAGAGCAACATGTGGGTCTTCAGCCGCAGGTTGGAGACCCCTGTCCTAGATCCTCCTTAGGTGTGAATGTGACCGTGTGTGGTTGTCTTTGTGTGGACCTGCGATGGACTAGCAAACCATCAAAGATATCGGTCTTCTTCACTAGACATTGATTGGTTCCAGAATCCTAGTGATCTGAAAAGCGATTAGGTGGGTTCTGAAGATGAGCATTCTACAGTTACATCAGCTAACTTTTTTACTATTAAAATAATAAGATAATGTTTGTCCACACAATAATTTCCCATTTGTTCTTAGTTCTTTAATTTTGATGTCTGAGCCCTTTTTTGTGTGAATAAAATGCTAAACCCTCACTTTCTTAGTTGAGCTATTTAACTTTTTGTTCAGCTCAACATCATTTCTTCAAATGACTCATTCTTTAAATGTCTTCAGACAGCATGGAGGCAGCCTAAAGAGATGTCGGAGAATGAAAGAAATCTAGAAATACAGTTCACACTAATAGACAGTGACACATCCTGGATGTATCCCGCCTTTGCTCAACAGAGGCTGGGATAGGCTCCAGCAACCATGTGAGCTTCAAAAAAGGGTTAAGAGAGTTTGGAAAATGGATGAATGGATGATAAACAGCTCGTAAGTTTTTTTTTTGGTTAGCATTTGTAATGTTGTTGTGGATGTATAGAATCTTGTTGAAGACATGGAAACGTTTTTCAACTTTAACATTTTTTTAATTCATAGATTTGAAGACAAATAAAACTGGAAATGTGTCTCATGGAGCAGTCGGTTTGGACTGAGATAATCATTAGTAAAACAAAAAGAGAGAAAACAGAAGTCAGTTTCATGTAAAATCAATCAGCTGTAATAAGTTGCTGTCTAAATGTTGTAAAATGTTTTAAATGGGTTAGTCATGCACATTTAATCACTTTAAAAATGTTACGTTTCAGTGCTTTTTACAATTTAATTACTTTATCTCCACAAAAAAAAGAAAAAGACATATCTACACATGATTTCCCACTCGCTGCACGGTGGCGCAGTGGTTAGCGCTCTCGCCTCACAGCGAGAAGGCCCCGGTTCGACTCCCGGCTGGGACCTTTCTGTGTGGAGTTTGCATGTTCTCCCCGTGCATGCGTGGGTTTTCACCGGGGACTCCGGCTTCCTCCCACCGTCCAAAAACATGCTTCATAGGTTGATTGGTGACTCTAAATTGCCCCTAGGTGTGAATGTGAGAGTGGATGGGTGTGTGATTGAGGCCCTGAGACAGACTGGCGACCTGTCCAGGGTGTACCCCGCCTTCGCCCATCAGCAGCCGGGATAGGCTCCGGCACCCCGCGACCCCGAAAGGGACAAAGCGGTCAAGAAAATGGATGGATGGATGGATTTCCCACTCAACAGTGCCACTACTTAAGGGATCATGAAAGATATATTTCTACCTCATGTCTGTGCAGGTTAAAAAATTAATGTTTATTATTCTCATTGAGCTTTAAGGTGAGTTAGGCCTCACAATGTGGACTTTATTTTAACTTCCTTTGCCTTTTGAGTCAATAAAACTGAAAAATGCAGAAAATGGAACAAGGAAAAATGTGGGGTGCTGCAAAAGGGAGAAAGTAGGACGCAAACAATTTTAATAAACAATTAACTACACAAACTTTAGGACCTCTTTTATTCTTGTTTGTTTTGCTGGATTGTATTTGCAAGCTGTAAAACTCTCCTCAATTTGTTTAGCTGAACAAACTAGACATTGCATTTGAAGTTAGATTTTTTTTTTCTTTAGCAATGAAATATTAAACAGTAATTTCTTCTGTGTAATGCTGTAGGCACATTTAATAAGACCCTGATTGATGGTGAAAACCTCCAGTGCTCTTCATATTGCTTCAATGGACTTATGGAGTATTTCATTAATAACTTACAAACATGTTTAAAGACGTATTGAATTTTCACTCAAATTCTCGCAAACATTGTTGAATCATTTTACAGGGTTGCACACAAAAACAAGCAGTAAAACACCAAAACCTGCTCCAGTAAGCGCACACATGGGATACAGAGAGAAGCAATTATTATGGGAGACCTCTTAACAATCACCAATGGATACAGCAGAGATGCAGAGAGGAGAGAGATCAGGTGGTCTCCAAAGAGGAGAGCACAGGAAGCTCCAGAGGACAGGAGGAGAGGACACTCATTGTGTAATTGGATGAGCACTTGCAGCTGACAGGGTCTGCTTCTGAAAATGACAACCCTCTTTTCTTTCCCTCTAACCCCTCTCATTGTTAATGGCCTTCTCCTTTCTCCCTGTGGACCAGATGCAGCCTTGGATGCTAATATGTCAGGTCAACTAGAGATGGCATACAAATTTTACATCAGAACTAACAGAGAGAAGTGTTTAGACAAATCGTACATGTCTCTACAATGTATGGCTGCATCATTTTCATTTAAGAGCCCTTTAGAACTTGAAGTCCCATTCCAATTGTCTTTTGGTCTAATTTAAATGTGTTTCCAGTGGTCTTTTAATCACTGCTTTGTTGTTTTTAGCCAAAATGTTTAAAAAGTCTGTGTTGTTTTTCCCCTTATTTAGTTCCTGCAGAGCATGAATTCATTAGGGTTTGTTGTGTGGCGGAACTGTTGGGGCAGAGTGAGCCTGCCATCGTTTCCCGACATCATTCTGTTTACATGAGCTCCTGTTAGCTTACAGCCCCTCCCACCTAACATTATCAGTTCACCATGAAGCAGAAATGGCCTTTTCCTGGTTTAAAATAAGACCGCTCAATTATTTCCGGTTGTGGCCAACTGTATTCATCAAGTGAGCAAATCTCTGCACTATTTCTGGTATTGTTTTCGTTATATCTTACAATGTATGATAGTTTATCATCCAAAAAGACAAAATTTGCCCTCCTGAAACACCAAATATCTGACACTCACAAAACGCTACCATGTACTGTATGATCATATGACTTTTTGAGTTGAAATGTAGCTATTTTAGAACATTTAAAACACCAGACTGGAGTATAGTATACTATGTCTGATCCCAATAGGGAGCTTGTGGCCCGCTGATCACCACAATTTGAATAAAGAAATACTCCGAAATTTTAATCTTAATTTTCTTCATATTTGTCTTCCATCATCAGAAAAATGCCACAAGAACCTGTTAAAAAAACAAAAACCCGATTTTCGTTGGAGTGAGCCTTTAAAAACATTGTGCATTTCCCCCCAGCTCTGTATTGACTTTCTAGAAATAAAATAATTATAATAAATCAGTTGGATTGTAGTCGGTGTGGCAACACAATAACTTTAAACCTCAGTTTTTCTTAACATCAGATCCTGATTTCACATGAAAAATTGTGTTTTGAGCACAAATAGGAGCATAAAACATTTTTGTTACTTTCCTTTTACCTTCACAGCTTGCTCATACCCTCATGTCTCATGCGATAACCGATCAATACTTTTTAGACTCTGTTAATCTTTCTGATCTTCCTTGCTGCGCTTGTCTTTTCTGAGCTTTGTTCTTCTGCCTCGTTTTTGGCATGGAGCATGTATGGGTGGGAGTTGATGTTAAATCAAACCTTGTTTGTAGACTGATATCTTATACAAATTCCGTCCAAGTTTGTGGTTGGTGTTATTTTAAGATTTGAAGAAAACTGTGTTATGGAAATAAGCTAAACAAAGCCTCTAGTGTCAAACATTTGATTCCACTTTTTGAGAAAACGATAAAAAGCATCATGAGTATGAATCAATTTTTTTTTCTCCACGCTCATCATTTCTTCTTCTTCATCTGTTTAAATCATCTGTTTAATAAGCGCCGGTGTTCTTCAGGTGAGCTGCTCATCCCGCTGTTTGACTGATGCCGTTCTCCCTCACAGTCCCCACAAACGCTGCACAAGCGTGTCTGAGCTGAGCTTGATGGGGTGTCTGCAGATGAATGTTCTGGCAGATTTAAGATTTTGATGTTGGTGGATGTACTCAGGGGAGCCGAGGTGTGTGTTCCTAACCATGCAAAACAAAACAAAACAAAACAAATCCCACTAAAAGCAGTGTAATACCTGATTTTAGTGCCATGACTCATCGTTACACCTCCTGCAGTTTCCATATTAATTCAAAGGACAGGTGAAAATGCAAACAGATGTCAAAAACACGAGTTGATGTATGTGTTTATATTGTGTAAAGAGCAAACTGTGTTAAATATAGCGTAACACTTTCAATATTTGACTATAACTCCCCTATTAGTCACAGACATAACAGCATTGGTATTAAATTAACGTGTAAAATCCTTCCTTGGAGGGGGTTGAGGAAGCTGCTTTTGGAAGGCAAATGTCTCTGGACCTGGAGGTTCTGGAGCTGACTTACAAGAGAACAAACTTACTCCCAGATATGCCCCCGTTTAAGTGTCACTGACAAACCTTTACATACCTTCAATCCTATCGCTTACACTTCTAAACCATGTTGGGTGTGAACCTGGCAACCCCCTCGCTCTAGGGTGTAGGTCTTGAAGCTCCAAACTATAAATGAAATTCTATAATCCTTTCGGAGCAGCAGAGGTTATCACTTTCAGAGGGGATAAGAAGAAAAAGCCTTCTGCTCCTTCCAGACAGACTGTTACCTGCAAGTGACCTTTGCACCTGTGAGGGAACTGGAAGCGATAAAGCAAAGGCCCACTTCTCATACGATATCGTTTGGCATTTTACTGAGTTTCCACACTGAGTGATATGGACAGAAGACGCCATTCTAAAACTGAGAAACTTTTGAAAATACTTTTTTTATTTTATTTCTAACATTCAGACTTATTACCTGACAATAACACATTTACAATAAAATTTAGGTTTAGAAAATGTAACAAAAAACTAAGTTTACCTTAAAAACAGACGACTGAAAGGTCATGGCAGAATCATACTAAAACTCCCCCTGCTTGACACTCAGCATTAAAGACCAATAAAAATGTAGTTTTGGGTGTTTTTAACATGTTCTTGTAGCATCTTTCCCATGATGGAGGACATATAAACAAAGGGCTGATGGGGTATTAGCGGAGGCTAATGTCCGCGCCACGACTCAGAGGCAAATTTCTAATGAGTTCCTGCTCAATATTTGACTTTAGTTAATAATAACTGTATTTAATTAATCAAATGTGACATAAGTGAGTGGCGTTTTTTTTCTTTCCTTTTTTTAATCAGTGCATTTAATTATTTTTGTAATGAGTTTGAAAATATATTGTTTTTTGTTTGTCTTGTATTGTCCACAATTTATCCTTGAAATAAACCAGATCAATAAAAAAAAAATGTCTTAAAAAAACGACCAGTTCTTTAATTTTGGCTAAAAACTTTATAATCGTAATTTTAAATAATACACAAAATGATTATACAATAGAAAAAAATATATATAGTTGGACTTTAAGGGTTGGTTTGCGAAGTTATGCTACCAATGGTTCCTGAGGGCGACTGTGACCGCAGCTCACCGCTTCCCCAGGGCTTAGATCAAAAATTAAGAACACATTTCACATACCCAGGTATGCTACAACTTAAGAGACACTAACTTTTACTTTAGAAATAAAAGAACGTTTTTGAAAGAACTCCATCTCTAGAGTTCACATTACACATCATTTTGTCACAAAGTTGTACTTTTTCCATGTCTTGCTTTTCTTAAGTGCAAACATGGGCCAAGTGCCACTTGTTTTTGCTGCCAGTGAAGGATCCAATGCATTATGCTGGTCCCGCACAATCTCCATTTTCTCGGTTCTATTGCCTGAATGATGAATCTCTTATACGATGCCTGCTTCAATCATCGCCTCTGCATTCTAAACATCTTCCTTTCCCATTTCTGGTTCAACCTTATTTTTCCAGGTGGTGATCTATGCACTGTGGCTGACCTGAGTTCCTCCTCTGCTTGCAAAAAGAGAGATAATCAGCAGCAGCAGATCATTATGTGCAATTCTGTCTAAGATGGGACTCTCAACGGGTTCTTCCTGCTGGCTCATCTCTTTCTCTCTTCCGAGACGTCAGAGCGGAAAAACTTCCTATCAGCTTTAAAGAAGCTTACCAAATAACAGCAGAAATTCTGTTTGGTGTCCTTTATGCAAGCTTACATTTGCTTATTTGCAAGGTACACACGATCTCTGTTAATCCAGCTTTGTTTTGTGACTTATTTGGGGGGCTTTGATACTGATTATATACATTTATTGTTATTCAATGTCAGTTTAAATATCAATCACTAGAAAAAAAGTGATGAGTTAAAACGCATACATAGGAGGCCATACTAAGTTTTTTTATTTACATTATCCAGCTTTTAATCTTAACTACCTTTGCACCCTCATCAATTTTTGTATTCATTATTTAATAGAAACCAGTCCAGTTTGCTTTTCTTACTACTCCTGTTTCGAAGCACTAACACTTCCAGGTGATATTTTATCTTGACTCTCTGTCTTTCCATCAGAGAAAAATACAAAAAAAGTCAAATTTTGTTTGATAACATAAAAAGATATTTTTTGGCTATGAACTTCAGGTGAAACTATTCCAGCTTTGTGAACCCTGCACTTTTGTAAAAACTCAGTCCACTGGGAAACACTACTAAACAAAACAAATCAAGGTGAACTTTATTCGCTCCCGACCTGTTTTTGTTCAGAGATTCATAATGAGAATAACCTTGATTGCAGCTTACATCTATTTGTATACATCAGTCTCAAGCCTCCTTGGAAATGAAATCTGAATGCATAAAAACAATAATAAAATCATGAATTCTTGGGTTCATTCATAGCATAAAATGAATTTCGCCTGTTACCATGGCTTCACAGAAATACAAAGAAACAACATTTTCACTCTGATAACAACTGCTAATGTTACCAATTGAAGAAAAGTTAGTTTGAAAAAATAGCTTTTTTTTAACCTAATAATAATAATATTAATATAAGTAATGCATTTTACTTGCTGAGCATGTTTCATGAAGGAAATCTAAAATTGCTTGAAAAAAAAATATATATATATATATGTAAAAATGAGTAAAAGTAAAATAAAAAAATTTAAATGTAAATGTTTTTTTTTCTGGATTACGCCAAACCTTGCTCACATATTCACATGTACAGGCAATACAAATTGTTTATTCATTAGACGAATCAATAATCTTATTTTAGATGATCACTTTGTGTAAATAAATACTTTTTTTAATTATTACTACTGATGTCTTGTAGTAATGTTAACATTTGCAGAAGCCCTGCTATCAAGATTAGAAAAGACATTCAATTGATGCTTGCTGCAAATATTATTTGCAGTTCAAAAACATTTTCCACCCATACGGCCAATAAATATTTTTCACAGGTATTTTATGAAACTCCATATCATTTTCCAATACTTTTACATGAACTGACTCGATGGTTGAGCCCCACTTGTACTGTTTTTGACCACCTCGACCAATCATATGAGCTTTTCTGACGTTAATGGTAAGAAAACATGTGGAAGAAACATTCTGAAACTCACATTCCAATATTAACCACGTTCTATGGTATCAGCGTGTGGACTATCAGTTTCAGACAGTTAACCACCAACACATTGCCAGACAGCCCCTTCATAGCTGCAAACTCTTAGCTTCAGATATTGCAACATTATTTTTGCACCTGAGTTACCTCATCGTAACTTCATCTGCTCTGTTGAACATTACAGCAAAAATATGTACAAACATTTGTCTGCATGAATGGGATGGAGTTCATACAGCTCTTGTTGTTTGGTGTCATAAATATTCCCTTCAAAAGCAATAAAAGTGGGAATATTTTCCACATGAAGCAATGTTTTCTCCTTTATCTGTTATTAGAGTGACATTCTGCATTGACAATTTTGGTGACATCTCTTGGCTCTGTAGAACACATGAAATAAATCCTCCACAATTCCAAACAGCCCCATAAAACCTTCGTTTCAGAGTATTTTAAACTTTCTAATTATTTGACGGCCTATATAATGAGGCCGAGCACATCTCTGGTGAATGCTGTTATTACTGTAGAGATCATTAGTTGGTGCTGCACTTTCCGCGGAGCTCGCTTCCTTTGTGACGCTCATCCTTCTTGGATAATAGTTGAAAAGAAGCTATCTGAAAAGAACTAGTGTCTATTTTAAAAGCTGTCCAAATTGCTCATGTGGCTATAAAACAAAATGAAAAAACTGAACCAGTTAAACACATTTTGTTCTGTTTTTATTTTTATGGTTTTTTTTCACCTCACCTCATAAAATCCTTA
>NC_050524.1:13888382-13916512 GCF_002922805.2 Oryzias melastigma | reverse complement strand
ACAGGAGAAATGCAAATACTGCATAATCATTGCTCATGTGGCTATAAAACAAAATGAAAAAACTGAACCAGTTAAACACATTTTGTTCTGTTTTTATTTTTATGTTTTTTTTTCACCTCACCTCATAAAATCCTTATGATTTTATCCAAAAATATAAAGCTTGCATTCACATTTTTCCAACTCCATCTTTTTGTATAATGATTCCCCACCACCCCTCTGTTTTTTTGTAAATTAATCCAATTATCGAGTTAGCATGAGATATGCAATTGCTTCTAAATTGAGATCTCTGATGAATGACGGTTCAAAGCCTTGCTCGTGTCACATCGCTGAAGTCTCGGTTCAATCCCGCTCATCCGCCCTCTTAATATCTATCTATCCGTAAGTATGTGTGTCTGTCATTTTCTGGTCCATTTACTTCAATGAAGAAATTACAAAGCATATTTCTCCTCATTTAAATGTAATTATTTTTTTAATCATCAAGTGGAGATGATCTATTCTGGATTCCTTCATTAGGTCTCACAAATATTGCCATGTCCTGAACGATTACTAATTAGACAGAAGGGCACTCGGAACAGAAATCAATCTATGGACTTAAATTGGTTTGAATTTAAATTCATAAAGAGAGAAATGGACTGTAGGTGCATAGGAAATGAGGAGGGAAGCTTGGTAGTAAATTTAAAATATATTTCAATAAAATGCTCTATTTAATTTCTCTTCTAGGATGTATTTGATGGATGACTTGGGCCCACCACGTCCACACCTCCCACTGTATTCCTCTCTCACTGGAGGTACTGCAGATCAATTAGCCCAGATAATCAGCTCTGTCCTAAGAGCAGCTGGAAGAGCCAGGAAAATGTCTTGCGCTTGAGTTTGTTATTGTAGGGAATAGCCAGTCGTGATGTTTATGTGTAAAGGCCTCTGGAGTATGAGGATTCAATTAGCCTATGACAGCTGGGATTTTCCTACGGAGCATACCTCAGACACCCCGGGCCTCATCATTCTGTCTTAAGTCAAATAAGCACGGACACTGCTGCCAGATCTTAGATTTAGAGCTGGGGTGTCCTTCACGTTTGGACTTAGAGTGTCATACTAGAGTTGTTCATGGACGGACAGGTGCTTTTCTGCCTGTTAGGCCTGTAAAAGACATAAAAAGGGGAGTTGTGGGTGGTAATGTCCATTTGAACTCAAATGGGAACATCATTTTTAAAAAAAATTAAGTTTTTTATAACATACTTGTTTATTCATAAATTTACAAACAATCCATATTTATAACACAACACTTCCATCTGGTGGTACAAAGTCATCATCACCACCATTCAAACCTAAAACCTAATACATTTACATGTTTCTCCTCATCTAACAATCTGAAAAAATAAGATAATTTTTAAAATCTTATTGTGGGGATTTTTAACATAATTTGCTGTCTTGTATTTTTCTGTGGTCTAAGTAGAATAATGTAGCACTTTGGGGCAAAAATGCACCCTAGTAGTCCATAACTGGAGGCCAGGATAGCAAAGACTTCTGTCACAGTTGCATATTTTCCTGGAGAACTGATGTAAGCGGGAATGAAAGTTAGCCATACGGTACAAAAGATGAGCATGCTGAAAGTGATAAGTTTGGCCTCGTTGAAGTTGTCTGGAAGTTTCCTTGCAAGGAAGGCCAGGAGAAGGCAGGAGCAGGCCAGAAAGCCAATGTAGCCCAGAACACAGGCAAATGCCACAAGTGAGCCTTCATCACACAAGAGTATGACCACAGCACTCTCGCGTGGCATCAGTCGGTGTGGTCTCGGGGGTGCGACGACCAGCCACACTGCACAGATGACCACCTGCATTCAAAAAATACATTTTACCAAAGTGTTACAATAAATGCCTCACATTATTAAAGGCTTTTTTATTTTTATTTTTTTTACCTGGACCAAGGTGGAAAAGGTAATTATAGTCTTTTGCTGTGCTTTGCCAAACCACTTTATGATATTACTGCCAGGAAGGGTCGCCTTAAAGGCAACTAGGACCACTATAGTTTTTCCCAGAATGCAAGAGATACAGAGGACAGAACTGATCCCAAATGCTGTGTGGCGCAGCATGCAGGACCACTTAGAAGGCTGGCCAATGAAGGTCAAAGGGCACAAGAAGCACAACGTCAAAGAGAAGAGGAGTAGAAAGCTCAGGTGGGAGTTGTTAGCTTTGACAATGGGGGTGTTTCTGTTCAAAAAGAATACAAGGACCACAAGAGAGGTGCTTAGGGAGCCAGTGAGGGAAATGGCCATCAGTGTAATGCCCATGGTGTCACTGAAGGAGAGGAATTCCACCTGCTTAGGGACACAGGCTGTTCTCTCGGCATTGGACCAGAACTCTGGCAGACAACTCACGCACTCTATGGTATCTAATAAAAGAAGAAAAAAAAACGTGTTCTGTAACACACTTTTCTTTAAATTGTGGATTTTTAAACTTTTCCAACATAATGAGGACAATGACATTCTCTTACCAGTCTGATTGCTAATCTTCCCAGCTGTGCAAGCCACACAATCATGGCAGCAGACAGGGAAGTTAGGTCTGATTGCCTTCCGGGTTCCTGGAGGACAAATGGAGCTACATACTGACAATGGAACCTAAGCAGAGAAATAAACCCAATCTACTCTCATACACTGTGACAGACAGAAAAACAACCTAAAAAAATATTTCTGTTCAATTAAAATCTTTACTTTAGTTTGATTGCCATTCCAGAGGATGTCTTGTTCCTGAATCTGGAGCTTTTTTCCAGTAGCATGGGTTGTTTCATCAAATTTCCCAACAGTAATAAAGTCCATTTCTCCATTTGGTTTCAGTTGCCAGTTCACCAGGTCATACATGGCTGCAACGTCACCGTTCTCATCAAACTTGACCTCATCAGCAAATGGGTTCCGGAATTGAACTTGTTTTAGGAAATGCAATAGCTACGAAACAATAAAAAAAGCCATATCAATAGTCATTTCGAAGCAGGCCTTGATGGTCTGACCTTTACATATTACCTGCCATGGTTGTACATTTTCTACATCAGGACAACTCCTTTGAGGAAAGGGACCGTCTCCTTTCACACAGCTTCTCATAGCCTTCAGGGCATGGGCAATGGCATACACTGCCTTGTAGACATTGTACGAAATCCTGAGCTGCGCCACATTAGTATATGTGTTTTGTATGCTCTTGAGCTCCTCAGTTCCAGTGCATGGAGGTTTGCCATCTGCTTTCCAACCACCAGCGTGGATGTCAAGGCTACATTGGAAAACTTCTTCCCAGAAAGGAACTAGGAAAGGATTTTTACTGGCATCTGGGCTTGAGGGATTCAAGCGTAGCAGAAAGTCCTGAAACCCTGGGATGTTTATGCCACGAATGGCAAACCCCAAAGTTCCCTGCAGGATGTGATGATACTTCCTTGGATTGGATAGGACGGAAGCTGTACTCCAAGCTTCACTCGCCAGCCACTGCATTCCAGTGAGCCCACTTCTGCATTTAGATGAGAGACAGAACATGTTTTTGGCTCTAGCTCAATTTGAAGTTTCGGTAAAATACAAGAAAACGATCAATTCAGAATTCCAAGCGTCATACCTGACCACTTCATCAAAAAACGCTGCAACATCTTGTTCCACAGCAAACACGAGAATGACATGAACTCCAGATGAACGGATGCTGGCAACGATTGATGAAATTTCAGTCTGCGACGGGTTCTTAGGAATGATTTCATTAAAGGCAACACAAGCACCCAATTTATTGATCTAAAAGAACAACGGAAAAAAATATATTTAACATCTTGGCTTAATGTAGAACCAACTTGTGTTACATAAATTAACATTTTTACCTCATCTGCAAAGATCTTAGCACCTCCGCGTCCATATGCATCGTCTCCTGCAACAATACCCACCCAGATCCAGCCAAAATGTTTAACAAGTTGTGCAAGAGCACCTACCTGGTAACGTAAGAGAATTATGAAACAAATTAACGCTTATAATTGTAGAACATTTTTACAATAATCATTTCTTAATTGATTCTCACCTGAAAGAAGTCACTGGGCATCGTTCTTAAAAAGGAAGGAAACTCCTTTTTGTCACTTAGACAAGCACAACTGGAGAAATAGCTGACCTGTGAAACATTTCATTCAAAAACATTTTCAATTACTTGTTTGAACTTTCTCAGAGGTGACTGAAAGCGCAATGATAAATATACCTGTGGCACCTGGAAGACTCCCAGGAAACGAGCCACAACGAGAGACTGAGTGGAGCCGCCGTCTCCTATCACCACAGGGACAGCACCATGGCAGGCGTCTGGACTCAAAGTCTCTCCTTCAAACTCTGAACCGCTCTCCTCGCCCCCCATGAGCTCCATGGCAGCCTTCAAAGCCTGGTGAGGCGTGCTGCATGAATCGTAAATCTTATAACCAAGAGTAAAGTTTGGAAGAAGCGCTCCAACTCTGTTTATCTCTTCTATAGCAAATATCATAGTTTGCATCCAGCGGAAAGTCCGAAAATTAAATCTAAAAGAAATTCATCTGAGTGAGTCTGAAATCCCAAACCGTGAAGGAACACATCTCTTTTACAGGTGGACCAAAAGCAGCTTACCTGGTGCATTTTGTGGGAGGAGACGGAGAGCTAAAATTCAGTCTGGGCTCTACCACCATGTCATGAAGGGAGAAGAGGCCCCCCAGAATGATGTCCCCTTTTTTCTGCAGCACAGGCAAGGACATAGCGCTAGGATTTTTTTGGCACTGAGTGCCCTGGCTCTGGAGGGTGTTGCAAGGAAAAATGACACTCCAGAAGAGCCAAAAAAACACAAGTCTGGCACTCATCCACATTGTGCCGAGTTCTCATAAATTCCTCCAAGAGCTTTTTTTCAAAATCAGTAATGGTCCATAAAATGTCTCGGAAAAAATGTGCCCACGCTGTAACAAATAGAACATTTAGGCATATAGATACCATCTAAAGTCAGTACCTTCTCTTCAGAGAAAGAGTCTTCAGGTGGCATTATCAATATCGCATCGCAACAACAATCTACATGCAAACTGGGACCTTCAAGTAAAGGACGTCTGCATATATCAAGTACCTGCCCAGTATCACCACTGTCAAGTCGCCACAGTTTTCCCCCCGAGCGCCTGGTTGATGGAAAAGATTTCCCCCCTCCACTGTTCAACAACAATAACAACTGAAATGGGCACTTGACCATAATGGAAGCAGACATGAGCTGTGTCATGTCACTGTGTTATGCCTGAATAGAACTAACTCATCCTTTAATAATGTGATATGTCAGATGGTAAGCAAGAATCATCTGGAGACTCTAACGGCACTGCATGTTCAGTCAGACATATTTCCATCCTTTAGAGGGGACTATTATAGCTTTTATTTCAAGTAAAATCATTTAATCTTAACTGTACACATTAATAATCATTTTTCCTTGTCTTTAAAAAGTGTTAATTTCTTTAATCTGTTTCTTCCCTACAAACCCTCGCATGGGGAATCAGTTGCTATTAACAAATCATCAGGGTGGTTAGGCAAATCATTATCAAGAAAAACCCTTTAGGCTAGAAAACAGAGCGCAATAAAATATGAAGCAAACAAATCACTACATGCTATTTGTTGCCCTGCCAGGGGCTGTTCAGGTGTCTTTACGACTTAATGCACCCCTGTGTGACAGAAATGGAAAGCTTTGCATTCCCAAACCTAAAGCAATCATAACTCATACAAGCATGTTTCTTTAATGTGTTGCTTTTGGTTTAGCAAGTCTCAAAAATATAATATGTCAAATAAAAAGCTGCAATTGTTTTTATTTTTATACAAATAAAATAGAGCTCATATGTCAAAGTTTTCTGTGCTGTCCTCAGTGTCAAGAGGAATAAAATGAAACTATTGTCGTTCCTCTTTGTAGTAAATCTGAAACTGCATTTGCAAAGAGGTAGTTTTCACGAAAAGTTTATGCATCCATTGTTCAAATTATTTTTTAGAAGAGCAACCTTCTCAGCAAGGATGTCTGAATCTCCCTCCCTCTCCACCTCATTCATCTCTTATGATTTACACTGAGGTCTTCTCAGGCCACTCCAGAGAAAGGAACTCTTCAGTTTTTTGGGGGGTTGGCCTCTTTACGGTGACCCTGAAGTGCAAATCGCATCAACAAATCACTCAATGCAAAAACCTATTAAAGATCAAAGCTGAAGGAAAAAAAAAAAGAAAACAATATTACATTTTAGAAATCAAGACAAAATTCATGAAATTAAAACAAAACTCCAAGCTAATGAAGTAAAATAAGATGGAACATTTTGGGAAAAAAAATAATGTTCAGAAATCAAAGTGAAATGTTAAAAAACAAAACACAATAAGAAACTGGAGAAGGTAGGTACTATAGGTCATTGTTGATTAGGTGATAATATTTGAGTTTTGACCTTTGAGTTTTTTCAAATGGGTCTTTAATATTTGCACACTTATAAAAGTTTCATGATTAGTACGAGGCATTTCCAGTGTCAATTCATGTCAAATTACCTTTCCCTTGAAATGATAGACAGACGTCATCATCCAATCAACAATGTCCCATAGTACTTATTTTTTTCCAGTTTCTTCTTTTGTTTCCTTTTTAATATTTCAATTAGATTTATGGAAATTACTTTTGTTTTCCAAATTGTTTTTTTCTTTTTTGCAGAAACCAGAAAAGATAGGTACTCTGATACATAACTGATTCAATCATGACTTTTGTCTGTCATTTCACAGTGCTGTGGTTTGCCTTGCTTCACTGTAAAAAGGCCCTGGATCAAATCCCACCAGTGACCATTGTGTGTGGAATTTGCATGTTCCCCCTGTGCATGTGTGGGTTTTTACAAGCACAGGGGCTTACTCCCACAGTCCAAAGACATGCTTCATCGGTTAATTACCATCGCTAAGTTGCCCCAAAGTGTTTCTGTGAGCATGTAGCTCTGCAGTGGACGGACAACATCTTCAACATGAACCACATTTTTGCTTTACAGAACCTGGATTGGCTCCAGTAACCCTGTGACCCCAAAAGGGATTTCAGTGGGTTCTGAAGGTGGATGGATGGATGGATGGATGGATGGATGGATGGATGGATGGATGGATGGATGGATGGATGGATGGATGGATGGATGGATGGATGGATGGATGGATGGATGGATGGATGGATGGATGGATGGATGGATGGATGGATGGATGGATGGATGGATGGATGGATGGATGGATGGATGGATGGATGGATGGATGGATGGATGGATGGATGGATAGATAGATGGATGGATGGATGGATGTCAAGAGGGATGGATGGATCTTTTTTTCATTGATTGATGATCTTTACTGGTGTCCAATGACAGACATGAAGTCTTGTCCACCTTTGTCATGGAAGGGCTAACACCTCAATGTAAGGCTGGGTCATCTGGACCCCGTAAGAGAGCACGAGGTTAAAAGCTACAAAAGTTGCTGAAATTCTTTTTTTTTTTACTTTAAAGCTAGGGGTGTGTCTACCTGAATAAAAATGCACCTTTCATGTTAATAAAACTGAAAAAAAAATATTTGATGTACTCAATGTTGAGCACTGCAACTGTATCTCATATTGGCAACAATTTGCTTTTAATCAAGCAAATTCATGGTGTTTTTATTTTTGGTAAATTAAGAAATATTTGTTTTTAAAGGGAACAGCGAATATTGTCTGATTTTCACAAAAAATGTTTTTTGTAAAGGAAAAAAATGAATGAGTCTTAACCAACAAGGTTCTAAAAGTACAATTGGGGAGATAAAGTGCTGTTTTTTTCTTTTTTTTTCAACATCGCTAAATCTAGCTTTTAAACGGTTCAGGAGCCTGAGCAGATGCTTAAAAAATAACGGGAAAAACACAAAAACATTTGAGTGTGATGAAGTGACAGGATGAAGGAGAGAACTCTGAGATGCTTTATACTCATGACAGTCTGCACTGCATCGCTGCTTCTGCTTTTTCTTACACGTGGAGGTAAACATGCGTTTCTCCGCTCATCGTTACGACATTGAACTTTTTTTCAGAGCGTTGTACACATCACAAACCATCAGGTCGCTGAAATAGAATTTATATCTGTGAAGTTCCGAAGAATTTTGACGCGGTTTGCTGACAGCACTTTGACTGAGGCTCCGTGTATGTCCTGCTGCACTGCTTCTTATCTGAGCCTTAAGAAGCACCGCAGTATGCATTTTTATATGACACTGAAAGCAACGTGGCACATACTTTTAGTTTGGTACCTATTCCAAGTAAAACCTAAGTAGTACATGTCTCAACAAAAAAAGCTGCGAGGCCGAATGAACATTTAACACAAGCTGGTTCTCAAAAGTTCTTGTTTTTTTTTTTACAATGTCGAGCTGTTAGTAAGTGGGCTCAGTTTAGTTGGTAAACAAAAGTAAGTTGCAGAACTACGTTTGCTAACAAACAATGAATTCAATATAAAAATAATGAATTAAATATTTGAAATCGATTTAAGTATCAGTGAATTAAATATAGCGATATATTGCAAAATCAATATTCCCTACACCCCTATTTAAAACGAATGCTACGTTCACACCATGCCTGTAACACACATTTAAATGACCACTTACAATGAAAAGTTTATGTAAGCCGGTGTAAATGTGCATTTTGGGCTTTTTATGTTAATACCTCACGCGTACATGCATGGCTGCAAAAATTTTAAGACTCTTTTCAGGCTTTAGGTACAAAATGCACGTCCCTTGAAGGCGTGTTGAAAGTTAAACCAGTTGAACTTTGATCAATTGGAGACTTGGATTTGGTGGTTGTGTACGGATGGTGTCCTTCTCATTTATAGAACTACAACAGTTTGAAAATGTATCGTGAAGGAGAAATTAATAATTGTGGTTTGTGCCAAGCTGAAATTAGGCTATTTGACCGACAGCAAGTCTTTGTCTTTTTTGTGCACGAGTATCAGCTCCAGTGTGACAATCTAATGTGAATACCATATACTGATGCATGTAATGCACATGCTTGAATGTGCATCATGGTCTGTGGCATACCAGGTGAGAATGGATTCTGGCGTTTGTCTTATAATATATAACCAATATATAATTGTGGTTCTACGTATAAATTTAACAAACTCTAAAGTGACCCATTTTGTTATAATTATTTGTGTCCGTTGGATTTTAGACACTTGTGGCCACAGAGGAGATTATAGTGGCTGAACAAACCATTTAGAAATGCATGTAACACTTTAAGCAACGTGCAAGTAGTAACAGCTGCATATTGTGCAGTATTTTCAGTTCATAGTCATGGTTTATCAAGTAGTATGTAAACTTTATGGATAAGATTTCAACTTAAAAAAAAGCTGATAATTCTCTATGTTGTGAAAAAAAAATCCAAAATACACTGCAAAAGAAAAATATAGGTTTATTATAGTAAAATGAGAAACATATTTATTCTAAGAGTAGTCAGAATGGGATAGATCATGCAGCTGAATTTAATATTTGCGAAAGTGGTGGTGGTAAACAAGGAGCCCCTGTGTTTATTTTATTGTGGTCAACACAACTTTTAAAAGAACAACCTCATAAATAAATCATTACTTTTTTTAGCTTCCAAGTAAAATGTGGATTTTATTAAACATCTCGGCCTTAGACCAAAATCCTTTATTACATTGTAACTGACAAAAATGCAGAGTTTTAGCTTTTTAAAAATCTTATTTAAATGTGTTTATTAACCTTGAACAGCACACATGTATAATGATGTAACACAAAAAACACATTTTTGATTTTTGCATAAATATGAATGTTCCCATAGACAATTAGACATTTGTAAGTGTTATTTATATGTGGCTTATTTGTTCACCAGGTAAATTACAAATAAGACAGACGTGTTTTTCCTTTATTTTTTTTGGCCCAGAGATTCATGAATAACAACTTGTACAACTAGTGCACAATACACTCTTGGGACGTACTTGTTTGTCTACTCAACATGAAAGCGTGTGACACAGTGACATCATGCCAAACCTGCCAGGTTACCTTTTCCACCTCAGGCTGAAAAGGGCGGCTGAGGAACCAGATGGGCAAGCACAGACAAGCAAATGTTTCCGGCAGGAGTGATTATATCAAGACCCGGGGCTGTAAAACATCATCTCACCAGGTGGTGAGCAGGAAATTTGGTTTGAAAACACCTTAAATCAAGATCTAATTAATTGTTTTTCCTAAACAGCTTTTCCAGGTAAACTAATTATGAGAAAATGAAATCATCCTTATTAAAAGTGGAACAAAACTCATAAAACATAAAGATTTATTTATGTAAAGACTGATTTAAAACCTACATTAATAGGTATAACAACCACATTGCAGGTGTGAGATAAAAGAACTGTTAATAAAGTTAGTTAATTAATTTAATTAAACCAGTAAAGAATATTTTTCAATTCATAATATAAATAAAAATATCTATTTATGTTTATTCCAGTGTTACACTCGTCTGCCTTTATTCTTCAATAAAGGCTGAGAACCCTATACCTGAACATGCAGCAAAGATAACTAAAAAGTGATAAACAAGACATTCTGTATACAAAAAGAATAGATAATAATATTAATAATAGTTGTTTTAAACATACTATGGCATATTAGGACCACAAAAAAGGAGAAAAGTAATCTTACGAGACTTAAAATCTTACAAGAAAAAGTCTTGTAAGTTTTTAGCTTTAAATCTTTATAATTTAATACTTTTTGCTCGTAAATTTATGAGATAAGAATAACAAAAAAGTAATTTTACTAGGTTAAAGTCGAACCTTTACAAGAAAAAGTCTTGTAAGTTTACAACTTTAAATCTCATAAATGTAATACTTTTTCTCTTATGAGATTAGGTTCACAAAAAAGTAATCTTACTTGATTAAAGTCGTACATTTACAAGAAACAATCTTGTAAGTTTATGACTTTAAATCTCATAAATGTAATAATTTTTATTGTAAATTTACATGATTAGATCACAAAGTACTCTTACTAGATAAAAGTTGTATATTTATAAGAAAAAACCTGTAAGTTGACGACTTTAAATCTTATAAATTTAATAGTTTTTTCCTTGTAAATTTACAAGATTAGATCACAAAAAAAGGAACCTAACTAAATGAAAGGTGTACATTTACAAGAAAAAAATTTAAAGTTCACCATTTTAAATCTTAAAAATTTTGTACTTTTCTATTATAAATCAACAATATTAGGACCAAAAAACCAAAACCAACTCATTTTGTTTCAACTGTCTTGGATATGAACAGGAAACCCGAATGTTCATTGATAATGTCACAAATGTTTATAGACTCCTGTTTGATTTACAGTTTATGAATGTTTTATTTATTAATGGGTGGACAGCTGTCCACTACCAATCCTTTATTTTTTATTTATTCTTTATTTATCAAGGATAAAAGTCTGTGTGATGCTTCTATATCAAGAGGCCCAGTTTGTTCTATGCTAATAACAATTAGATTTTGAGTCACTAATAGATTCAGAGGGTCTTTACTTTTTTTTCATAAAATGCTTTACGTCTTTCATCTTTAAGTACAGTTAAAAAAAAAGACAATTTTTGAGTTTTTTTCTCATTAATTTATTACTTTTTCCAGTAAAGTTATTCCTATTTCCTCATAAATGGATGACTTCTTTCTCATAGATGTTTATGTTTTTTTTCTCGTCAATTAGCATGTTTTTAAATCGAACATTTTATTACATTTAAAGGAATGCATAACTTTAAAAACACTTGAATTTACAAGAAAAAGTCAGATTTTGCCTTTGACCTTTAAAGTTGTAACCGTACGACTTTATTCTCTTAATTGAAAAGTTACAACTTTTTTCCGTAAATTTACGACTTTCATTTTGTAATTAAAAAAAGCTAAATTTGTTTGTCGACTGGCACTCTTCTGTATTAACATCTAGTAGTAGTTGGAAAATTATTAAAAAGAAACAGAAAAAAAAGCATTTATTTTGAAAGACCTGTCTGAAAGTATAAGAATGAATTGTGCATGGATGGCTCACTACCATGAGGAGCATAGTAGACTCTTATGACACCATATACTTTTTTAGGCCAAAACTGAAATTGTTTTGATTTGGTTCTGATAAACATAAGTATTTTATCAGTTGAAGCAACCAACACGCATTCATCATATGCTTACGGCCTGTAAACTATAATGATTTTCTTTTAATTATGAAACCATATCCAAAAACTACATTTTTTTCCCACAAGCACATCAGATATTTGAGGCAAACTAAAAAAAAAAAAAAAAACAAAGATCTGGAATGATTCCCCGGTGTTCTGGTTCTGTTAGCTTTGGGAGAATAAAACTGCCTTTAGCTGTGAGGAACATTGCTGGTGTTGCAGTTCTAGGTACTGGTGAATTAAATATTAAAGGGTCTCTCCTATACCTCACCGTGATATTTCATATCAAATGAAGTTTCTCCGCACTGCTATTGATCAGTTTGTTTCCTGCAGCACCTGGAGATTTAGGAAAGATAGTAAAATATTGAATGACAAACTGAATTTCATTCATTGACTTTCAAAAGACTGTATCACAAAAATGTTTAAAACTGAGATTCCAGTTATGAAGCTACCATCTGCATGGTTATATAGACGTAACAGAGATGATAAGAGGCAGAAACAACTTGAAGAAGCTGTTTCTAAAAAGGTTGAGGCCTTAATGCGAAAGATGCTTGTGCCAAAAGTTTGAATTGGAGAAAAATGTGAGTTTTGAAGTGGATTAATCAAAAAAGCTAATATTTAATATGACTCGACACTTAAGTCAGCCTCAAGCTATGTGCTCTAACATAATCTTTCATTTTTTGACAGGCTAGATGATAAATTATGAAACCAAATGTTCTGTCTTAGTTTTAAAAAATTGTTGCAAATTGGAGACAGCACTGGCATAATAAAGAATAGCCAATGAATCATACTTAATCTTTTTTTTATATATATATATATAAATATATAATGGGCATTTATTTTATTACACTGGGATGACTTTAATTTCTCACCCATATTTTCCAAATTACACCTCATCATACAATTTATTATTAGAAATATTTTACCTCTAATAATAATAATAATAATAATACTATTAAGTTTACATCTTATGCATCTGTTTTTTAAACATTTATTGCTCTTCTGTCATTTTCTTATTTGCATCACCAGCATTTGCATGGCAACCTGTGGGATTTTTGACGTTTAAAGCAATACCACAGCTCATCCAGAAGATGGAAACCTAATGCATGATATGAAACCCTTCAGAAGTCAGATGTGAGTCTGTGATCATGCAGACCTTAAAGCAGAGAGTGTTGGCCTGTAAGATATACTGTATGTGGACACCACAACAAAATACATAATGACCACTACTGGATTTACAGAAGCAAAAGGTTACAGCTCATCTGCTTAAATACATTAATTTTAGACTGCTTAGATACAGTTTGTGTTTTAGTGTCTACTAGTGGAATTACTCTTTATTAAACAACAAAGAAAAATAAAACTTGTGTTCAAATCTGCATGAGAGCGAACAATGAACCATCTGAACAACAGCTGAGCTATTTGAGGAAAACAAACTCAGCTGTAAATTAAATCTGTTGGAATGAATGTGCTCTAACATGTTTCCTCGGGTTAACACTGCATCCGGTCCAGCTGCAGTGTCTTAACATGGCTTAAAAAGTGTGAGAGGCACTCACACTGCTTCCAGGTCTGGCCTCTCCAAAGCTCCGTATCCGTTAAGTTGGCTTTAAATTTTTGCCAGATGTCTGGGCTGAACTGGACCACTCTTTTGCGAAGTTGAGGCTATTAACTACCTAAACCGGAAATCATGCCAGCAAGTGTAAAGTGCATCTGGTATATTTTTTAAGATAAAACCTATTTCCGCTGTACTCGCTGTTTTCACCGTGTTGTAAACATTACATCACTGTGACAACCAAGCCCGGTCTCCCCTACTTGTTACACATTATGTGAAGCCTATCTAGACTAAAGTATTAATAAAAGTTCTGTGCTTACCTGAAGAAGAAGTGTTATGAATATAATTCAAAATCATGGCAGAATGAGGGTTTGTTTACTAGTACAGTGTCCCCCCGGATATTTTTGGTCCCACGTATTTGCTGATTTTTTATAGGCACATGACTCCAAAACCCCCCACAACTCAAGATACTTGTATGAAATTTTTGCGTCCGAAAGTGCAGCAGGAATTTCCAAGGAAGGAAGCAGATTTGAAGCGCACGCCGGCCCGTCGGCTACACACACAGTCGTAGGCGCACACAGAGCGAGCCAAAGACTGGTCCCACCAGTTCCTGAACAGCTACCAACTGAACAGTGAGCACCTGCATGGAGAAATGGCATCAGCTGACTCAGAAGCGGTTTGAAAATATCCTGATAATTGCAGAGGATAATAATAATCTGGAACAGGTGTTTATTATGGATGAAACTGGCAAATTATGAAAGAAGATGGCCTCTCGCCATTAACTGATGAAGGAGGAAGCACACGCTCCTGATTTTAAGGCACATGGAGACAGAGAGACAGTAAGGTAGGCTAAACAGTCTATTGTTCTCTTTATGTTGAGGAGCATTCCAATCTTCCGTGGTAAAAGTTTACAAAGCATGATCAGAAGTGTTTTTGATGAGTATGGATTGATAACGGACATTCTTTGGCTATTGGGGGGGGGTCGCTGATTTGGCATACTACTGTATGTCTGCGGTCCCTAATCTCTGCGAATAAGGGGGTATTATTGTACTTCCTATATAAATGGCGGGTTATCGCATAAACCTATATTAGGTTATTTGTTTCACTATACTATAGATCAAAACTGGTTAATGCATAAGGATGATGATAATGAATCCTCTTCTTTGCCTTCTTTGCTCACCACAGTGACTCAACCGCCTCCATTCAATCCTATGTTCAGTATCCTCTTCACTCACACAGACCACCCCATGCCATCCTTCTCTACATCCATGAGCTTTCTCTGTGGTCCTACTCTAGGCCTATTTCCTAAAGGTCCAATCTCAAACATCATCACTCTTCCTTCTCTCAACATGTCCAACCATTTCCTTCTGCTTCCCTGCATTTATCTCCAAAATTTCTACCACGAGCTTCTCCTCTGATGGATTCATTCCTGATCCTATCCATCTGTGAAATTCCCAAAGAGAACATCTAGATCATCCGCTCTGCTTCCTCCAGCTGTCATCCTCAAGGCCGCTGTCTGTCTGTATTCTACCAGCACATCCAACAAATCAAAATAGATTAAAAAAAATATACCAAGGTTGAAGTTTGACAGTGCAGACCTTAGCCCAGTTGAAAGACTAAAGCAAGCTGTAAAAAAGTGCAAGGATAAATAAATGAGCAAAAAAAGTTTAATGAACTGAAATAATGCTGTAAAGATTGGTGAGAAAAAACAGTCAATGCTGTAATGGCAACCATAGAGCTACTTAATTGAAAGCATGCACAGACTGTTATGTGTTACTGTTCACTTGCAGTTTTACTTATTTAAAATGCTTAAAAGAAAGTTATTCTAAAAACTTGATTCCGCATCTTTATGTTCTAAAGTTTGTAAATGTCAAAAAGTAACGTCACGTTTAATTAAAACTTCCTCTGTGTCTCTGTTGGGGATTCTGATGCAACAGTCCTGAGATGAAGTTTCCACTCCAACATTACAGCAACAGTCTTGGGGCAGGATGGAGACCTTTTCAGATCCCAAAGGAGCTGGTTTATTAGCAAGCTTGTGTTTTGGAAGAGCAAGAGTCACAGTCACGCCTAAGGCATCTGCACTTTACCACCGACGTGTTGCTAAATAAGCTCCCAAAAGGCATGACCAACCGAGTGTGAAGTGCCACATCTCTAAAAGCGAAGTGTTAAATTCTTAATTTTAAATTGAAGGGGGATTAAGAGACATATCCTGTGACTTTCAAACCTCCCGTAGGCTGAAAAACAAGAACAACACCAAATTAAACTTGACACAGCTCAATGCTTTGTTAAACCAGCTATACCTAATTGTTTATTTTGATCTTTGGAAGAAAGTGTCATTTTAATTTCCCCATCCAGCAACAAATCCCTGAGTAATGTGGCATGTAGAGCTAAGAGAATTGTCACAGGCTAACGTATGCATCAACAGAAAGAGTGTGTCATTATTTTTATAACTTAAAAAAAAACAATCGTCATTCACTGCTTTGAAGTGAAATGTTCTGAACAAATAATGTGAGGACAAAGAGGAATAAAATAGAACTGAAATAAGAACAGAAATATGATTAATAAATTTGATATTATCTTTGAAAATATATATAAATGTATAAATACAGTAAAAGATTCTATAGCAATATTGTTATGTTCAGCTAAATATTATTAGTACGGTATATGTTTTGTTATATCTATAAGAAGATGTATCACTAATAAATAAAGATCTGTATATTCCATTGATATAAACTCAATTAATAATCAATAAATGAGAATTATCAGAATCATTCCACTGACTCCAGTTTGATGACTAATGGATGATTAGTAACATATTAGGCACTTTGACAGATTTGGACTTAATAAGCTGATAATGTCGGCTGTGGTGCAGCGGTAGGACGGTCATCCTCTGATCAGTATTGCAGGTTTGATTCACGCTTTGCCCACCCATGTGTCGAAGTGTCCTTGGGAAAGACACTGAACCTCGAATTTCCTCAGGTGGAAGGTTGGCGCCAGTGTGTAAATGTGTGTGTGAATGGATTAGTGGGTCTGTGACTGTAAAGCCCTTTTGGCCTTCAAGGAAGGCATAAAAGCACTACATAAGTATACAACATTTAACTGGAAAAACATGTGCAAGGACATATTTTTGAAATGCATGTGGTTAAAGTTTGACAAATTTTAATAATAGCTGCTTCATAATGTTTGATTTGAAAAAATGCTAAATTCAAATCTAAAGCATAGCAAAAGGCCAATTCTATCAAAACAATATGATTTTAAATGAGAAGTAGACTCACTGACTGCCTTCTATCGTTCCACTGAAAAAGTATCTGAAGCCTTAACAAAAAAGTTAGTGATATATTGTAAGAGTTGCTCAACTTGCAATGTTAAAATGCGCACAGAGGTATAAAAAAATGGCCATCATTACCTTTATGATTTTTGACTATTTTTACTTTGCAATAGATGACTAATCATAGAAGAGTAAACATAAAAACAGCAGAAAACCAAAACCCTTCATAAGCAATTACAAGACACAAACTCTTTTGACAATTATTACATTGAATGGATTCAATGTGACATGAGTGTGTACTGTATGTTAAAGCGCAAATATGTCTTTTTACGATTTTATGATTGAAATGACAAAATAATTATTTTCCTACATATTTACCTTTTAGGGAATGTAACAATTCGTTTTAACAATGATTCAATTCATTTCATTATTTGTGGTTCTGGATACAATTTATATTGTTCCTGATAGTAGTTCCTAATAAATGATCTGATTTGATCCAGGACATGCTTAGCACAAGATTCAATGTAACTCAGAGATAAATACCTGGAAACTGAACAGTGCAGGTGAAGTTTTCTAGATTCTTTGTATTTCTTGCAAGATAGTCAAGTGTAAATGAAATATGTGTACAAACAAACAAGTTAACAAGATTTAATGGCAAATTCGCTCGCATTTTAGTTTCACAAAGTTCGGCCCACTGTTGTTTTTCCACATCAAAATAACACAAACAGATCATTATTAGAACATACACACTGTATTGTCACATGTCTGTAGAGTTCTAAGTGTGTCTAGTCTGCTGTGATGATACTTGGTTGTTTTTACGTTATGGTGAATTTATCCAAATAGTATCTTCCCAGACAGGCCGCAATCAAGTCATTTGATTTTGAAATTATTTTATAATGGTGTTGATTATACTATCAATTTACTTCAGACAAATCGATCTGTTTGTACTGTAAGAATTTACATTAATTAATCGATTAAGTGAATTAATTGTTACGCCCATATTTTCTCTTCCCCAAAAGCTTGTTGTAGCATGAGATAAATATATTAATATGTCAAACTATTTTTTGTGCCACCATTGTAATTGAAATTCCTATAAACTAAATCTGATTAGTGCAGACAGATGCAGATAAACTTAAATTGAGCATTTGTAAACACTTAAAGAGGATCTTGAGTACAACTTTGCTCACCCACGCCTTGTGCTTTTATATTAATGTCCTTCACAGACCAAAATAGACTAGTTAGTGGTGGTCTTAAAATAGTCTTGGATTTAAAATATGCAGTGTGAGATTAACATCGGTCAATGGCCACCACCTGACGAACCAGTGACTGTAAGCCAAAGTTGAATTGAACATACATTTATTTAAAACATTTATTTTTAACTGCCAAGTATTTGGCCTATTCAATCTATTGTCCGTTTGTCTAGAAAAATGGTTAAAAACAAAAATTGCTTGCTTAAAAAAATTCTACGTTATACATTAAGGTCAGATGGGAAAAAGAAACTAAATTGTTAATATCAGAAGAGGACTGGCTTAATATATGTAAAAATGTAAGGATTACTTCTTGCTCAGATTTCTGGAGAGAATTCATGTGGAAAAACAATGTACGCTTTTTTATTACACCTAAAATATCAAATAAATATACCAAAACAAAGGAGGACTCTCAAAGTTGGCGGAACTGTGGAGCCACTGAAGCAGATCATTTTCATATCTTCTGGAACTGTGCAAAGATCAAACCCTATTGGGCAGAAGTCATTGAAAAAATGAAAATGATTACCGGACTGGACTTACCAAGTGACTTTACTGTGATATATCTGAGTAACCTTCCTCAAAACATACAGAAACCACAAAAATATCTTATGGTAATAATGTTGGCGGGAGCAAAGAAAGCAATTACCCGAAAATGGATGTCTAGGGATCCCCCAACACAGCTGGAATGGATATCCATCATCAGAGACATTCATGACATGGAAAAACTGACCTTAGTCTGGCAACAAAAAAATACACAGAATATTGGAAACACTGGATTTTCAACATGAAACAAAATAATTAGAAAAGTGTTTCATCACTGTACTCACTTATTTAATAAGTAGCCGGTCATGTTCATTATGTTGTATGAGAATGCAAGATATGCATAAAACAAAGTATGTACGATTGACAATTCTGTATGATCTACGTGTCTGTATGGTCTGCCTGTTGGGTTTTCACATGAAAACGAAATAAAAATTAAGTTTAAAAAAAATTAAAAATAAAAATTGCAGACTATTTTGAGCTTTTAAGTAGTAGTGATGATGTAAGGAATGCTGACTTTGATATGCACAGCGCTACGAGTTCAATGAAAAGCTGAGGTCAAAAGATTAAGATATATAAAAGTAAATAAGTATGACTGAAATCAGTTAGAATTGATTAAAATTACTGCACACATTTAGTTTCTCCTTGTGTTCATATTTTCATAAACACAATAATGTGGTTATGTGTAATGACCATAATCATATATGATAATATCACCTCAATATTAGACTCGCAAAAATTATAAAGAAGAGTTTTAAGTTTGCAATAACAAGATTTTTTTTAAATAAACAAAGCAAAGATATTTTCCAGGAACTACCGAGGCACCATAGCAAGTTCCAGTGAGGAACTTGTCCTTACTTGTCTCTGATTGGCTATTAGGTGGACAGTAAGATAATAAATGCCATCTCAAGTTGACATGGAAGTCTCTTTCCCGCTAAGATCCATGGGAAGGAAAATGGTGCAGTTATTAAAGGGGCTGTTTTTCATGGGGGTTCTGTTGGCTCGTGACACAGCAGGGGAAGATGCTTCTTTTTGTCATGTTCTGGAGAGCCCGGAGCTTCCCCTGCTGTCTAAAGAAGGAGATGTGATGATCGGAGGAGCCTTTTCTATCCACAGCAAAATTGCACAACCCTCTCTTTCCTTTACCGAGAAGCCAACACCACTTACATGCTCCAGGTACTACAATTTTTAACTTTTTGCTAAATCTATCAACACAGCAGTGGAAAGTGTGCATACATTTTAAACTCAAATGCTTTTGTTCCAGCATTAACCTCAGGGAGTTTCGATTTGCTCAGACAATGATATTTGCTATTGAGGAAATCAACAAGAGTGAAAATCTTCTCCCGAATGTTTCTATTGGATATAGAATCTATGACAACTGTGGCTCAACCTTATCCTCAATGCGTGCGGTAATGGCTCTGATGAATGGTGATGAGTTGGTATTAGAGAAGAATTGCTCTGGTCAGTCAGCAGTTCATGCTATCATTGGGGAGTCAGAATCCTCGTCAACCATTGTGCTAGCACGCACCACCGGACCCTATCAAATACCAGTGGTAAGAGGAACATGTAAAGTGTATATATGTCCAATGCAATTAGTACTAGAACTTTTTTTCATTTTCTTTACAGATAAGCCACTCAGCTACATGTGAGTGTTTGAGCAGCAGGAAAGAGTATCCCTCTTTTTTCCGAACCATTGCCAGTGACTTGTATCAAAGTCGAGCCCTCGCTCAGCTGGTCAAACACTTTGGCTGGACTTGGGTGGGAGCTGTGAACAGTGACAGTGACTATGGCAACAACGGCATGGCCATCTTTCTGTCTGCAGCTCAAGAGGAAGGAGTGTGTGTGGAGTACATTGAGAAGTTTGACAGAGCAGAGCCGGAAAAACTCCTGAAAGTGGTGGAAGTGATTCGGAAGAGCACGGCTCAGGTCATTGTTGCTTTCCTGGCGCATGTGGAAATGAACAACCTGCTGGAGCAGTTAAATGTGCACAACATCACGGGTCGGCAGTTCATCGGTGTTGAGGCCTGGATCACTGCTGACAGCCTCGTGACTCCTACCAGCTTCAGTGTGCTGGGAGGCTCACTCGGGTTTGCTGTGCAGAAGACCAACATTAGTGGACTGAACACGTTTTTGGTGAAAGATTTCTGGGAGACAGATTTTCAGTGTGATGAGAACCAGACTGATGGAGCTTCAAAAAGCTGCAAAGAAAATCAAGATTTAATGAAGTTAAGAGATTATGATGATGATGTGGAAGAGCTAAGATACTCCAGTAATATCTACAAGGCCATCTATGCAGTGGCCCACTCCCTGCACAGCATCATGAAGTGCTCAGACAGTCAAGGGTGTGACAAAGTTTATGAAGTTAAACCCTGGCAGGTAACACAAACAACACTGATCATACTTTTCAGCTATTAACTTCATAAACTCATGATATTCCTTCAACAGGTCATAGAAGCACTGAAACAGGTGAACTTTGTCATCAAGAATGGTGAGCGTGTGTGGTTTGATTCCACGGGGGCAGTCCTGGCCAAGTATGAGGTGGTGAACTGGCAGCAGAGATCAGACGGATCTGTTCACTTTGTGCCAGTTGGCTACTATGACGCCTCTCTGCCTCCTGGACAAAAGTTTGTTCTCAACACCGAGGCTATAATGTGGCCTGGAGGAAGCCAGCAGGTACACATTTCAAATGGATGAAAGTGGTTTTAAAAAAAAAAAAGTTAATTGTGACTCTTTTTGTTTGGAATGAAGTTGCCAGCATCAGTGTGCAGTGAAAGCTGCCGTCCAGGAACTTACAAAGTCCTTGAAAGAGGAAAACCAGTGTGCTGTTTCCACTGTTTGCCATGTCCAGATGGAGAAATCAGCAACAGCACAGGTACCTCGGGCTTTAATTACAACAATCTGCCTACACTGTTTTCTTTTTATAGTATGTGCATTATATTAAAGTTGGAAATGATACAGTCTCTTTTCACCCTGTTTGTGATCTAGCATCATAATCAATACATTATCTTTGTTACAGATTCTAATGACTGCAATCAGTGTCCTGAGGAATACTGGTCCAATCAAATCAGAGATGCCTGTGTACCAAAAAATGTTGAATTTCTCAGCTACACTGAAGACATGAGCATAATACTGATGTTTTTTACTCTGTTCGGTGTTGTCCTTACTGTAACGGTGGCTGTTTTGTTTTTAATCAACAGGGACACTCCATTGGTAAAGGCCAACAACTCAGAACTGAGCTTCTTATTGCTTTTCTCTCTGTCTCTGTGCTTTCTGTGCTCCCTGACATTCATGGGTCGACCAACTGAGTGGTCTTGCATGCTGAGACACACGGCTTTCGGCATCACCTTTGTTCTCTGCATCTCATGCATTCTTGGGAAGACAATAGTGGTTTTAATGGCCTTCAAAGCTACACTTCCAAGCAGTAATGTGATGAAATGGTTTGGCCCACCTCAACAGAGAATCACTGTTTTTTTTTTAACTCTCATACAGGTCATAATCTGCATTCTATGGCTGACAATAAATCCACCCTTTCCATTCAAAAATATGAAAATCTTTCGAGAGAAGATTATTCTTGAATGTTCTCTTGGGTCATCTGTTGGCTTCTGGGCTGTTTTAGGATACATTGGATTTCTCGCTGTGTCATGTTTTGTATTGGCCTTTCTGGCAAGAAAGTTGCCAGATAATTTTAACGAGGCTAAGTTCATTACTTTTAGCATGCTAATATTCAGTGCTGTCTGGATCACTTTCATCCCGGCTTATGTCAGCTCTCCTGGAAAATTGACTGTCGCTGTGGAGATTTTTGCAATTTTGGCATCGAGTTATGGAATTCTTTTCTGTATATTTGCACCAAAATGCTATATTCTTGCTCTAAAACCTGAACTGAACACAAAAAGATCCATGCTGGGTAAATCAAAATGATAATAGAAAACCTGTAAAGACTTTTTTTTTTTATTTACACTATAAAAAATGTCTTTAGACTCTTTTGTGCTGTCATATGAAGTTATATACAATAATGTCCGGGAAATAAAACAAACAAAGCATTTTACTTTGTTTCTGTGAAATATCCTTTTACAGAGTTTGAATAATGAATGCAACACAAAAACAACATTTTTTTAAGAACAAATAAAAAATGCAAGCCTTTGTACTGTAGTTGTCTGTCTGTGGAACCTGTGGTCATAGAATAACAAACCATCCGGGGTGTATCCTTCCTTCGCCTGACACTGACTGAGACAGCATTATCTGTCACTTAAAGTTATGCATTTTTAGATTCAAAGTATAAATGTGAATATTAATTGTAAATATTGAATATAAATACCAATGTAGAATCTAAATGTCAAATGTAAAGTTAAATGTAAATGTCAAATCTAAACATATATCTAAATCCAAAATACAAACATTAAAATGAAATCTATATCTTGATGTAAACATCAAATATAGCTGTTAAATATGTAAATATTAAATGTAAACATATCCAAACATGAACCTAAATGGGAAATAAGAATACAGAATTCCCCCATTATTTGCGGGGGTTTGGGACCAGAGACATCCGTGAATATGCCAAATCTGCCAATACAGAGACTCCACCGTTATTGATCCATACTCATCAAAAACACTTCTGATCTTTCAGAACAAATACTGCACCGCAGCAACAGCGTTATGTATGACACAGATGAGGAGTGTCAGTCTGTCTCTCAGTGCCTTAAAACCAGGAGCGTGTGCTTCCTCCTTCATCCAATGAGTGCGAGGGGACATCTTCATCCAGAAGTGGTCGGTTTCATCCCTAATAAGCACCTGCTCCAGGTGCTCCTGATATGTTAAGGAATTATCTTCCTCAACATATTAGGATTTTTATTTGGCTGCTTCAGTGTCAGCTGATGCCATTTCTCCAAGCAGGGACATGGAGAGAGAAGAGAGGGTAACCCCAGCTCCCCCTCCATGATCCACAGCTTCTTTGGACGCAAAAATTTCAAACAATCATCTTGAGTTGTTGGAGTTTTTGTGACAAACCAGAAGAGTCATGTGACTGAAAAAAAATCTGCAAACACATGAAATAGCAAATAGAGAAACGTGAACACTATATAACTATAAATGTAAAGGTTGAGCCATTGTTTCAGGACAGCAAGTTGCATTAACAGGTGTTCTGGCACCCGAACCAGAAAATCTGATGAGTGGGAAAGTTATCAAAAGTTTAATAACTAGAGTTGTGACGTCTAAAATTAACCCAATCTTTTGAATAGCTCTTGAACCTGAAAGATTGGAAATGAGTCACGATTGGCTAGCAGTGTTTTTTTTTTTTTTTACATAAATAGTTGTTATGAGTGGCCTTTAAGTTATCACTAAATCAAATCAAACTTTACTTATAAAGCACTTTTCTTACTAAAGCTAATGCAAAGTGTTACAGAAAAAAATAGGAAAAAATCAGAAAGTATATACCGGTACATAACCCCATTATACCCAACATAAGAGAAACATAAACTGACAGAAGAATGCAAATTTGGATTGATGCTGAAGTAAAGCAATAATTAAGTCTCTACCAAGGTACAATACTAAAATATGTGATTCTAATTTATTACATATATTTTTGCATATTTTATTAGAAATACTGCAATTGAAATTCACCTTAAAGTTTTTTTGTTTTGTTTTTTTAATAACCTGAGGAAATGCAAGACAACTCTGAAATTAATTGCTTTTATTTGCACAAGAGTTGCTAAATATGTTTGGATCATGTGAGAAAAAATATAGTTATGAAACTTTCCAACTCCTATGTGCCAACTTTAAGTCAGGGAGGGACAGCAACTGAGCATTTGTGATAACAGTTTTTCACATCAATCTGAATTAATATTCTGTCTGCAGAATAAAATAAAAAGCAGGAGGGGTTTTCAGCATGAGCTTATTCTTTAGGTTCTAGCGAAAAGCATCACCCACCACAAGCTACTCTGGTCATCTTTTAATCTATTCTCAAAGTGTTGCCAGTAGACTTTCAATTATTATTATGTAATTTTTAGCCAAAATTAAGAAACCTGCATTCTTCCCTCAGACATACTTTCTACAGAGTGGCAGGAGTTCATTATAAATTTGCCTCTAAATTGTGAGCAGGAGTCAGGACCGTAGGTGGAGAGTAAGCCTTCCCTCATTTCCCATAGTCCTTCTGTTGACACTATCTCCCAGTAGTTTTCAGCCCCTCACGACCCAAAACTAACATTACTAGTGCAACAAAAATTTCAAGCAATATTGCAGCTTTCCAGCTGTACAGTTTTTAGCCAGACACCATCTTGGTTGAAGACGTACATGGATCTATTTGTCTGCAAGAGAATGCATCAGAATGGAGAAAGGAGCTTGTGGCTCAGTTTATTCCCACATCATGTTTGCCTCTGCTCTTGTTTCACAGTATTTGAATAAACAAATACTTAAAAAGGCTAATTTAAGGCTTAATTTTCTTTATTTATGTGTTTTAGGTATTGTAATGAGAAAAAAAATGCCACAAGAATATGTTAAAATACCAAAAACCCAATTTCATATGAGTATTACTGCGAGTATTTCTTACTTTTAGATTTAAAAATGAAAAGCATTTGTATATATGAGGCACCACACTATGACTCAAACACTCAGTAGTAGCTCAAAGCTTACAGTTTATTGCGACTATACTGAACTCCATTAGATTGCTAGAAGGCGTGTCTACAGAAAGTATGCACCCATGCGTTAGTAGATAAATATAAGTGTTTAGGCTACGGCAGCTCAGAAAACATCCCTCTTCAACTTCTTCAGGAACTATAAATATCTGGAAGTAGGAGCTGATTGTTCTTAGTCAGTGAGAGGGTTGAGACATGAAACTGGAGGATCTGAAACATTTGGTCAACATGTATGTCTATATCTCTTTAATGTCACTGGTAGTTATTATGGAAATCCTAGCAGAAGAAGAAACTGCCTTCTGTGAAATGTGGGGCAACCCAGAGTTTCCCTTGCTGTCTAAGTCAGGAGATATTATGATTGGAGGAGCTTTTTCTGTACACTCTCAAATAGTAGTATCTTCACTCTCGTTAAGTGATGCTCCGGATCCTCTGATTTGCACCAGGTATTGGCTTACTGCTTTTGTTTAGAAAGCTTATTTGGTTAAAAGAAAGACCAGCAAAAATTAAAAAAATGTTCTTTTTACAGAGTGAACTTCAGAGAGTTCCGTTTTGCTCAGACAATGATTTTTGCCATTGAGGAGATCAACAACAACAGCTCTTTACTACCCAACATCTCAGTTGGTTATAAAATATTTGACAGCTGTGGTTCAACCCTGCCTTCAACACGTGCAGCCTTGGGCCTGATTAACGGACAGGAAAGGACTTTTGGAAAAAGCTGCTCTGGTCAGTCAACCGTTCATGCCATCATTGGAACATCCGAGTCCTCTTCAACCATCGTCTTGTCTCAAATTGCTGGGATCTTTCAAATACCAGTGGTAAATATCTAAGATTCTTTGTTGCCCAATCTGAATCTATAAACGTTTAAAGGTTTTTCATGATTAGGTTTGGCGATACTTATTTGTTTATCAATGATAGATGAAATATTCTTCAGTTATTTTTATTTCTTTAATTTTGTTTTCTCTTCCAGATCAGTCACTTTTCTACATGTGCATGTCTCAGTAACAGAAAGGAGCACCCCTCTTTCTTCAGAACCATCCCCAGTGACTACTATCAGAGCAGAGCGCTGGCTCAGCTGGTAAAGCACTTTGGATGGACATGGGTCGGTGCAGTGAGAAGTGACAATGACTACGGCAATAATGGAATGGCAACTTTCATTGAAGCTGCAACCCAGGAGGGGATTTGTGTTGAATACTCTGAGGCCATCGCAAGAACTGCCTCCAAAGAGCAGGTTGAGAGGGTGGTCAGAGTCATCACAAGAGGCACTGCAAAAGTTCTAGTTGCCTTTCTGTCTTATGATGAGATGGATGCTCTACTTGAGGAATCTTTGAGGCAAAACCTAACTGGGTTACAGTGGGTGGGAAGCGAATCTTGGATCACTGCTCATCATTTGACTACCATGAAATACTCAAATATTCTTTATGGGTCCATAGGCTTTGCCATAAAGAAGGCAAAAATCGCTGGTTTGCAGGAGTTTCTTTTACAGGTTCACCCAAGTCAAGACCCTCAGAATCACATACTGAAGGAGTTCTGGGAAGAAACATTTGGCTGCAGTTTCCAGTCAAGTCTGAAAGGAGTAAAGCAGTGCTCTGGATCTGAGAGTCTACGAGACATAAAAAATCCTTTCACTGATGTGTCAGAGCTGAGAATATCTAATAATGTATACAAAGCTGTATATGCTGTAGCTCATGCAATGCACAGCATGCTAAAATGTGGAGAAAAGAGTGAAGAAGTTAACATGTCATGTACCTGGAAAAGCATTTTGCCGCCAAAAGAAGTAAGACAGTAACTTTGTAAAACACATAATTCATTTTGAATGAATACACTGATTTTGAGGTCATGTTCTATGCCTTGTTTCTATCAATAGATTGCCAAACATATCCAGGACGTGAATTTTTCTCTTCAATCAGGAGAGAAAGTGTACTTTGACGAAAGAGGAGATCCTGCAGCGACCTATCAACTGGTTAACTGGCAAAAGAACTCCGCAGGAGACCCCGTGTTTGTGACTGTAGGGAGCTATGATGCCTCACTTCCAGATGGAAAGCAGTTTACAATAAAAGAGATGAATCTCACATGGTTTGGAGAATCTAAACAGGTGTCAGCCTTTTTATCCCACATTTTTTTATGCCAAACAATAGTCATAATTTAAACTATAACAATTAACATAAGTATTTTAAGGTGTTATATATTTTTTATGTAAGAGAAATGACAGAATTTTCAATGAGATTCTCGTAACTTGTACTCTAAACAAGGTCATTGACTTAAAAAAATTATAATGTCAAACCAGAAAGCTGAATTTTTTTCTGGTACATTTTTGAATATCACATTAGTCAGATAATCACAATAGTTATCAAACTTAACTTTTTTAAGTTTTTCTTTAGGATAACAGACACAATAAAGATAATTCTAATCATACTGTTGTGCTATCCTGCATTTCAGAAATTAGAAATGGTTGCATGACTTTCAATTAAATGAATTGTATATGAATGTCGAATAAATAATAAATGAAGTCATTTTAGTTTGACATTAAGCTAATTATTACTATTGCTGTAAAGAAACTGTCATTCTTCTAAACTAAATTACTACTCTTAAATATTTGAAGTTTTTCAATGACAAAACAGTGAGAATTAAAAGAATATCCGCTCTGTTTGAAAAAAAAAATATATGACATCTTTCCTGATTTAATTTGAACCCTCAACTGAATGTTTCTAATCCTACATCAGATGTTAGAACTGCAAACTGATGATTAAAATCTATTGTTGTTACAGAGGCCAATTTCTGTATGCAGTGAGAGTTGCT
>NC_050524.1:13864556-13886788 GCF_002922805.2 Oryzias melastigma | reverse complement strand
AGCTGTATATGCTGTAGCTCATGCAATGCACAGCATGCTAAAATGTGGAGAAAAGAGTGAAGCAGTTAACATGTCATGTACCTGGAAACGGATTTTACAACAAAAAGAAGTAAGACAGTAAATATGAGAAGTAAAACTATTTAGAAATGTCCACCGTTCCCATTAGTTTAATGCCGTTGTGTATTTATAGGTGTTAAAACACATCCAGGATGTGAATTTTTCTCTTCGATCAGGAGAAAAAGTGTATTTTGATGAAAGAGGAGATCCTGCAGCGACCTATCAGCTGGTGAACTGGCAAAGGAACTCAGCAGGAGACATTGTGTTTGTGGTTGTTGGAAGTTATGATGCTTCATTACAAAATGGAAAAGAATTTACCATGAATGGACTTAACATTACATGGGTTACAGAATCCTTTGAGGTATCATCATTTGAAATTTGACTTTTTTTGTGTCTCTTTTTTATAAAATTTGTTTTGGAAGGTGGAGGAAAAACAACATGATGCAGTGTTTATAGAAGTATATGCAGAGCGCCATGACTTACATTAAAATACAGGCACCATGGAAAATGGGAAAAACCAAGTGAACAATAAAGTCTTCCACTTTAGCAACTCAATCAATCCAAAATTTAACTATATGGTCATTTGGACCATTTTATCTAATACAAACTATATCCAATGTTAAATATTTCAGTTTCTTCAATATAAGTATTTCATTGTGTGTATGAGTCACTGCACAAAGTTTGTCTGCTGATGTACAATAATGAGCAGATATAGTCATTAATGCCTTCACTAATGTTAAAGTTTTGTTATGCTACACGTCATCTCATCTCAAATATTGGTTTAAAAAAAAGCTGACATGTTATTTTATTGTCACAGAGGCCAGTTTCTGTTTGCAGTGAGAGCTGTCCACCAGGTTTTCGACAGGCTATGATTAAAGGAAAACCCATCTGCTGCTTCTCCTGTATCCCCTGTGCTGCTGGAGAGATCAGCAATTCTACCAGTGAGTTCATGTTACCAGGCCTTTTACTTTCAATTGTCATTTAGGGTTACTGGCTTACTACAGACTCAATTTTTATTTATAAAATGGTTGATTACGTTATAATCTATATTTTATCTTATGTTGTCCTTACCCTGCATATTTAACATGTATGACTTTGGAATTTCTTTTGGATAGTTGATACAAATTTTATCCAAGACAAAACCCTTGCACTGACAGATTTCTGTTGATGAAAAGCTACCCCCTACATCTAGAGAATGTGACTATGTGACATTATCTTTTATTGTGTTCAAGACTTAACCACTCTCAATTTTTCCATTTTTATTGGTACTGAAAATCAAAACCTAAATAAAGTTAGCCATCAGGTAAACTATAGCAATCAAAAGAATACAATACAATAGACAACAACAAGACAATCACTATCATGATCCTCAAGAAATAAACAACACAGAAAGTTGTACAGTACGGGGTAGCCGTGGCGCAGAGGTAGAACTGTCCATAGAGACTGCAGGTTTGGTTTCCGCCTTGTGTCCCTGGGCAAGACATGAATCCCACATTGCTCTTGGTGGTTTTAGGGTGGTGCCAGTGTGTGAATGTATGTGCCCATAAGTCAGGGATTGGCTACTCCAGGCCTCAATGGCTGCATTCCTGCATGTTTTCGAACATACCCTGTTTTTACATTTTCTAGTTGGCTGGACACACCTGAACCAGGTAATCAGTTGTGTGTAGGACTTGGATATCCTGAAATCATGCAGACACTGCAGCCCTTGAGGCCTGGAGTTCCCTATTGCTGGCATAAGTGAATGGTAGTGTGACTGAACAGTGCTTTGGGCCTTCTAAGAAGGTAGTAGAGCACAAGACCAGGTTGTATTATGCAGGGCACTTGGCCCAGTTGATGGCAGTGTCACAGTTTGACCTGTTGCACAGAAGTTGGAACAAAATCCTAAATTAACCAGATTTTAATGAATGAGGTTGATCTTAAAATTGTCTTACACAGATATTAGACAGCCATTAGGTTACAAGACCCTGAGTGGATGTACCTTAACATAAGGTTATCATGCTTCAATTTTATATGCTGTTGGCCTACGCAGCCAAAAATAGAGACATTGCTTAATTCTATGACTTTTATCTGGGTTTATCCTGGTGGTGTGGGTGTGAGAATACAACGTCGACAGGTTAACATAAGATCCATCCATCCGTCCCCATTTTACGGATCGCCAGGCCGTCAAAGGGTCATGTAATCACTCACTCACTCACAGTCAAGTCACACCTAGGGGCAGCGTAGAGTCACCAATTAACCAATGAAGCACGTCTTTAAACCGTGGGAGGAAGCTGGAATACCCAGAGAAAAAATGCACAAGCCCCACAAAAATAATCCTGACAGTCCTCTTCCATATCATTCACATCAACTGCTCATTTGGGATTTAGTCACCACACACATGAATAAGTGACTTGTAGTGACACATTCTCATTCCCAAGTCATCCCAGATTGGCGCATGTTTAAGGACCCCTCCGCGTCACTTTTTGACGTTTTATGTCTCCCCGAGTCATCGTTATTTGATGTGCTGGCTGTTCCAATTAAATCAAAGGTTTTGTCAGACGTGGTATTGGTCCACGGATGTAGCTGGTACCAGTACCCTAACCCGGTCCACAAACCAATACCGTATCTAGTAGCAGATGCGTGCAGTACCACACGCACAGCAGCGGCACTGTCTGGTCCCATGCCGTCCCTTTGCAGCCCAGAGGTCTGGGAGCCCTGACTTTATTGGAGTAGCCAGCACATCAAAAAACGAACGGTCCTTTATGATGTGTCAATATGTGTTGACTTGGGAATGAGAATGTGTTGCTTGGAGAGATAATTTTGAAAATAAAATGTAATTGCTGCCTGTTTACTGGTTAATCAAATAATGTCATGTTTGATGTTTTCCATGCAGATTCTGCAGAGTGTTCTCCATGCCCACTGGAATATTGGTCAACTGAAGATCATAATATTTGTGTTCCAAAGGTGGTTGAGTTCCTGTCTTATGAAGAGACCATGGGCACTCTACTCACTGCTTTCTCTTTGTTTGGAGCAAGTTTAACACTCGTTGTGTCTTTTGTCTTCTTTTGGTTCCGTCACACACCTCTGGTCAAAGCCAGTAACTCTGAGCTGAGCTTCTTGCTGCTGCTCTCCTTGACTTTATGTTTCCTGTGTTCTCTGACCTTCATTGGTCAACCCACTGACTCATCCTGTATGTTGCGCCATGTAGCATTTGGCATAGCCTTTGCTTTGTGTATTTCATGCATTTTGACTAAAACCATAACAGTGGTGATTGCCTTTAAAGCCAGAACACCAGCAAACACAGTTCCTCAGTGTTTGGCTTCGTATCAGAGATCGGGTGTTGTTGGTGGCACTTTTCTGCAGGTGTTAGTTTGTGTGGTGTGGTTAACTCTGGCACCACCCTTTCCTTACAAAAATACAGTTTATGCAGCAGAAAGGATTATTCTGGAGTGTAACTTAGGGTCATCTATAGGGTTTTGGGTTGTGTTAGGGTATATTGGCCTTCTGGCGATGTTATGCTTGATCCTTGCTTTTTTAGCTCGAAAGCTGCCTGACAATTTCAATGAAGCAAAATTCATCACATTCAGCATGTTGATATTTAGTGCAGTCTGGGTCACATTTATCCCAGCATATGTGAGTTCTCCTGGAAAATTCACTGTAGCTGTAGAAATCTTTGCAATTTTGGCCTCCAGCTTTGGATTGCTTTTCTGTATATTTGCTCCCAAATGTTACATTTTATTGCTGAAGCCAGAGAGGAACACTAAAAACCATATGATGGGGAGAAATATGCAAAAACAGTTTTAGTGAAAATAAGATAGCTGCTTGTCCAAATCGTGGCAGCGAGGCTTTTTACAGGAACCAACAGAAGAGAACACATCACCCCAGTTTTATTTTCACTACATTGGCTAATTATAAAATCTTTGTTTTAACTTTTATGCTCTTAAAGGATTATTATTTCTGACCTGATTACACTTTACACCTCTAACCAGGAGTCAGCAGAGCTAGCAGGGTCGCTGTACATTCCTCCAGTCCCTAGGCAGCAAAACCACAAACACAGCAAACACAGCTGGGGTCACCACGGAAACTGCGGACAAACCCAATTGGGGCCCACATTCTCTGCCCACTTTTGAACCATCTGGGGCCCACTTGGCATTGCTGGCTGGGTATTGTGTTTTAATCATGTCTTGTAAAGTACTTTATGAAATCATACTCGTGAAAAGTGCAATACAAATACATTTCTTCTTCTTCTTTTTGGTTATCCAATATTAGGGCTGATTATTGACGAACAAGTTTAGTATCAGTTGAGTCCAACAGATTTTAAAGAGTAGCCCACCTATATTTGTGGATTGATTTTATTATTATTATTAGGCATTATGTTTTACAAGATTTCATAGAGCAACCGTGTTTTAGGTCTATGGAATGTACAGGTTGCATACTGTTTAAATAAAAAATGAAAAACAATGAATTTTAATGGTCAATGCATTACCTTTTACTACTCATGTTATATTTTTAGTCAGTTTTTCTATAAATTAAGAAGCAGGCTTTTTTATAGTTGTATGTCTAAAATATATACAGTACCTTTGCAGCAGTCAAACAAAGAGACATGACAGACTTAAAGTGGAAAAGGGCTTTTGAGCACCACATGGGACAGGTTGAAACCAACATGGAAACTTGCAGGAATAGAAAACTAATACACTAACTCAAAAATGTGCCAATACTAAGACCAGCACAGCAAGTTGTTTTTCCACCCCCTCGGGGGTCATTAAAGTAAATCAACTTCTGCTGATTTGTAAATGTGGTTGCCAGAAAGTTTTACGCCAGATATCTTTCCTGACACAACCTTGTATTTTTAACCAGGCTGGGGACTGGCACAGGGAGAACAAGATTTGGACCCCTCTGTGGCTACATAGTTTGGAGGTAGTGTGAAGGGTCTTGCCTAAGGACCCAAACTAGATTAAGCTCATTGGGCCATTTGGAAAGCAAACCCAAGTTTTCTGCACATCAGTCCTACACCCAGTCAACTGAGCCATCCAGCCACTAAGACCATGCACAGGAAGTATCACAGTTTTTCTGTGAAGTTGTTATATTGAAATCCACACACATCATTAATCTAATCATACATTAAATATACACACATTTTCAATGTTACAAACACTTAAAACCTTAAAAATGAATGAAACATGCAGGCTCAACATCAATTAACATTGCATACATGCAATAAAAAGTGGACATTTGAAACGCTGACTTTGATAATCAGCCCAACCATGCTAATGGCTAACATTCAATGACGAAGCAGCTATGACATATTCAAAAGGACATTATAATTTCTAAGTAATTGTGATGGGTATAAACAGAATGGTACACCCCGTAGATGGTATTTCCCAACAATGAGGTTAGGGGTGATTTTGATTATTTTTAAGTTAATATTTTTGATAGTAACTTTTTGGAAAACATCAAAAAGCAGAACCAGAAAAGGTTTTTTGTATTTTTGCTAAGTTAATTGAAATGTTAAATGGTTATTTTTCGTTTCTGATCGATTGATTTGTCTGGGAGGTTGCTCTGGGATCGATTGGTTATGGCTTCGCCCGCCACTAGGGGGAGTCGCGCCGTTCCTCCTCATTGCAATAAACACCTGCATGAGGAACACTCAGAAATCACTCTCGTGATTCTTTCTCCCCTGTTTTCAGGTAATGGCGACCAAATATTAATGTTTTTGTCCAGAATCTAGCTGTAAAACATATATTGTTTTTTTAGAGTTACTTTGGAGTAGAGTTTATAAAAGTTTGGCAGTTTTATTTTGAGTGGGAATTTGTAATGGTTTTGCCTCGAGTGAGCACGCATACCGCCATATTGTGTCCTGATCGTTTTATTTTAGGCTTGATGGAGATCTAACACCAGCTTTTTTATGTTTTAATTCTGAGAGTTTGTGATCCATTTTCCCTAAATATGATTCTTGCTTAACAGAATGTGTTTAAATGTTTATCATTTTTATTAATACGAGAGTTTGTGATCCATTTTTCCTAAATATTACACTTGCTTAATGGAATGTGTTTAAATGTTTATTATTTTTATTAATACTGAATTGCAATAAACACCTGCATGAGGAACACTCAGAAATCACTCTCGTGATTCTTTCTCCCCTGTTTTCAGGTAATGGCAACCAAATATTAATGTTTTTCTCCAGAATCTAGCTGTAAAACATATATTGTTTTTTTAGAGTTACTTTGGAGTAGAGTTTATAAAAGTTTGGCAGTTTTATTTTGAGTGGGAATTTGTAATGGTTTTGCTTCGAGTGAGCACGCACACCGCCATATTGTGTCCTGATCGTTTTATTTTAGGCTTGATGGAGATGTAACGCCAGCTTTTTTATGTGTTAATTCTGAGAGTTTGTGATCCATTTTCCCTAAATATGACTCTTGCTTAACAGAATGTGTTTAAATGTTTATTATTTTTATTAATACTGAATTGCAATAAACACCTGCATGAGGAACACGCAGAAATCACTCTCGTGATTTTTTTCTCCCCTGTTTTCAGGGGTGTAACATAATAAATTAATTCTATTTTGGAAAATCTTAATGAATACTGAAGCCATTGAAGTGCAGATGTAAATAAAAAAGCCAACGAATAGGTTTAGCTGATTCAACCTTAGAACAACAAAAACCTTTCAATTATTAAGAGAGATGTGCCCTATGTTGTTAGTAACAATCTGAAAATTCTAAATATGACGCGGGAAATATCATCAGCCTGTGCACAATGCTAACGTCGCTATGACGGTGGAAGTGTGAAACGGGTACAGGTTATATAATTAGGACAGAAACTGTCATCGCTGCTTTACACAAATGATACAAGTGGGGGCAATATTATTTTTGTAGCTATGAGTTTAACAGGAATACTCGAAAATTTCAAACCATTTGAAAAATATATAACACAGAAAAAAGAAAATATTTCCTGAGTTCACTGATTAATCACAGAAACCTTAACTACAGGTAGCTCCAGTCATTACCACAAACCAGATGATAAGTAAAAACCATGCCATCATCTTAGGAACAAACATGATGAGCGTAAGTATCAAAAGTTTGAGCAAATAAAAAACACATTTCTGATTGAGCAGTCCTGTCAGTGGTGGAGTTAGAATGTTTTATATGGGGTGAGTGGGAGGGAGGCAGACCACTTTGGAAGTGATAATAAGAACAGATGAGGAAAAGACCATTATGAACCAAATGTTCAAAAATATTTCTAATGGTTTTATTATTGTTACTGTATTTGACATAAAAACAGCAGTTATTTCAGCTGAGTTACTATTACGAATGCTTAAAGAAGCTTGTATTAAGGATTTCTTAATTCTTGTCAATATCGATACTAATATTGACTCAAAAATCAGTGGATGCTAGAGGCTCTGACTCCCATGTGTCAAAGTCAAGACCTGGGGGCCAGATTCGGCCCACTAGATAATTATATCCAGCCATCCAGATCATTTTATTTTATTGTTATTATTGGCCTGATGTTATCTCACCCTTATTTCTAACTTGTAAAATTTTTATAATTTTATTTTTATTTTTAAGGAGAGTAAAATATTGAAAGTTATTTAAGGTTTAAGTTGATTTATTCTGGAATAATATTCCTGCCTTTTTATTATTCATAATTATGTTTAAAAGTTATGTTTTTTTACACACCATCTTGGAATTTTGCAAATATTTCAGCTACATGCTAGCTGTTTTGGCTAATTTCTTTTTTTTTCAGCTTTTTTGAGTTAATTTAGGTTTTAGCTAATATTTTTAGCATGCTGTTAACTTCTGCATTTTCAGCTTCAGTGTTTACAGCAATCAGTTTCAGCATCTTCAGCAGCCAAATTCAGCTAACACCATTCACACAAGAATTGTTGCAAGTAATGCTATACATCTAGTTCATAATTGTGTTAAAAAAGTCAGAGTTTAAAAGTTTAGTTTTAAAGTGTTCACAAAAGGTTTATCTTGTCCGGCCCGAATCTTAAGGTGTGTTAGTGTCATGGTTCCACCCTCAGTTTCAACCCCCGACCACCAGAGGGAGCCTTCGCCAGAGTTTTAACCTTGCTGCTTCCTGACTACAACCCCCATCAGCCACTGCCATGGCTTCCTGTCTACACAGCTGGTTTCTATCATCATCAGTATCATCCTGCATTTAAACCTGCCTCAGCCACTTCTCCAGTGTGAAGTCTTGGTTTTGCAGACAGTCTGAACAGTCTATCTTAGTTTGATCTCCCTGGTTTTGACCTTTGCCTGAATCTCCTTGTTGTCCTGCCTCGGTCCTAGTTTTGACCTTAGCCTGTTTTTGACTACGCCTCTGCTTGTTCCTGCTGATGCTTCGCCATTAAACTCTATGTTTGCAAATGGATCCAACCGCCTCTGCCTCTTCGTCACAGTTAGGATTTTGACCTACTGTGCGATTGAGTTTGACACCCCTGCTCTAACTCTTGCCCCTATAGCTCCGCCCTGGCTTTGTACAGATCACAGATACATAGTACAAACAGATGGATCCAGTCCAACAGCAGATCTGTAGATGTTATTATTATTATTATTTTTACTTTTTCCAGACCTTTGCACAAAGTTTACATTCAGAGATTTTCAAATCTTATTAAGGAGAAAACATGAGCTATCAACCTTATATTCACACCATCAAAATGTTCTTATTGAGAGAGGATGGGATACAATTATTGAGACAGGTTATTAAATACAGTTCCTAAATACTTGTGTTACTAAAATGTCCAGCCAGCATAGTCCAACATGCATGATTTGATGAGCAAACAAAGAAGACTCCTGACCAAATGCTGATAGTTAAAGAGGTCAGACTTATCAAAAAGGTAGAAATGTGGGTCCCCGTGTCATGGGTTCAAACAAGAATACGGAACACTCAATTCCAGATGTGACAAAAAACATTTTAGTTGATCATGATAAAAACAGCCAAACCTATTTGATTCAGTCTAGTTCTACAAATTCTGTACCTTTCTTGCTACATTTGTTGAATTTTAAACCCTCTTGTTTACTTTCTCAAAAGTGACTGGCCACAAATGTGTCAACTTTTACTGGAGACTTTTCTAGCTTTTTATGATCAAAAATTTTAAAGTGTTTGTTTAGTTGCGTCTCTTCCAATCTGGCAAGAACAGATGCTGCCATGAGGCTCCACCCCAAAACGATGTGACAATCAGCTGAGTGGGATCTACCGTCACATAAAAAAGTGCCAATGAATTGTGAACGTGCAATGTTGCATCATATCTGGCTTTTAAAAGATCAAAACTTTAATATATGTTGTCAAACATGTTATATGTTGGATATTGTTCTTTAAAATGTGTGTGTCTTATAGTTTGATATGCAGATAGAACAGCAAAGCTAAGTAACTTGGGAATGTTCAACACAAATAAAGTCACGAAATAGGTTTGGGGTTTCTTGCAAGTCTGAATAAAATCTAGATGGTTTCACTGACTTTTTGTCTCTTCTACAAAATTATTTTCTTGCTTAAAAGAAATAAACAACAGGTAAATTGGGCTATTACATCTTTAATTAACTTTTAAGGACTTCTATGTGTAACTGAGGGGCTGAGGCGAGTGGATCCATGTGCAACTTGAATTTAATAGCAATAGTAACAGAGATAAGGGCAAGGCAAAACGTAGTCAGGAGACAGGCCTGGGTCAAACATTGGAGCGAGGCAGGAGACGAAAAACAGGCGAGAGTCAAAACACAGGCAGGCAGGCAAAAGTAGGAATGCTCAGAATGACTTGTACAGAGAAACAGATCAAGACTTCGCAGGGATCAGAGTGAGGAGCAGGAATACATACAGCACTGATGATAATGACAAACAGATGGTGGTGACAGGAAAATGGCGGCTGATGCATGATGGGAATTGGAGTCCAGGAGGATGGCAGATGCAGTTAATACTCAGGTGAGGGCTCCCTCTGGTGGTTGGAGAAGGACATGACTGGCTGGGCCCTGACAGAGCCCCCCCCTGCGAGCCGCTCCGGAAGCGAGAGACAACCCGACGCCGGGGTCGACCCCGACCCCGAGGCCGATGTGCGGGTCTGTCAGGATGAGCACGATGGAAATCAGAGACCAGAGAGGGGTTGAGAATGCCGTCTGAGGCAACCCAGGAGCGTTCCTCGGGCCCATACCCCTCCCAGTCAACCAGATACTGGAGGCGACCCCCCCGACGTCGACAATCCAGGAGTTCACGCACAAGGTAGGCTTCTTCAAAATCCACCATGAGAGGAGGCATTCCGCCGTCAGGGGGTGTAGGTTGCGCATTCCCATCCTGTGATGCGGCGGCAGGCTTCAACAGAGAGTTGTGGAAGGTGGGTGAGATACAATAACTGGCAGGTAACTGTAGACGAAACGAGACTGAAGTGATCTGCCTGATTATCTTGAAGAGACCCACAAACCTAGGACTGAGTTTCTTACAGGGTAACCTCAGCCGGAGATCTCGCGTGGATAGCCAGACCCAATGTCCAGGTGCCAAACTGGTCACCGTCACCAGTTGTTCTGTGGTCTCCAGAGCGGTGGGGAGCTTAGGCAAAGGAATGAGACGACAGGACTTAGAAAAACTATCAATGACAGACAATATAACAGTGTTGCCTTGGGAGTGGGGTAAGTCAGTGATGAAGTCAATTGTGATGTGTGACCATGAACGTTGTGGCGTGGGTAGAGGTTGTATTAATCCAGCGGGAAGTTGACGTGTTGTCTTGGCCATTTGACATGAGGAGCAGCCGCTCACGAACTGAGCCACATCTGCTGGCATGGTTGGCCACCAAAAGGTGTTCTGCATCAGTGATTGAGTGCTGGCCATACCCCGGTGTCCTGCTGCAGGTGAGTCGTGCACCAGATGAAGGACACGTTGCCGGTGAGAGGGAGGAACGTAGGTTCGGTCAGCTGGACAGGACGGTGGTGGTGGATTGGCGTTGTTGAGTTCATCCAGCTCTGTCATGATGTCCCATTGTACAGGTGCTAGAATCAACAAGTCCGGGATGATGTTTTCTGGCTCCCTGGTTCCTTCTGCTGATGTCTCATGCAGGCGTGAGAGAGCGTCGGCCTTGCCATTTTTGGAACCGGGTCGATAGGTGATCTGAAAATTAAACCGGGAAAAGAACAGGGACCAACGGGCCTGACGAGGGTTTAATCTTTTGGCTGACTTGATATATTCAAGGTTTTTGTGGTCTGTCAGGACTAGGAATGGTTGAGAAGTCCCCTCCAACCAGTGTCTCCAGTCAGAGAAGGCCTCCTTCATAGCTAGCAACTCTCGGTCTCCCACATCGTAATTCCGCTTGGCATCCGTCAGCTTCCGTGAAAAGTAGGCACAGGGGAACATTTTCGGTGGTTGACCGTGACGCTGCGACAACACAGCACCCACCCCTGAGCTGGATGCATCCACTTCGACTACAAATTGGAGTGATGGGTCTGGATGGTGGAGGATGGGTGCCTGGGAGAAGCGATGTTGAAGAGACTTGAAAGCAGCTGTAGCCTCAGGAGTCCAATGCAGATGCTTAGGAGATTTTTTCAGCAGAGAGGTGAGGAGTGCTGCCACAGAACTGAACCCTCGGATGAAACGTCTGTAGAAGTTGGCGAAACCAAAAAAATGTAATTCTTTTACTGTAGCAGGTGTTAACAGTATAACACTGTAGCACTGCGTCCACTTTGCCTTGATCCATGGCCACCCCTTGGGCGCTAATGACATAGCCCAAAAAAGAGATCATGGTTTGGTGGAATTCACATTTTTCTCGTTTGGCATACAGGTTGCTTTCAATCAAACGCTGGAGAACCTGACGGACGTGTGAGACATGTTCTTCAAGAGTGTTTGAATAAATCAAAATGTCGTCAATATAAACTATGACATGTTTTTGGAGCCCGGGTGGAAACCTTCACTAAAAAAAAATAAAAAAATAAAACCTAAAATATAAATACAGATAAATAATAACTTCTCGGTTTTAATACACCGGCAGTGCGTCCTTACGTCTGTGCGTCTGACGCAGCTGCGTAATGAGGTCACTTAGCTGAGCACGCCCAATCGGAGGTGATAAACTCTACCCCTAACAGGCTGCCAGCTGTAGCTCGGGGCATGCTTGGGGCAATTCTGCTGGAGGTATGTTTAGCAAATTCCATCGTTGGTTCGCTATAGAAATGTCTGACATTACGGCAACTGATGTCGAACTATAGGGGCCAACTACCGGTGCCGACCCGTGGCGAAAGAGCGTTCGAGAGCCGAGTTAGACTACGAACTGGTGAGTCGAACTAGCACTTAGCTTAGCCCCCACTGAAATGAATGGGTTAGCCTAGCCTAGCCGCCTCCATTGGTTTTATATGGAGCGGTTAGCATTGTGTTTAAAGCCAATTTTCTCCAAATGTATTTAATTTGTTGAGATGAAACTTCTACCGAGTCTGTATTGTATTATCTTTAGACTTTCACTGTCTTTACGTTTTAATGCACTTTAGTGACCAAACTTAAAGGTTGTTTGGATCTAGTGGGTTATTATTTGATGCACTGCTAAGCACTTTAAAGTTACTCCTTTTGTGCTGCTAGTGTTTAATTATTATTGTGTATTCAAACTATGCACTTTATTTTTGATATATGAATGTTTTAATGATCTTTATAGCTCATTGTTATTTATTAAGATGAACTATTTTTGATACTATTTATTGTACAATATGGAAGTTTACAGTCACTGTTATTTATAGTGTGACCTGCATTATTTATTTACTGTTGATTGTTGATTAGAATTTGTGTGTGCACACTGAGAACCAAAAGCTAGCACTGAGAACTAAGAGCTAGCACTGAGAATTTAAATAGAGGTCTTACACTGGCCCTGTTTCTTCTATTCAGGCCAGGTGTTGATGGCGAGCTAGAGCCTGGAAACACGAACCGAAACATAACTTCGGATGTCATGGACAATTCCTACTCCACTACATACCATCTCCTGCTCTGGTCGGGCTGGTAGGAGGCTTTTTCACAGCTGCCCTTCCCTCTTTTTTTTTTGTTTTTGCCTTTCGAACGACCAATCTACCTACGTATTTGGAACACGTTTTTTCTGTTTGACATTTGGTCGTTTTTTTTTTTTTCTTCGAACTCACCCAGTACAACTGGGTGCATGGACAGGTCACCCCGTGTGTTTGGACTTTAACCAGAACCTGATTCCTAACACAAACCTTTCTTTCTTGGGATCTTTTCTTTCCTTTTGAATGGCCATTCATGTAATTCATGTATATTTTCTTTTTTTTTTGTATGTCTTTGTTCTTCTAAAATTATATGGTACCAGCAAAACACAAAAACCTTGTCTCAGTCTCTCCCTCCACTCCTAGAGTCGGATTTGGTCTTCTGATCTAGCCTACATAAAGTATTGTGCTTAAGCTACTGGGACACATTTACAATGTCACGAAACACATCAGTAACATACGCCTGAAACACGGAAGGGGCGTTGCAAAGACCAAATGGCATAACAAGGTATTCATAATGCCCAGTTGTGGTAGAGAAAGCAATCTTCCATGCGTCACCTTTACGGATGCGTATGAGGTTGTATGCACCGTGGAGATCTAATTTAGTGAAGTAGTGAGCCTTCCTTAACTGCTCTAAGGCTGGTGGAACCAACGGCAGGGGATAGCGGTATTTGACTGTGATCTCGTTCAGGCTATGAAAGTCAATACATGGACGGAGTTTTCCATCCTTTTTCTTCACAAAAAAGAAAGAAACCCGCCGAGGTGGGGGATGTAAGCCTGCATGGCTTCCGTCTCAGGCTGAGACAGGGGAAACAGGTGGCTCCAGGCAACAAGTCTATGGCACAATCATAGGGTCTATGAGGAGGAAGTCGAGTAGCATGTTGTTTATTGAAGGCTTCCTGCAGATCCTGGTATTGAGGAGGCAGAGAGTCTTATGAAGTGTCAGGATCGCACATGGTGATGCTGGTTGATGCTATCTGGCTGTGGCGAGGAACACAGGGAGATGCAGTCTGATGTAGGCTGTTCTGGAGACATCGACGAAGGCAGGAGGTGGATTTGAAGGAGAGTTCTTTAGATGACCAGATGATCGTGGGATCATGAGTCTCTAGCCATGGGAGCCCCAAGATGACAGTACATCGCAGGGAGTTGATGGTAAAGAGACGGATGATTTCCAGATGGTCCTTCTGGATACTAAGTTGAATGTCCGGGGTCCAGAACTTGATCTGACCAGATCCCACGGGCTGACCATCTACAGCAGAAACTGCCGCCCGCGAAGTGCAGGGAAGCAGGGGAATCTGGTTAGCACGAGCAAAATCTAAATCAATGAAATTCCCCACTGCCCCCGAATCAATCATTGCCTTGGTTTTAATTTTTCTACCCCGAATGAAAACAGACACTGGAATTTCAATGGAGAGTAAATTATCACTCACCAGCCTGCCTGACCGTCTAGGTGGTGGCCGGGGCAGGAGTTCCGTAGGTGGCCGGGCCGACCGCAGTAGAGGTTCTCTCGCATGCGTCTGCTTCTTTCTTCCGGGGTTAGGCGTGTAGAACCCAACTGCATGGGTTCACCGAGGGTACACTGGTCTTGACAGAGCGAGGAAGCTGAGGCCAATTTAGCTCTCTTGTCTATGGGCTTTCTGGCCCTGAGGAGGTTGTCCAATCTGATGGTCAGAGCAATTAACTGATCTAAGTCCAGATCATCATCACGGCAGGCAATTTCACACTGAAGTTCCAGGGAAAGACCTCTGTGATAAACAGAGTCCAAAACCAGAGGGAGTAAGCAGTAGCTGTCTCTTTTCTTTGCTTAATGTCCATGAGCTGATCTCCAGGATCTTTACCGTCAATGACATGGTGAAAGATGTCACGTAGCAACCGGGTGAAGGCCTCGTATGAGTGGAAAGGTAAAGAGCCCCCTGACCAGATCGCTGCAAGCCACTCCAAGGTCTCATCAGACAGCAGGGAGCACAGGAAGGAGACCTTGGCTTCTTCAGAGGGGGTAAATGTTGGCCTGTTGAAGGAGGTACAGCTGGCATTGCGCTAGAAACCCATTACAGTGTTCTGGTCTGCTATTAAACTTATCTGGCAAGGAAAGGCTTGGCCCAGTCATAGGCGTGGATGACATGGAGGAATGTTCAAGCGTGCTTGACAGTTTGGTGGAAGATGGCTGTGTAGGTGAAGAGTTAGCTACCGGGTTGGCTAGCAGTTGTTCCATGATAGCCTCAGTAGCTGTCGTCATGCAATAAAGCTGTCTCCCATGTTCCAACAATGTGGCTGTAAATCCGGAAGGATTTGACAGAGTGGGAATGTCCGTTGCTGGATCCGAGTGAGGCGAAGTCTTCTGTAACGGAGGAGCTGAGGCGAGTGGATCCATGTGCAACTTGAATTTAATAGCAATAGTAGCAGAGATAAGGGCAAGGCAAAATGTAGTCAGGAGACAGGCCAGGGTCAAACGTTGGAGCGAGGCAGGAGACGAAAAACAGGCAAGAGTCAAAACACAGGCAGGCAGGCAAAAGTAGGAATGCTCAGAATGACTGAATATACAGAGAAACAGATCAAGACTTCGCAGGGAGCAGAGTGAGGATCAGGAATATATACAGCACTGATGATAATGACAAACAGCTGGTGGTGACAGGAAAATGGCGGCTGATGCATGAAGGGAATTGGAGTCCAGGAGGATGGCAGATCCAGTTAATACTCAGGTGAGGGCTCCCTCTGGTGGTTGGAGAAGGACATGACTGGCTGGGCCCTATGTCAGATATTTTGTCAAATTAAAACTTCTTCAAAAATTTCAACATCAAAAATAGTTAAAAATCATAGAAAAAAAATTAATAAATAAAAATAGTAAAACAATTTTTTTGTTTTAAAATGATTTTTAAAAAGCAGTTTACATTACAACAGTGATTCTGTAATATGTATGTGTCATGCATTTGTAATATGAATTACACTAAAAATAACTTCAGAATTATCATGTCTTGATTTGATTGGAGGAACACAGTCTACCTCAGAGAACAAGACCGTTTATTAGAGTATAAAGCACTGCCTCACATCATTTTTGGTTTTTAAAAATACGTATAGGTATGTATATCTGCATAAAGTAGCTGGTCAGTTTTGGTCAGTGAAGGGATTATAGAATTTCAGGACCAGTGGATTTGAAATGCTTTGTAAACATGAGTCCCTGCATCTCTGTAATGTCACTGTTTGTGGTTATTGTGAGGATCCTAGCAGAAGAAGAAACTGCTGTCTGTGAAATGTGGGGCAGCCCAGAGTTTCCTTTGCTGTTTAAGTCAGGAGATATTATGATTGGAGGAGCTTTTTTTGTGCACTCTCAAGTTTCTGCCTCTTCAGTCACTTCAAGCGATGCTCCAGATCCTCTAATTTGCACCAGGTATTGATATATTTATTAAACTGTTCATGTTATTTTTTTTAATAAACAATCATGTAACACTTTCCTTTTACAGACTGAACTTCAGAGAGTTCCGTTTTGCTCAGACAATGATTTTTGCCATTGAGGAGATCAACAACAGCAGCTCTTTACTGCCCAACATCTCGGTTGGTTATAAAATATTTGACAGCTGTGGTTCAACTCTGCCTTCAACACGTGCAGCCTTGGGTCTGATTAACGGACAGGAAAGGACTTTTGGAAAAAGCTGCTCTGGTCAGTCAACCGTTCATGCCATCGTTGGAGCCACTAAGTCCTCTTCGACCATTGTCTTGTCACAAATTGCCGGGATTTTTCAAATACCAGTGGTAAGCATGAGTAATGCTTGTTTATGAATATTTCTTTGATATTGTTTCACATTTATGATTAAATATGCATGCCTTTACAAAAAGATGAAGAGAAATCAAACATTGAGTTTCGAAATGCTATGCATATATTTTTGTTTGTTTTCTCTTCCAGATCAGTCACTTTTCTACATGTGCATGTCTCAGTAACAGAAAGGAGCACCCCTCTTTCTTCAGAACCATCCCCAGTGACTACTATCAGAGCAGAGCACTGGCTCAGCTGGTAAAGCACTTCGGATGGACATGGGTCGGTGCAGTGAGAAGTGACAATGACTACGGCAATAATGGAATGGCAACTTTCATTGAAGCTGCAACCCAGGAGGGGATTTGTGTTGAATACTCTGAGGCCATCTCATGGACTAGTTTAGATGAACAGGTCGAGAGGGTGGTCAGAGTAATCAAAACAGGCACTGCAAAAGTTGTAGTTGCCTTTCTTGGCTATGATGAAATGGATATACTGCTCGAAGAAGCTTTGAGACAAAATATAACTGGCCTGCAGTGGGTAGGAAGTGAATCCTGGATTACATCAAGTAATTTGGCTCTAAGAAAATATTCTGGAATACTGACTGGCTCTATAGGATTTGCCATAAAGAAGGCAAAAATCGCTGGTTTGCAGGAGTTTCTTTTACAGGTTCACCCAAGTCAAGACCCTCAGAATCACATACTGAGGGAGTTCTGGGAAGAAACATTTGGCTGCAGTTTCCAGCCAAGTCTGCAAGGAGTAAAGCAGTGCTCTGGATCTGAGAGACTACGAGACATAAAAAATCCTTTCACTGATGTGTCAGAGCTGAGAATATCTAATAATGTATACAAAGCTGTATATGCTGTAGCTCATGCAATGCACAGCATGCTAAAATGTGGAGAAAAGAGTGAAGAAGTTAACATGTCATGTACCTGGAAAAGCATTTTGCCGCCAAAAGAAGTAAGACAGTAACTTTGTAAAACACATAATACATTTTGAATGAATACACTGACTTTTAAGGTAATGTTCTATGCCTTGTTTCTATCAATAGATTGCCAAACATATCCAGGATGTGAATTTTTCTCTTCAATCAGGAGAGAAAGTGTACTTTGACGAAAGAGGAGATCCTCCAGCGACCTATCAGTTGGTGAACTGGCAAAAGAACTCCGCAGGAGACACCGTGTTTGTGACTGTAGGGAGCTATGATGCCTCACTTCCAGATGGAAAGCAGTTTACAATAAAAGAGATGAATCTCACATGGTTTGGAGAATCTAAACAGGTGTCAGCCTTTTTATCCCACATTTTTATTCCAAACAAGAGTCATAATTTAAACTATAAAAATTAACATAAGTATTTTAAGGTGGTATATATTTTTCATGTAAGAGAAATGAAGGAATTTTCAATGAGATTCTCGTAACTTGTACTCTAAAACAAGATTCTAATCGACATAAAAAAAATTATAATATCAAACCAGAAAGCTGAATTTTTTCTGGTACATTTTTGAATATCACATTACTCAGAGAATCCCTTAACTTTTTTAAGTTTTTCTTTAGGATAACAGACACAATAAAGATAATTCTGATCATACTGTTGTGCTATCCTGCATTTCAGAAATTAGAAAAGGTCGCATGACTTTCAATTAAATGAATTGTATATGAATGTCGAATAAATAATAAAGTCATTTTAGTTTAACATTAAGCTAATTATTACTATTGCTGTGAAAAAAACTGTCATTCTTCTAAACTAAATTACTACTCTTAAATATTTGAAGTTTTTCAATGACAAAAAAGTGAGAATTAAAAGAATATCCGCTCTCTTTGAAATAAAAAAAAAAAAGGCATCTTTCCTGATTTAATTTGAACCCTCAACTGAATGTTTCTCATCCTACATCAGATGTTAGAACTGCAAACTGATGATTAAAATCTATTGTTGTTACAGAGGCCAATTTCTGTCTGCAGTGAGAGTTGCTTTCCTGGTTTCCGACAGGCTGTGATTAAAGGCAAACCCATTTGTTGCTTTTCCTGCATCGCTTGTGCGGCTGGAGAGATCAGCAATTCCACCAGTGAGTTTCTTTTTTTTGAAGGTTCACAGTCTGTTTTATTTCAGGAGCAGGTTTGTTTTATAGTTTGATGATATTTGTTTAGGAAGATTCAAAATGTACTATGTTTTCAAAAGTAACTAGACTGTTTTCCACTGGTCTAAAATCCATTCAGATTTGATAAAATGTTGTACTTCTTTAAAACTCAAGGCCCCACAGACTGAAAAGAGAGGAGGAGAGTTTAAGTTACTCGAGGTTTTGTGTAATTCAAGCCCGTCCATGTATCAGTCATTAACCACACTGGTACTGAAGTCTCCCAGTAAAACCTTGAATGCCCTATCCAGAACAATGTTTGATACTCCACCTATAGACTTCAAGAAAACCAGGGACTCTGTACTGCTGGTCATAAATCATCAGTAAAAGACTCGTGCAAACCTGAAGGAAGAGAGACATGACTCTCTTGTTCACAGTGGTAAACTTAGGTGTCAAACTCCAGGCCTCCAACTGGTTTTCCAGGAACCCTGCCTTATCTGCTGTTGATTATCTGGATCAGGTGTGTTTAGCCAATAAGGAGCATCGATAGCAGGTTGGTTGGAAAACAAGTTAGACAGCGGGCCTCAAGGCCCGGAGTCTGGCACCTCTTCTTTAATGTATAGGCAGGCATATAACAAGCCACTGCCACTCACCATGGCCTTGCTTATAGTCCTTCATCCCTCCAGCTCTTTCCACAGTAGAAGAGAGTACAACCCCTCTTGAGGAGTTGGGTTTCAGCGGCTAAACTATGGGTAGATATGAGCCCAACTAATTGTAGCCGATACTGGGTGAACCTCCTTTGCAAGCTCAGACTCCTTCCCATTTTATGTGAAGTACCATGTAATATCCCAATGGTTAGAATCTATTTCCATGAAAAGGGCTGTCGAAGCACCCTCCTTTGACTACTGCCTAAATTACACAGCACATTTCAATCTTGTCAACCTACAAAAAGCTTTCAGTTAAAAGTTGTTTTACAGTTTGTATATTTGTAGGTTATAATACTCGAAATAAAAGACACAACCACTTAAAATTATTCGATCTGTGAGTAAAAACTTATCTCAAATTAAAAAAAAATACTTTTTGAAATTGATAAAAAAAATCAATGCTAAACTGTGCCAAGGATGTAAATTTAATCAAATAAGCAAAAGCACCCTCCTTTGACTAGTGCCTAAATTACACAGCACATTTCAATCTTGTGAACCTACAAAAAACTTTCAGTTAGGAGTTGTTTTAATTCAATTCAATTCAGTTTTACTTATATAGTCCAAAATGCTTACAGTTTGTATGTTTGTAGGTTATAATACTCAAAATAAAAGACGCAACCAATTAAAATTTTTCAATCTGTGAGTAAAAACTTCTCTCAAATGAAAAAGATTTACTTTTTTAAATTGATTAACATTTTTTTAATGCCAAACTGTGCCAATGATTTAAATGTAATAAAATATATTGTTTTTTACTTTCGAACAATTATTTTGATGGACATAATATAAAGATTTATATGTTTTTCCATGCAGATTCTGCAGAGTGTTCTCCGTGTCCACTGGAGTATTGGTCAAATGAAGATCATAACAAGTGTGTTCCAAAGGTGATTGAGTTCCTGTCTTATGAAGAGACCATGGGTGCCCTCCTCGCTGGTTTCTCTTTGTTTGGAGCAAGTTTAACTCTCGTTGTGTCTTTTGTCTTCTTCTGGTTCCGTCACACACCTCTGGTCAAAGCCAGTAACTCTGAGCTGAGCTTCTTGCTGCTGCTCTCCTTGACTTTATGTTTCCTGTGTGCTCTGACCTTCATTGGTCAACCCACTGACTGGTCCTGTATGTTGCGCCATGTAGCATTTGGCATAACCTTTGCTTTGTGTATTTCATGCATTTTGACTAAGACCATAACGGTGGTGATTGCCTTTACAGCCAAAAGACCAGCCAACACAGTTCCTCAGTGTTCTGTGTTGTTACAAAGAATGGGTGTTCTTGGTGGCACTTTTCTGCAGGTGTTGATTTGTGTGGTGTGGTTAACTCTGGCACCACCCTTTCCTCACAAAAATACAGTTTATGCAGCAGAAAGGATAATTCTAGAGTGTAGCTTAGGGTCATCTATAGGGTTTTGGGTTGTGTTAGGGTATATTGGCCTTCTGGCGGTATTATGCCTGATCCTTGCTTTTTTAGCTCGAAAGCTGCCTGACAATTTCAATGAAGCAAAATTCATCACATTCAGCATGTTGATATTTATTGCAGTCTGGGTCACATTTATCCCAGCATATGTGAGTTCTCCTGGAAAATTCACTGTAGCTGTAGAAATCTTTGCAATTTTGGCCTCCAGCTTTGGTTTGCTTTTCTGTATATTTGCTCCCAAATGTTACATTTTATTGCTAAAGCCAGAGAGGAACACTAAAAACCACATGATGGGGAGAAATCAAGTAAAAACATAATAAAGGCTTGTGCATGGTAGTGACTCTAAAATGATATGTTAAGATGTAAAAAATAAAAACACAGAAGTTAGCTGATTTCGGTCGTTTTGAAATTTGTTTAGATAAGGGCACCCCGACCCTTTTCCCCTGTTACTTCTCTCAGCTTATACACAGAATATCGAGGTAATTTTACGTCAGTTAATGAGATACAATGTAATTATTTTAACTTTTGTATATTTGTGGTCAGACACAGGACTTTCGCCCAAGTTAGGTGTCCTCCTAGCTTATATTTTGTTGTATTGGACATAAAGGAGCAGTTCCTCTTTTGTTGCTTAGTCACAACTGCCCTTACGGGGTGTTATGGGGTGTCTGCGGGTGAAAATTTGGAAAATCTGTACAGGCCATTCAGGTGGCCAACTGGAAATATCAAGGCTGTTGATGACTTGGTAAACCTGTAGTCCGAAAATGTTCATGCCTATTTTTTCTATGGCCATGCTGCGGGCGACAGGTCGTGGTGAACACTTATAGAAGTAGGCATGTCGTTCTAAGTTCCATCCATCCATCTTCTTAACCGCTTTGTCCCTTTCGGAGTCGCGGGGGTGCCGGAGCCTATCCCGGCTGCTGATGGGCGAAGGCGGGGTACACCCTGGACAGGTCGCCAGTCTGTCGCAGGGCCTCAATCACACACACATTCACTCTCACATTCACACCTAGGGGCAATTTAGAGTCACCAACTAACCTATGAAGCATGTTTTTGGACGGTGGGAGGAAGCCGGAGTCCCCGGTGAAAACCCATGAATGCACGGGGAGAACATGCAAACTCCACACAGAAAGGTCCCAGCCGGGAGTCGAACCGGGGCCTTCTCGCTGTGAGGCAAGAGCGCTAACCACTGCGCCACCGTGCAGCCCGTCGTTCTAAGTTCTCACTGAAAACCCCTAGCAAGGCGCCCCTTAGTGCTGTTCATGTAATAAACATGTCCTGGCACATCTTAACTCCTTCACTCTAAACAAGATTTATGTTTAACGTATAAG
>NC_050524.1:13850503-13864523 GCF_002922805.2 Oryzias melastigma | reverse complement strand
TATATATATATATATATATATATATATATATATATATATATATATATATATATATATACACATAAATTTTCAATATATAGTGCATACAGATGTATTATTCAGGTGCATTTAGAATTACTTTGAAATTCAACATTTAATTTCGACTTTTTAAAATAGTTTACATACATTTAACATTAAACATCACTGTTTATATTTACATTTAGCATCAGCATGCTTTTAATTGACACATCCAAATCAAATTCAATTTGATTCAAATGTAATAACTATGCAGCATTTGTGACAAATGTTTGCTGAATCTTATATAACTTAATTCTATTTAGCTGAATGTTCTCACATTAATTTTTGTTGAATTTATTGCTTTAGTGTAGACTTAACATGTAGATTTAAACAGCTGCCACCCAATGTTCTGTAAGACAGAAAACATCTGGTCTTTTGCTCATTTTAGTCTTCATGTACCTGTGTGAAGCAAATACATCAAATTAAACTTTTGAAATGCTCTGACATGGTTTGTTGGTGTTATGTTGCTGAAGACAAATGTAGAAAATATAGATGCTTTATATACATTTGTTGTTCTAATTGACAGTCTCTTAAGGAAAGTACTATGATTGCGAAATTATACCTTTAAAAAAAATTAATAGAATTTTGAATTAAAAAAAAACATTAACTGAATATAACTTTGAAAATACAAAATTAACATAAATACATTTTTTGCAACCTAATTGCAACCTAAAAAGTATGTTTTATTGCACATTATTACTGTTGTAAAAATGGTTTTAATTGGTAAATCGTCTAAGCTTGTAATAGGGCCTTTCTCTTGTCACTCATATTCAAACAATTCCATTGGTGGAAGACCTGGTGGCTTTGTGATGGAGAGCTCCTATAATATGATAAGGAGCTGAAAAGGATCTCAAAACTTTGGGCATTCATTGAGGTACAATGCTGCTGATAGCAGACCTACTCCTTTTTTTCTTGTGGCTGTGAAAGAAGGAAAGCCCACGTGTCAAACGTATGGGACCAAAGAACTGTCTTCATTTTTCAAGGAAGGAGACATTACTATTGGAGGAATTTTTTCCTATCACAAGAGCGCAGTCACTGCGAGTTCAGCTCTTAAACTCAACCCAAGTTCAATCAAGTGTGAAGGGTAAGAGAGCGATCACACATACATATAAATGCCAAATCCGTTTTTTTCTTTAGATCGTTCTGAGCTTTATTTTATGCCTTTTACCAGAATAAACCTTTTTGTCTCCTTTTTAAGGCTGGACCAAGGTGAACTTCAGTATGCATACACCATGATGTTTGCCATAGAGGAAATAAACAGCAGCTCAGAGCTTTTGCCAGATGTGACCCTTGGTTACAGAATATTTGATTCTTGCCCCAGTATCCCCCTGTCCATAAGAGCATTGTTAAATCTCATGAATGTGTACGGAGGGGAGAAAAGCAGCTGTGATAAACCCTCCAGTGTTCATGCTGTCATTGGGGACACCACCTCCACTTCTACTATTGGCATAGAACGCACACTAGGACCCTTCCATATACCTGTGGTGAGTGTTATAGATGAGCACTTCTTCTGATCACAGATCACATTTGAATCAAAAATTATTCACATTTTGAAGGGATGACTTTAAAATCTATGTTGTAATTATCCGATGCCCTTTGTCTTTTAGATAAGTCATTCAGCCACTTGTGCCTGTCTCAGTAACAGAGGAGACTACCCTTCTTTCTTTAGAACCATCCCTAGTGAAATTTTTCAAAGCAATGCCCTAGCAAAGCTTGTGAAGCCTTTTGGCTGGTCCTGGGTGGGAGCCATAAGAACAAATAATGACTACGGAAATGGTGGAATGGCCACTTTTCTCGAATCCGCTAAAAAGGAGGGCGTATGTGTCGAGTACTCTGTGGCCATTTACAGAACCGATCCAAGGCAGCGTTTCTTAGATGTCGTGAATATTATCAAAAAATCCACTTCTAAGGTAATTGTGGCATTTGCAGATGGTACAGACCTTGATATACATTTCAGAGAGCTTCATGCACAGAGAGTAACTGGTCTGCAGTGGGTAGGAAGTGAAGGGTGGATTACATATCGACAAATTGCCACTCCAATGAACTATGCTGTGGTCCAAGGCGCAGTCGGATTTGCAGCACTAAGTTCCCCCATCCCTGGATTACAGGAGTTCCTAAGAAACAGCAAGCCCTCCATTACAGAAGGAAATCAGGGGCTTGTGGAGTTGTGGGAGATGGTATTCAACTGCACCCTGAAGTACAAAACAGAGGCTCAGGATTACAAACCGTGTAATGGGATGGAGACTCTAAGGAAAGTCAACCTGCCGTTCACAGATGTGTCAGATACCAGCCTTCTGAATAATATTTATAAGGGCACATATGCAATCGCTCATGCTCTGAACATGTTAATCAACTGTGAAAATGAACAGGGGCCTTTTGAGAACAACTCATGTGCTGATAGGAAAAATATACAGCCATGGCAGGTAACACAACAACACAATATTGTGGCAACATCTAAAATGCTGACTTGTAAAATATCTTTTTTTTCTGTAGGTATTGTATTACCTGTCAAGGGTAAATTTCACCACTGACACTGGTGAAAATGTGTTCTTTGATGATTTGGGTGACCCTGTAGCACACTACGCTCTGGTAAACTGGCAGATGGATGAAACCGGCCACACACTGTTCCAAACCATTGGTTACTATGATGCCTCCCAGCCTGAAGGTCAGCAGTTTGATGTTAACCCAGGTGTGAGTGCTATTTGGGCTGGAGAGAACTGTGAGGTAAATACATTTAAAAAAAAATCAGTAAAAGTAATATTTTTAGTAGAACAATTCCTGTTTTTCTTAATTTTATCAATACAGGTGCCAAAGTCGATTTGCAGTGAGACCTGTTTGCCTGGGACTTATCGGGCTTTCATGAAAGGCAAACCGATCTGCTGCTTTGACTGCATCCCCTGCGCTGAGGGGGAGTTCAGCAACAGTACAAGTGAGACTGCAGGATTCGTAGTCTTTACCCTGCTGCTTGTTGCATTTCTGCTGGGCAAAATCCCAGCCAGCACTTCTTCAGCATGTCTAAAGATGTGTAATCTGTACCGCTTATTTATCCTTTCAGATGATTTGAATTGTGACAAATGCCACCCTGAGTACAAATCCAGTGAAGAGAGGACTAGTTGTGACTTGAAAGCTATTGAATTCCTCACCTTCACCGAGTTAACGGGTATACCGCTGGTTGCTTTCTCAGTTTTTGGTGCATGTCTTGCAATATTTGTGGCTGTTACATTTTACCACCACAGAAAAACACATATAGTCAAAGCAAATAACTCTGAATTGAGTTTCTTGCTGTTGTTCTCCTTGAGTTTGTGTTTCCTCTGCCCTTTAACCTTCATTAGCCAGCCCACTAAGTGGCCCTGCATACTACGCCACTCCACCTTCGGCATCATCTTTGTGCTCTGCATATCCTGCGTCCTAGGAAAAACTATTGTTGTGTTAATGGCTTTCAGGGCTACACTTCCAGGAAGTAACATGTTAAAATGGTTTGGGCCTGTGCAGCAGAGGATCAGTGTTCTGGCTTTCACTCTCATCCAGGTCTTAATCTGCATTCTGTGGCTTACAATCAATCCTCCATATCCACACAAAAATGTTAAATATTACAAAGACAAAGTAATACTGGAGTGTTCTCTTGGATTGTCATTGGGGTTCTGGGCTGTGCTAGGCTACATTGGGCTTCTGTCTTTGCTATGCTTTGGACTAGCTTTTATGGCACGGAAACTTCCTAAAAATTTCAACGAAGCGAAGTTTATCACATTCAGCATGTTGATATTTTGTGCAGTGTGGCTCACCTTCATCCCAGCTTATGTCAGCTCTCCAGGGAAGTTTAGTGTAGCAGTGGAGATCTTTGCTATCCTGGCTTCAAGTTATGGACTGTTATGCTGTATTTTTTCCCGAAGTGCTACATTATTTTATTCAAACCTGAGAAGAATACAAAGACACATTTAATGGGTAAAGCGACCAAGGAAGCCATTTAAAATTTGTGTTAAGATATAACAGCAGAATCACTGGATATTTTACAAGTATGTGCTTTAGTAAAAAAAAATATGTACCATTTACCATGTTAGATTTAAATATCTTATAGATGAATTGGAATATAACAACATATACTGTACACATATAGGTGGCTGGGTGGCTCGGTGGGCTAGGTGAAGGGCTGGCATGCATGCATGAGCTCTGGGTTCGATTCCCAGGGTTGTCCACTGATCCCCACTGATCCCCACCCAGATTTGGTCCCTAGGCAAGACCCTTGACGCTGCTGCCTAACTGGGTCCCTGTGCCCCTCAAGTACAGGGTTGTGTCAGGAAGGGCATCCGACGTACAAACTCCTCCAAATCACTGATGCGAAACAGATGCTGTTACGCTGTGGCGACCCCGAAAGGGATAAGCCGAAAGTGAAAGAAGAATACTGTACAGATATGCTAAAAACATGTTGACATCCTATAACATAGGCCCTGTTTTAAAATAAAAAAGTGCTTTTCTTTCTATTGTTGGCAGGTATCTTTCATGTCTGACTATGGTAGTTGAGGGCTTGCTCATCATTATCATGTAGGCGCCGTCTTTTCAGTCTGTTGAGGTGGGCTACTGTGTCGGCTTGAGCTCCCTTTTTCAGAAAGCTTTTCCAACTTCCTCTGTCATTGCAAGAAGCAGTCCAGGTGGTAGGATCTATTTGGAAGTCCTTCAAGTCTCTTTTGATGACGTCTTTATACAGCAAGCGGGGTCGTCCAATTGGTCGTTTACCATCTTTCAGGACACTGTGTAGAATGCAGCGAGGAAGGCGGCTTTCGGGCATCCTGTGGACATATCCCACCCATCTTAGACGGGTAAGTTTCAGAAGGGTTGATAAGGGTTTAGAGCCAGTAATATTGAAGAGTTCTTCATTGGTTATTTTATCTTTCCAAGTCACCCCAAGAATGGCTCTTAGAGATCTAGTATGGAAAGCACTAAGGCAGTTTTCCTGATGACGGTTTGTGGTCCAGCAGGAAGAACCATATAGGAGAGTACTCAGGACACAAGCTTCGTAGACTCGCACCTTGGTCTTGATAGCAAGAAGTCTGTTTCGCCACACACGGTTCTCCAATTTCCCGAAGACAATCGAAGCTTTGTCTATTCTGGTAGACAGTTCTTTATCAAGGCACAAGTTTGAAGTAATGGTGGAGCCTAAGTAAGTGAACGAATTGACATTATCAAGCTCTATGTTGTTTACTGAGAAAGCATGGTGATTGGACAGAGACAATACAACAGTCTTCTTGAGGCGTATTGTGAAACCAAATTTACTGCAAGCTGTAGAAAATCCTTCTAGAAGTTTTTGCAGCTGAGTTGCTGAACAAGCACACAGAGCAGCATCATCAGCGTAGAGGAACTCGCGAGCGATAATCTCTTGAACACGTGTTTTAGCTTTGAATCTGGATAATGAGAAAAAGTTCCCATCATCACAGGTGAGCAGGGGGATTCCAAAGTGGTTTGGAATGTTTTGGTATGCTGTTCTGAAAACATAAGCAAAATATATGCCGAAGAGAGTAGGTGCTAGCACACAGCCTTTTTTGACGCCTCTGTTGATCGGAAATAGATCTGATGCATCTCCATTGTATAGAGTTTTGCCTTCCATTTCATAACGGAAACTTTTTACTAGAGATAGTAAGGTTGGAGGACAGCCAGCCTTTAGCAGGACAGTAAACAAGGATTCTCTGTCAATCAAGTCGAAGGCCTTTGTCAGGTCAATGAAGGCTATATGGAGAGGTTGTTGTTGCTCGCAAGACTTTTCCATCAGTTGATGAACACAGATTATATCAGTTGTGGATCTACCTGGTCGAAAACCACATTGTGATTCAGGATAGATCTCTTCAGCTAGCAGCTGCAGTCTATTGAGGATGATCTTAGCTAATACCTTTCCAGTCACACAGAGTAATGAGATACCACGGTAGTTGTTGCAGTCTTCTCTATCACCTTTGCCTTTGTATATAATAATTATCTTAGCATTCTTAAAATCCTGTGGAACTGTGACAGTGGACCAGCAGGAAAGCAAAAGGTTATGTATTGGTTCAGCAAGTACCTCAATGCCGGCTTTGACTAGTTCACCTGGTATAGCATCCTCACCAGCTGCTTTTCTGTTCTGTTGTCTCATAATAGTGGATTTTACCTTGTCAAGACCCGGTGGTAGGTTAAGATGCATCATGGTCGGTTCATTCGAGAGAGACTCCAAAGTGTCACAGCATACAATGCTCTTATCGTTGTACAGATCACTGTAATGCTCAATCCATCTGTCTAGTTTTTCGTTCTTGTCTGTGATAACAGAGCCATCTTTTCTTTTCAGTACTGGGAAAGGTTGAGGTGTTGCTCCGGTAGCCTCCTTAATGGAGGAGTACATAGCTCTTGTATTACCATGGTCACGAACTGATTCAATCATAGCACAAAGGAACTCCCAGTATTTCCTGGCACATTGCCTAGAGGTTTGCTTGGCTTCAGCACGGCACATACGTAGTTCAGTTAGGGCTTTTCAAGTGGGCATGGATTTAAATCTTATTAGGGCTTGCCTTTTTTTCTCCACAACAGGCTCCTTGGACTTAATTGAAGCGCTGCACCAATCAGGAGAGTGGTGGTGTTTAACAAATATTTTGAATCCACTGTCGTAGATAATCTTTTTCAGTCCAGTCCATTGAGACTCTGGATCATCTGAAGTACCTAGTGTTAGTAGTTCTTTTTGCACCTCGTTACAGAAGTCTGCGCAGAGGGTGGGTGAGACTGTGCGGTTAACATCTAGTTTGGCTGACTGCTGTTTTTGACGATGAAAAGGTTTTGGAAGAAGTTTCATAAACGTCAGAACAAGACTATGATCAGTGTCACAATCTGCACTGTGATAGCCTCTGGTGTTTGTGACTTCTGTTTTGTGACACTGACGAACAATGGCAAAGACAAGTTGGTGCCATTCTTTTAATCTTGGGTGGCACCATGACTTTTTCCTGTGTGGTTTTCCTGGAAACATGTAGTTGGTAATACAGGTTTTGTCTGGTGCAGAGTTCCAGAAGACGCTGTCCATTTTCGTTCATGTTTCCTACGCCAAATTTTCCAAGGCAGCTTGGCCAGGATTCGTGGTCATTGCCAACTAGCGTTCAGGTCACCAAGCAGTACCACTCTGACTTTGTCATCGAGAGATCTTATCAGGCCCTCAAGTGCTTCGTAGAAGTGGTCTTTATCTTGAGGCTCAGCTTTAAGAGTAGGTGCATAGGCAGAGATGACAAGGATGATATCTTGTTTGGTTGAGAGTTTTAAGGAGGATAGTCTCTCGTTGATTGCAGATGGAGTTTGTATGCTGGATATGATACTATTATGTACAGCAAAGCCAGTACCGTGTATTCTATCTTTACCCACAGGCATACCAAACCAGTAAAATGTATAGTTGCATTCTTTGATGGACCCTAGTCTCTTGAAGAGCAGCGATGTGAACATTTCTTAGCTGGAGTTCAGTGTCAATCACAGCACTTTTCCTTGTTTCGAAAGAATCAGAGTCAAGATTATCGTTATCATTATATGGGGACATTCCAGGGGTCATAGTCCTTACATAGTCCAAAAACAAGTTGTGTATTCTTAGGTGATTTTTGAGACACTCTTTTTCACACCCATCCAAAGAGTGTTGTGGTGAAACTGTAGCACCCAATTGATCAGGTGCTGCCTGATTTAGAGCGGGCGGTAGCTACAATGAAGTTGAATAACCTCTCCCACTGTTAACCATAGTCCCTAGCGCACAGCACATATCACCTTGGGCTGGACTTATAACCGGTAACTACTATAGTCCTGGTTTGATTTCTACAGAGTATCAGTAGCATCTGTATTCCTCAGCAGTGGACAGGCTTGATAGATTTATGATAAGGATGAGGATAGCCATCAAGCCAGGACATTTTCAAGCACCCTGGGTTGTCCTAGGCCTTATCAGGGGCTTTTCTCGGCCACAGAACATCTGGATCAGAGGAGAAGCATTAGCTAGTACGTCTGGTATGGTTTGTGGCTGCAGGGGCTGCCGTATGAAATTGGATTACCAGAGTCAAACGCCTATGGAAATATGGGACCCCAGCTCCATATGTGATGATTGGCCGGTCATAGCTATACTGCTAAACACCCTTTGGAATCGTGATAGAAACCAGGATGACCATCAACCCTAAGATGGGGTAACCCTGGGTCAGGGAGGCTGGGGGTGTGCTGACACTTGCCCAAGGTGTGCACCCAGGCTAGTGTAGAGAAGGAGGCGCCTTACATCTCCATTCTAGGCCGACTCATAGCTAGGCCTAGCCACTGCCCATTATATTACTGTGTTCAAATTTGCATGTGTCACTATCAATAAATTGTAAATAAATTTGGAATATTGGACATCAATGATTTTAAGGTTTTTTTTTACATAAATAAAAAAAAAGCCTGGAAGTGATTAAATTGTGTTGTTCTTACTTTTTGAAATCCACAAAAAAACTGTATTTGATGAAAATGCATTATTTAAAGTAAAGCCAAAGGTATCACATAGTCATGAACAAATTCTGTAGAATGATCTAGATTACTCTCTGACATGTTTTTAATGTGATATACTGCATATGCACATCATTCAGGTAAACCTGAATGACTTCCCAAACTTGTTTAATCCTCCATAAACCAGTGTCCTGCTTCTACCATAGCAAAACTAAGCAGCAAACATTCAAAACATTGTGAGGAAAAAAGAAATCTTTTTTTAGTACAAAATAATATTTTGAGGGAGCTGAAGACATGACAATGACCAGCATCACACTGGGGATATAAAGTTTGTTTATTTTCTCATGTTTTTGAGATTCTTTTTTCATTTGGTTACATTTAAACTAAAATGAATATCAACATAGATCACATTATTTCATTGATTGTAACTTTTTTTAATAAATGCCTATAGTTACATTATTTTTATATAAAGATCCACTGGTTTACAAAAAAAACACACACATCAATATAAGGTCAAGATTAGCTTGCAGATGATATTTAGTAACAAAGTTGACTAAATTACCCTTTGTTAAGGTTGTCCAAATACAGTCCTCGAGGGCAAGTCTTCTGTTCATTTTTCAGTCCTTCCTGCCCCTTCTACAATTAACTCCTAAAATCAGGTGCATTCTTCCAATAAAAACCACCGAGGACTGGGGTAGATGGAATAGAAGGAGCACACTAGCTATCCGGGGCTTGAATAAGACACTTCTGTTTATAATTATCATCCCAAAAAGCACACAATAACTTAAAAATATATAAAAGTTCAAAATAATACAACTACTAGGGGACAAAGAAGCTGCCAAAGGTCAGTCAAAAGTGAAGGAGTAGGGCTGATTCTTGGATTTCAATCTCTTTTGGTCCACAATGTAATATTGCATCAATGATGACACTTGAGTCACTTGACAGTGCTTGTTTTCCCTTATGTACCGTAAAATCACAAATCAACAGTAACTTGACAACAGAAACATGTATAGGTGTGTCTCCATAAAGAGGTAAACAGTTTTCAACTATTGGGGATGTCTAATGGAAAAGATCTATACATTGCCCCTTAATCAGAAAGCGGAACTTAGATATGAATTTTAGAAGTTTCTATCAAACAATACATTTACACCAGTAGTAGTTGTTGCTTCAGTTAAAAACTTTTATTTTAACCAAGTTAATGAGGCCCCTTTAAAGTGGTCATTTTCTCTTTCATGTAACACACTAACAGGGGTCTACTATTCATAGGTTATGTCATCGTATCCATGTCGAGAACCCTTAAATTGAGTTTTAGACTGTAAAATGGTTTGTATTTTTTTCCCTGGGTAAACACTGCAGCTAAATTTACAGAAAACATTTGAGATGCTGATGAATAATAGTGCCACAAAAGAAGACACTTTGTTTTTGCCCCTAAACCCACTGCTCTATACCCACCAGCCACTATATCAGGCACACCTGTCCAACAGCTTGTTGACACTTTGAATCAGCCGATAACATGGCAGAAACTCAATGCATTTAGGCATGTAGACACAGTCAAGATTATCTCCTGCAGTTCAAACTGAGCATTAGAACGGGGAAGAAGGGGCATTTGGGTGACTTTGAATGTGGCATGGTTGTTGGTGCCTGATGGACTGGTCTAAGTATTTCAGAAACTGATGATCTACTGGGTTTGTCACACTCAACCATCAACAGGGTTTACAGAGAATGGTCAGAAAAGGGAAAATATCCAGTGAGCGGCAGTTCTGTGGGCGGACATGCCTTGTTGATGCTTAAGGTCGGAGAAGAGTTGCAAGACTGGTTCCAACCAATTTAAAAGCAACAGGAACTCAAATAATTACTTGTTACAACAGAAATATGCAAAATAGCATATTTAAATACATGTGTCCAACCATGAGGCAGATAGGCTTGCTTGATCTGATGAGTCTCTATTTCTGCTGTAACATTTGGATGGTAAGATCAGAATTTGGCATCAGTATCATGAAAGCATGGATCCATCCTGCCTGGTATCAACAGTTCAGGCTGCTGGTGGAATATGAGTGAAATGGTCTCTGCATACTTTGGGCTCCTTAGTACCAATTGAGCATAGATACAACATCACAGCCTACCTGAGTATTGTTGCTGGCCATGTCCATCCCTTTATGAGCATAGTGCATCTATCTTCTAATAGCAACTTTTACCAGGATAACGAGCCATGTCATCTCAGACTAGTTTCTTGAAAATGACAATGAGTTCACTGGACCTCCACAGTCACCATACCTCAAACCAATAGATCACCTTTGGGATGTGGAGGAAAGACTGACTAGCATCATGGACATACAGCCAACAATCTGCAGCAACCGTGTGATGCTACCATGTCAATATGGACCAAACTGTTTCCAGGACCTTGTTGAACCTATGCCACAAAGGATTATGGCAGCTCTGAAGGTAAAAGGGGTCCCTGAGTTTGTCCATGTTCATAATGTTCAGAGGTTTTGTGTTTATGCACCTGGATCATCTTCTCTTATTCCTGCACTTACAAACCTGCCAGTTTGTCCTTTTTATAAAGATGTTCCAGAGTATTTCTCCCTACTCTCACCCTTTGTTTACTCTTTACAAGCAACAATCATAATTATTTAAAGCTCAGTCCACTGTTAATTTTTCCTTTTTTGTAGTGCTGTGAGACAATATCAGTCATGAATCAGGGCCTCATGAATTGAATTAGGATGCTGCCAGCATCTATCCTAAAGTTTCCAAATAAATTCACGATAGAGCATTTACTTTATCTACAAGAACTCTGTTTATGGGAATACAAGAATAAACTTTCATTAAAAGTTTGTAAAGTTTACATAAACTGTCTAAAAGCACAATCACAATTCAAAAGCACAATCACTCCCAAAAGTTGAATGTAGATTAAGCAATTGAAAAAAAAGAAAAAGACTTGTCAACATGTCCCTCCTCTTGCTCCACCTTGTAGCTCCATTGAGACTAAATATCACTATATTACTGCCTCTGCTGCTAGCTAGAACCGGCCAGGCACCAGGACGCGAAGAGCTCCTGCACCCTTACCTGGCTCCGGTTCACGTCCAGTACCACCAATGGTGGTACCGGCTCGCGTCTGGCGCCGCGTCCCGAGAGCTGCGGACCCCCGACGTTCCAAACAGCTAGCGCACCGGGGGACGTTTTTAATGTCCTGGAGGTTTAAGCGTGATCCAGCCCCAGCCTAGCGGTCTGTCTGCCGGCATATTCATGGCGTGAGCTCCGCTGGACACGTCGCTGCATCGAGCTGCAGCCAGAGAACGCGGCGGCAGTAACAGACTGTCAAACTATCCACAGTGTATCCCGCTTTTCTCAGTCTTTAATGTTTTAAAAAACACAAGTTAATTGGAAAAGATAAACCTCTATTTCATTTATTACTGCAGTTCAGCAGAGGAGGAAAAGATTTGGTCCTGACAAAAAATGAACATGAAAGTGTTATGGAAATTTGATTTTTGATGTTTTTTATTTTATTTCATTGAACGTTGATTGAAGTTTTGAATTGAAAATGCCCTTCATTTGCACTTGGCCTTTTGTTGGGCATTTTAAGTTATTGCCTTTTATTGTTAAGAAAGTTTATCTCAATACAATGTTACAAAATAAAGTATTTCTGATGAAAACCATTAATTTTGCCATTCTTGTTTTCATAATTAATATAGAACTGCTAAATTCTCCGAATCACGCATTTTCTCCTAAAAAAAGGCCACATATTAATTTACGATTAATCGCGAGTTAACTATAGACAAAATGCAATTAATCGCAATTGAAAATGTAATCGCCTGACAGCTCTAGTTTTTATATTTTGAAGTTTAGCTATTTGTTTCAGCCACATGCTAGCTGTTTTGGCTAACCTAGTTTTTTCCACTTCTTTGGGCTAATTTAGGTTTTAGCTAATATCTTAGCTTGCCGTTAGCTTCAGCATTTTCAGCTTCAGTGTTTTCAGCTATCAGTTTTACCATCTTCAGCAGCCAAATCAGCTAACAGCATTCACACAAGCATAATTGCAGGTAATGCTATACATCTAGTTCATAATTGTGTTAAAAAGTTAGTTTTAAAGTTTTATAAGTTTAGTTTTAAAGTGTTAAATAAATGTTTATCTTGTTCGGCCCGCGACTTAAGGTGTGTTAGGATTTTGGCCTACTGTGCGATTGAGTTTAGCACCCCTGCTCTAACTTTTGCCCCTATAACTCCGCCCTTGGGTTTGTACAAATCGTAGATACATAGTACAAGCAGATTTAGCTGGTCCAACAGCAGATCTGTAGATGTTGATATTAATTTTTTTTTAAAACTTTTTCCAGACCTTTGCACAAAGTTTACATTCAGAGATTTTCAAATCTTATTAGGGAGAAAACATGAGCCATCAAATTCTATTCCCACCATCAAAATGTTCTTATTGAGAGAGGATGGGATACAATTATTGAGACAGGTAGATGCATGATTATTAAATACAGTTCCTACTGTATTTAATATACTATATATAACTTGTATTACCAAAGTGTCCAGCCAGCATAGTCCACAGTGCATGATTTGATGAGCAAACTAAGACTCCTGACCAAATGCTGATAGTTAAAGAGGCCAGACTTATCAAAAGGTAGAAATGTGGGTCCCTATGTCATGGGTTCAAACAAGAAAAAGGAACACTCAATTCCAGATATGACCAAAAACATTTTAGTTGATCATGATAAAAATGGCCAAACCTATTTGGTTCATTCTGCAACTTTCATGCTATATTTGTTGAATTTTTAAACCCTCTTGTTGACCGATCTTCTCAAAGGTGACTGGCCACAAATGTGTCAACTTTTACTGGAGACTTTTCTAGCTTTTTATGACACAAATTTTAAAGCGTTTGTTTAAATGTGTCTCTTCCCATCTGGCAAGAACAGATGCTGCCATGAGACTCCACCCCAAAACGATGTGACAATCAGCTGAGTGGGATCTACCGTCACATAAAAAAAGTGCCAATGAATTATGAACGTGCAATGTTGCATCAGATCTTGCTTTTAAAAGATCAAAACTTTAATATATGTTGTCAAACATGTTATATGTTGGATATTGTTCTTTAAAACGTGTGTGTCTTATAGTTAACTTTCCTGCTTTATCTGCATATCAAAGTAACTTGGGAATGTTCAACACAAATAGTCATGAAATAGGTTTGGGGTTTCTTGCAATTCTAAATAAAATCTAGATGTTTCACTGACTTTTTGTCTCTTCTACAAAATTATTATTTTCTTGCTTAAAAGAAATAAACAACAGATAAATTGGAAGATTACATCTTTAATTAACTTTTAGGGACTTCTATGTGTAACGGAGGGGCTGAGGCAAGTGGATCCATGTTCAACTTGAATTTAATGGCAATAGTAACAGAGATAAGGGCAAGGCAAAACGTAGTCAGGAGACAGGCCAGGGTCAAACATTGGAGCGAGGCAGGAGACGAAAAACAGGCGAGAGTCAAAACACAGGCAGGCAGGCAAAAGTAGGAATGCTCAGAATG